>NW_026067940.1:1831595-1960413 GCF_014885135.2 Alexandromys fortis | reverse complement strand
CCCCCCCCCCCCCCCCCCGTGTGTGTGTAGGACTGCAAGAATCTTCTGGCTGACCTGTAATAAATGTTAGTAATCTGGTATCTTGTGTGTAGTGATTTTTCATATCTAGTAATCATTTTAACTTTTTTACATTTTATTTACTTTGTATGCACACACATGAGATGTGGGATGTCCTTCTGTATATATGTTGCATTTATTGGTTGATAAATAAAGCCAGTTACAGACCAATGGCTTAGCAGAGTAAAGCCAGTTGGGAAATCTGAACGGAGAAAGAGAAGGCAGTCGAAGAGATGCCATGGAGATGCTGAAGGAGAAAGGTGCCAAAACATTACTGGTAAGCCACAAACTCGTGGTGATACATAGATTAATAGAAATGGGTTAATTTAAGAGGTAAGAGCTAGCTGGCAATATGCCCAAGTCATTGGCCAAAATAGTGTGATTAATTGGGTCCAGGGTGGCCGGGAAATGAAAGCACAGTCTCGTGCTGCGTGCGTGCGCGAGTGTGTATGATGTGTATGTGCATGTTATGTGGAGGTCATAGGAAAATTTATGAGTTGATTCTCTCCATCATGTGTGTGTTACAGGGTTTGAATCCATGTCATCAGACTTGGCAGCAAGCACCTTTAACCAGCTGAGCCATCTCAGTCACCAATAAATTTTTTTTTTTTTTTTTTTGGTTTTTCAAGACAGGGTTTCTCTGTAGCTTTGGAGCCTGTCCTGAAACTAGCTCTTGTAGACCAGGCTGGCCTTGAACTCCCAGAAATCCACCTGCCTCAGCCTAAGATTAAAGGCATGTGCCGCCACCACCCGGTGAGTCAGTCACCAATAAATTTTTATAAGCGAACATTTTGAAGAATAAAGCTGTGTTTGCAAATTAAGGTCTGGTAACAATGAATAATCTATTTAGTATGGTCTATTTAGTGTAATTACTCTATAAATGTGTCTCTTTTGACAGTGCCTAGATGTTTCAAAGCAGAGAAGACATTTGTTTGGCATCTGTGACTGCAGTTCTTCTTCCAGTCCCCTTTGCTATCTGGGCTAGCCAAGGGCTTAGAAAGCTACACATTAGGACTTATCGACAGGTGCCCACTGTTCAGAAGGCCTCAGGTCCCCATTCTCTAGACTCTTGGCTTATGTGTCAGAGGACAGCACGTTACACATTTGTGTAGTGTAATATAGTTCTCACACAGGAGAAAGGAGACTGAAAATATGGGCATTATTATCCCAAACATTCTGGTTTAATTCTAAGCATTATTAACTAACCTTTCATCCTCAAGTGAGGAGTCACAAAATTTAGGAATAGCTGTTCAGACGCTGAATGATGGAGAGTTCTTGGTAGGTTATAAAAATTCAGATCCACCCAAAAATATTCAGATTCTGAAACTCTAACCATTGACATTTCCATTGAGTAGGTCCAGGCAAAGCCCCAGGAATCTGGGCTTCCAATGAAGATTGGATAAGGCCTTGTACAACGATCTGAGAGTCTCTCCAGACCATCGTTCTAGTTGTGGCAACAGGTGTATCACGTGGGGGGTATGAAAGGCAAGATATTTCCAGAAGGCAGAACAAAAAGCGACTCCAAGGGTTAAAGACTTGACAGAAACTCCTCAAATCAGCAGGCTTGCTAGGGGCGGAGCCCTGAGATGAGAGGACAGTGACTGGAAAGGCAGACTAGAGTCCACTTCACAGGTCAAATAGGAAGACGGCTTGCCAAGCACAGGCCAAACTTTCTCTGTAGGAACGACAGGGTGCACACAGAAACAAGTGTGTGCAAAACTGCTGACACACACAAACACAGTAACTGCATACACTCACTGGACCGAACCAACACTACCTTTCTGACTTATATCACAAAATGAGGCATTTGGCTAGGGAAAATGGAAGAAAGTAGGTAGGACCTCCTGGGTGAGTGTTTTCTCCCGGACTTCGATCAAATCTGTAATGATTTCAAAATGAAAACTTGAAAAGAGACTAACGGAACAGAGTACAACCACACGGGGCTTCCAGGGAAGCCACCCACCACAGAAGCACAAGAAATCCCACTACATCAGCTAAGCAGTTGAAACGAAACCAGCGCAGAAAGGGCAATGAGAATTTTTAAAAGACATGCCTTTCTTCAGGCAGACAAAGGAGAGTTATGGAGAGGGTGAGGGGGAAAACAGAAGAATTGGGAATGGAGAACATGGCGAGGTAGAGTTGCAAGAATCGGAGGTGACAGAGTAGGGGACATGATAAAAAACGTATTTGTGTACAAAATCTCTAAGAAATAATAAGTAGGGCTGAAGAGATGGCTCAGCCATCTTATAAGGATGTGAGGTCGGTTCCCAGCACCGACATCAGGCGGCTTTAACTGCCTGTAAGTCCAGCTGTAGGGGATACTATGCCCGTGTGACCTCCACAATCTAGCTGTAGGGGATACTATGCCCGTGTCCTCTGCAGGTACCCGCACCCCCCACCCCCAATGATCAGAATGATGAAGGTGACTAGAACTTGACACTTGACAAATATATTGTATTACATAAGCCAAACTTCCAAAAATTGACTAAATATCACATTACAAAGGAAGTCTCTGTGACATGTAGCTCATAGTTTACACAGCCAAACTCACATTTGTTTTGGAATTTGAAAGCCCATTTCTAGAGAAACCATTGATTTTTAAAACCACAATAGAAGACAAAAGAAATATAAAATATTTAGAGGTGACTATAGAACCACGAAAGAGGGTTACTCTCAGGTTATGTACCACACGAGGCTCTGACATAGACTCTTACGTGAGTGGCGCCCCCTAGAGTTCCCAGGGTGACAAGCATGTCCTTCTAGACTTCCTGAAATCCATGGTTGCTATGGCTGTGCCAAGAGGCAACTTTCTAGCCCTGATTCTTTCCAGAAAAACATTAACGTATTGCTAGAAACAGATGCAGAGAATGTTCAACTCAAGAAGCTAAAATGAGAACAAACTAATAAAGAGGGGGAATCTACTGAAATAGAAGGCAAAGAAAGAAAAATATACCTGCGTATCTTCATGGTCAACAATGTCTTTCCTTCTTTCTTCCTATATAAGCAAAACTTTTCATAGTGAATTTCTGGAACTTTATAACTATCTTATAAGAGACGTGGTTGTTATCACAGCTCCAAGTTAACATCATCTAGTCAACAAAGTAATATAAGCCATATGGGGAAAGACCAAGTCAGGAGAAAACTCCGGAAAAGTAATTTCACTAATAAGGGAACCTGGTGGTTTATGAGACACTTACCCGCCTAAAAATACTCAGCATGTGGGTATTAACCAATGAAAAGATGACAAAGGAAAAGATTGCACTGTAATAAACTCTGTAAAGAGGCTAGACAAGCATGAATCACAAGCCAAGTGTATCTGTGAATAGCTTCCCTGGGGCTATCAGCATACTCCCACCACCTGAAGAAGATAAAACCATGTTCAGGAATGAGAAGGACTCAGTTCTGGGAAGTAAAAAACTTTCCCCCAATCAATTTCTAAACATGGCTCAGTTCCAACCAAAATCTTACCTTAGTAATAACCCAAGCCTACCATTTATATGGAACAGCAAAAGTCTATAAACAAATAAGACTTTTAAAAATGAGACCAACTAACCATTTATCAGGATTCACTAGAGGAGCCGGGCATGGGGGTGCATACCCAGAATAAAGGAGGGAGAGGCAGATGGATCTCGGTGAGTTTGAGGTCAGTCTAGTCTGGTCTACATACTAAACTCCAGAATGGCCAAGGCTATGTAGAGAGACCCTGTCTCATAAAAACAAAAGGAAAGAAGAGATTGTAAAGATTTCCATAGGAAGGATTAAAACACATATTTGCTTTGAAATAACCAAAATGGTCAATGACATAAGATAAAAAATTCACAGAGATCCATATGTATGTGTGTGCATGTGCACACACACACTTTGAATATATGGAAGACAGACCATTAAAAATGAGAAAGCAATTTATTCATAACTAGTATTGGGATAATTAACTACTTTCTAAGAAAAATAAAAACTCATGCATTCTACACAAAAACAATAAAGTCTAAGCATTTTGAAGGTCTAAATATCAAGATAGTTATCTTAAGTTCTGTACTATGGTGTTCATCACTCCACAGAAGTAAGCTATAGAAAATCCATTTCAAATTATAAGGCAATGCTTAGCTATGTGGCTATTAACTAATTAGAAGATATGGAAATAATCTAATTTATTGTAATAAATAAGTATACACTCTCACACACACACACATTTTAAAAATCGAAAAGGATTTCCTAAAGGAAACACAAACACCAACATCACAGAGTAAAACATTGATGAGTATACCCAGTTCTGTGAAAGAAAAAGAATCACCAATCCATCTACCCATAGAAGGAGGACGGCCCTGGGACTGAGTAAGGAGAGCGGTTTCCCAGTGAGCTAAAGACATGAGCTGACAGTTTAAAGAAATGGGTAGAAGGATGTTCAGCGCCACTGATAATCACAAGTACAATCTAAGAATGGTAACCCACTCTAATGAACTATAAAAAACGATGGTGTTGACTATGATACGGAGTAGTAGGAACTCTTATTTACTCTGCATCAGAATGTCATTTAGTACAGCCAAATTGTATAGGAGAATGAGCCAGAAATTTCTAGAAACGATATAAGTAAGATATGGAGAGGAATGATTTCTTAAATTTGTAAAAATGTCCTTGAATGGGGGAGCAAATCACTAACTCGTGGAGTCTGCCATTTAATGGAACAATGTGAGTGGTGGCAACAGGTGACCCAGGTCTCCCAAGAATTCCAAAGATTCTCAACTCAAAACAGGAATCTGGAAAATAGAACCCAGAGCTCAAATGAGGGCAATAAGATGTTTAAATGCTAAAAGCTGTATTCTTTTCTAAGACAAGAATAAGCTGCAGCCACCTCATGGAGAGAGGAATTTCCTTGAAGTTATAATTAGAACTGATACAGTTACAGTATCCCGGGCCTCCCGCTCTGCTGATAGACTGCCCTGGCCACTTGCCAGCACATGTGGCTATTGCATTTCTCTCGGCATTCCTGGGGCCAACAACAACAGGCTATCTTCTCTTAATTTTAGGAGAAATTGCTAATTACTAAAACTCTTTCCTGGCTTTCTTTTATTTTCTGGTTCTTCAGGTTTTCTGATCATGAGCAATGCATGTCTTGACCCTCATTCATTAGGAAAGCCAGAATCTGTTGTGAATTCGGGCTTCGAACCTGTGACCACTGATCCTTCTGGTCACCACACAGAGCCATCAGGATGGGAGTCTCATTCCTAGACATTTCTTCATACTGAAAAAAAAAATCTTTATTGAGGCAGCTGGCCAGCATAAAACATTCAGCGCCTGTGATTTCTAAAGTGCTTCTGGTTTCCCAGTGATCAAACTAGTGACTCCATTTCCCACTGGGAAAACAGAGCAAACCCGGAAAGCTGCCAGGCTATAGTGGGACATAGAAAAAGGTAAGTTGTTGGGCCCATACTTGGCTTCTACTTTCAAGGAAAGTCGAGAAGGATTTGACTTCGTCCAACCTCCTGACTGGTCTACTGAGAATGAGTTACCACGGTCTTAATGGACAAACGTGGAGATTGCCTTGCAGCTTCCATTAATCAATTAGCCCGAAAAGGAGTGCAGAAACCCTGGCCCTTGGTAGCTCAAATGTGCCCAGCTCAGTTCTATACCTTACCACCAGGGTGATTCTTACAAATTGTTGGACCTCTCTGCCTAAGGATATCATAGGAACTGTGTCTTAGATCGCTGTGTTGCTCACAAATAATGCAGGCAAGCCAGGCTGCTCACACACAACAGTGAGATGGGCAGTCATCAATAAACACGCCAACCAAGCGAGCTTTGCTTTCTCCTATGAATGGCATTCCAGGAAAGATGCTCCAAGAACGATG
This sequence comes from Alexandromys fortis, assembly GCF_014885135.2. Taxonomy (NCBI): domain Eukaryota; kingdom Metazoa; phylum Chordata; class Mammalia; order Rodentia; family Cricetidae; genus Alexandromys; species Alexandromys fortis. The sequence goes on along the minus strand of NW_026067940.1, from coordinate 1,954,510 downwards.
CTAGGTGCTTGAAACCCAGAATGAGAACTGAGAGAGTTCTCCAGAGCTGCAGGGCACACAAAAACAATTACAACAGAAAATGATCAATGGAGCCCTCTCAAAGAAGCAACACAAAGTCAGAGGAAGAAATGAATGAAGGATGATTCTTACATCCACACAGCCTACAGCAGAGGTGCCACGGTCTGAAGGTTGATAGCTCAGGAAACTGTCACTCAGGATGCTGACATCACAGCATCACAGGTGAGGATAAATAGCCCCACCTCCCTGTATCACGGCCGCTCTGCTTCTAGGTGGTAGGACCAAGATCTTGGATTTTGAAGTTCATATATTTGACCGTAAAATAACAAACACCAAACAGTTATGTTGGCAGGAGAAAGCCCTTTGTCTATATATCTGTACCACAAAGACTACCTCTAAAACGAGACGTTTCCTAATAAACAGCTTTCACTAGTGGGAATACAGATGTTTTTAGAACTATTTATTGACACAATTTCCAGACATTTTGCTAAATTTTTCATAACTAGTATTTAATATTCATGATGCTTTATGTATATCTGGATTGTATGGACATTGAGACAGATTCCCCAAAACACAGCAGATAAAGAGTCCAAATTCAAGCTTGCGATCTTACCACAAGGCTATCCCACCTCTGGTAAGAACTAGTTAAGAATGTTTTCATTTCTTACTGCCTCCTGTAGGCACTATTCTTTCGGGGCCTAATCGCATGACTTTCCCAGATGTGGGACAGAGTGAGGAAGTAGGCCTGGTGTGAGTGACCCAGTCAATGTGTGGTCTTTGGCACAGTCGCTATGCACAGTCTATAAAACAAATGCTATGTGATAGGAAAAGCCCAATGTTAAATGTGGAGAACACTTTCTAAGTAAAGATGAAAAGAATACATACTTAAAATATACAGTTCTTAGTAATACTAGTCTAAGCATTGTTTCTCTTAGGACGCATATTGGAAAGAAAGGATTATTTCAGATGAGCTACTACACAGCAAAGAGAAGTGGCTCCAGGGGCTGGAGAGAAGGGGAGATGGGATTTATGGGCCAAAGTTTCAATTTTGGAAGGAGAGGACAGTAGTGATATAGACCCTACAACAATGTCTATGTATCTAATTGCATGCTTAAAAAAATATAAAATAGTAAGATTGATAAATAGACTTCATTACAAATTAAAAAAATAGAAACAAGCCTGCTAGGTTGTGACTCAAGAGACAGACTGTTGGCCTAGTGTAATCTAGGCTCTCAGCTGTGAGGACCACTCAGAAATTTGGTGGCAAATGGGCAAGAAGGTTTCTAGTCAGTTCCCTGAAAATTATAGGTCCTTGACCTATAATTGAGTCATGCCAAAGCCAGAAATGTACCTCCAAAAGCGGTTACGTATGTTGCTCAAATTTCTCTGGCAAAGGCAAGAAATCAGGACTTTGGGGACATTCTGGGATACATAAGACTTTGCCTTGAAAAAGAGACACTTCCAAAAGGATTAAATTAAAATAAAAAGAACCTATGTGTATACAAAGCACAGAGGGAAAGATGGAAGGAATAAATAAAATATATAATTATTAGTAATGCTAGTATAAGAATTACTTCTCTTAGGATAAATATTGGAAAAGGATTGTTGCCAACGAGCTATCAATGCTTCTACTATAAACAGTACAGGACAAGGGTTAGACAGATGGCTCAGTGGCTAAGAGCACTGGCTGCTCCTCCAGAGGACTCGGGTTCAATTCCCGGCACCCACATGGCAGTTCACAACTGTCTGTAACTCTGTTCCAGGGGTTCTGAGTGACGCCCTGACACCAATGCACATAAAATTAAATAAATTGTTTTTAAAAATAATCAACACAGGGCAAATGACACACAACTGAAATGCAGTCATTCACTCTTGATTAATCAGGCAGAACTGCCCAGACTGGAACTCAAGTCACACTAGCCTGTATGTATAGAAGGCACACAGTTCCTCATAGCCTCTGCAAAGCTGGGAAAATCCAAGTGAGATTGAACACAGGAGAACTAATGTCTTCTAAATATCAAGCGCCCAGACTGTACAGAACCCACAACTGAGTCCTAATGTAACAAACAACAGTGTTGTGGCATGTTTAGTGCTGGGACACGCGTTCTGTCAATGATGACATTTTTAGATAGTTAGCGAACTGTGCCACATGCCCAGCCCCCAACAGATAAAGAAAACGTAATCTAGGTTCTACACAAGAGCAGCATTCCCCTGGCTGCGGAAGTCCATTCTGTGGGCCTTTCCTGAGGAGATTCTTCCGATCCTGACTCTACAGAGGCGGGCTCGGGTCACGTTACCTGTCAGTCTCAGTGTCCTTGTTCTGATGTGACTGCATCACGTTTGTTGTGATAGAGTTTCTGAGCTTATGTTCTAGAATTCCACCTTTCCAAACCCGAGACAGAAGATGTTCAAAATCTGTGTGGCTCAGGGATTGGCGAGTTCTCAGTTTCCTCAGTGAGAGCTGACAAGAGGCTCATCACAGACATAGTATATGGTAAGGAGGGCCATGCCTTGTTCAGTGGGAAAAGCTACCAGAAAGGGGACAAAGGCAGATGAGTGAACAGTGGACTTTGCACTATTTGCTTGGTTAACCATGCCGTATTTGGAAGGATGGCCCCAAGATCTGAAGGATCATGTCTAGAACATGTGAGGCTTTCCTTAGAAAAGCCATCTGCTGCCACGTCCTTCACGGCCTAACACAACAGTCTTGCGGTAGCAGGTGTTCAGTAGTGTTTCAAAGTGATGAAATCTCTTCTTTCCTATTCATTATCGCCTCCTGGGTCATATGGGCTCTGTTTGGAATTTAACCTCTTAGCCAAACACTGTCAGAACACAAGTTTGGACTCATAGGATCTGATCAGTAAACCAAGAAGAAGCTTTGATAAATGGCTCAGAGGTGAGCCACCAATCTGTCCCGTGCTAGACCCAATGTGCTCAGGTCTGGGGCTCACTGGTGTGCTGATCTGGGATGACCCTGATATGCCAGCTCACCACTGCTGGGCGGGACTATGGGCTACATTTCCTCTGAGGTGTGAGCAGAGCAGCCGGCATGACGAAGCAGGAAGAGATGTTGGGAGCAAAGGGCTTTCTCCCTTTATTTGCCTTTCCGGTTAGGCTCAAGCTACCATGCCAAGTCTCTGAAAACTCAACTCACTAAATAGCGGTAGTTAGCAAAACGACAGTAATGCATTAATAACTAAAATTTACTAAAGATTTGAAAGCATAATCTACTCAGAAATATGCTGAAATGAATGCTGTTTGGGCAATTATATTCCGGTGCCAGCAGATAACAAATGATAATCACCGCTTCAGCGGTGGTAAATACGTATTGATTAAGTCCACACTTAGAACTCCAAAATGAATTATATCTGGTCATGGCTAAACTGCTTTGCTCACCGAGAGGGAAAAAACAAACAAACCAACCCACACACAACACCGATTATACTGCATTTAATTAAGGAAAGCATCAGCTTCATGCACAGTTATTTGCCTCCGCCAACTCTCTATGGCATAAATATTGAACCACGGCATCTCCTGAATGCTAATCAATCCGTTCTGAATTTCAAATGATTACATAAATTTTAGGAAGCGCTTATTTGCTGCAGACACCTCGGCAGGGCCATAGTATGAAGACGTGCACGGCCAGTTGACAAGTGTCTAGTGAGTGCTTGGCTAAATGAGAAGATCATAGATCAAAATAAGGTAAAAACTGAGCCCGCATGTTAATTGTACAGTGAACCCAGGGATGCTTCCTTTGCTGATCTGACTTCCCGAGGAACAATTCAACCAGTGCATGAGGGGCAAGACGGGAGATGAGTACACAGCATCGCTGGATGCCGGGGGCCAGTCATCAACGGCAGGTGTGTTTTGGACTGTGTTAATAGGATTTAGAGGGAGAGCTTCACACAGCAAACCGCATGCCAGCCTGCAAAAGGGTGGCAACCTGCTACAGAATGGGAAGCTTTCAGGAAACACGGAGCTTATCTTAATATGCAGTCATAAACTACAGCACCTAAGTAGATTTTACTAGTTTTCAATCCCTTTGAAAACGTGTGTGTGTGTGTGCGTGCGTGTGATTCCTTTCTCTTATTTCACCAAGTGGGTCCTGGGGAACTGCACTTGGCCATCAGATTTGGTGGCAGATGCCTTTACCTGCTGAGCCATCCAGCCAACCTGATCATCCAGCCACCCCCTGAACATTCTAACTGATGCTTCTAGAGCAAATCCTCAGCAAAGAATGAGAACAGGAGTATTCCTGTCTTTTCTGGATCTGCCTTCCAGCATATGGTCCCCTTGGTGTCCCCCTCCTTGGATTAATAAAGAAAAGGAATCATTCCTTTTGCATTAGGACAGAAACACAACTTAATCAATGGGGTCAAATTCCTCGGCTGGATTTGGCAATCTCTTTGACTGACTGGATTTAGTGCTGTAAAAGAGCAAAGGGGGAAATTTGTTCTTTCCTTTGCTTTTGCTGCTTTCCTTAGATATGATGGGGACACTTTGCCTGATGACAGACAATAAATAAACAGCTCCTCCCAAACCTAACACAATGTGGGTTTATAAGGTTCATAAGAGAAGGAACCCATGGGTATTTCCTTCCCCAACAGCATACTTAAGATGCTTGGAGGCTGATCCTGATGCTGCGGGAGGCACTGAGGCACCAAGACACCCACCACTCTGGCCCCCATGTGTCCCTCCTGGAACTGGCAACTCAGGAAGATCAGGTATGAGCACAGCCCAGGCCAGAGCACCACTACTTCTTCCAACCAGACAACCCAGAGGGGCTGGGCACCAGGGCCATGATGTGGGATGGCCCTCTGTATGCTATGAGTATGTTTTATTACCATTGGTTAGTAAAGAAGCTGCTTTGGCCTATGGCAGAGCAGACCATAGCTAGGCTGTAAATTCAGAAAGATACAGGGAGAAAGAAGGTGCAGTTAGAGAGACTCCAGCAGCTGCTGGAGAAGCAAGGTGTGACCTAATGCCACAGCCATGTGGCGACACAGATTAATAGAAATGGATCAATTTAAATCTAAGAGTATCTAGTAATAAGCCTGAGCCATCGACCAAACATTTATAATTAATATTAAGCCTCTGAGCGGTTATTCAGGAACTGGCAGTGGTTCCTCAGGAGGAGAAGGAACCTCCAGATTTACACTCCAGTGCCTTGCTGACATCTGAACATGTGACATTGCAGTGGAAGCCACCAGTGTGGACCTTCCACTGCTCAAGACAACCCCTATCCTAGGAGGAGCCAGCCACTGAGCAGACAGGATGAAGGCATTGTGGGCAGCGACAAGAGCTGCTGCCAGCCATGTAAGTCATTTCATAGTTTCCTACTGGCACTAAAAGGGAGTCCTGGCAACAGGACTTGCCAAAGGTACCACAGGCCAGCAAGAAGGTCTGCCTGATGGCCCAAGAAATGACAGGAAGGAACCCTTGTAAACTGCATCTAATGATCAAAGGTTTACTCTTCAGTAAGTCCCTGCTGTGTCTGAGGAGAGGGAAGAGGAATAGTTAAACTGCCCATTTATAAAGTCTTCCTCTCCAAGTAAAATATGCAACCTCAGCAGCAGCGCACACTCCTGTCTAGGAAGGCTGTATGGGATTCTTTGACTCTGACTGGCTTGGGCTCAAAGGCCTGCCGACCCCCTGTTGCTGTGATTCACTGTGTGTAAAAAGCTCTCGTGGTGCCCTTCACTGGGTCATGGTACATAGAGACAAAGGTAAAATGAGCCAAGCACAAGGTCTTTATCAAAGTGGAAGCATCAGAGGCTGAAACTCAAACAGGGAAAACCAAATACCACACATCAGAAACTGCAGACTCCTGGCCATTACCCAAAGGCTAAGTCATACGCACTGTTCAGACAGTAAACATGTGTGATTGTATTTACTAATACAATGTTGGCAGCATGCTGCATGATCAGAGTTACTTTTAGGATATCTTTAGGATAGTCAGAAGCCTCTCTTGAAGACAGAATTCACAGGTTCAGTCTAATGCTTATCCCCAAGGGATTTCACCCACCTGAACATTACATCTGTGATAGAGTTTGCAAATTTTTCCAAGTAGGTTCCGGCTGGTCTCCAAGAAAAGTTTCTCATCTAGACAACATTTTTCGATTAACTGTTCTATTCCTTTTTTTTAAAATGCCCTATTCTTATTTTGCCCATCTAAATCTCATCATTACATGGAGGCAGTGATGATGGGATTCAGTATCTCGGAAGAGGCCAAGTGCACAGAGCCGAGAACAAGCATTCATTGACACTGCCGGCTACTGGTCCCAGACCTGACCCAACTAAAACAGAGTGTATCATCTACTTTCTTTCTTTATATAGAAAACTGGAGTGGGGCGTTCACTTAGATCCCTTTATCATATAAAGAGACATTAAATTATATGGACGCGTTTTTAATTTCAGTACTTGGGAGGTAGAGGTCTAAGTTTGAGGGCAGCCCGGTGAACAGAAGGGGCTGCAGGACAGCCAGAGTTACACAGTAACACCCTATCTTAAAAGACCAAAAATCTTTGATCTCAGTTCTCCAGCAGCAGAGGCAGGGAGATTCCTGAGTTTGAGGCCAGCCTGATCTATGGAGTGAGTTCCAGGACAGTCAGGGTTACACAGAAATCCTGTCTGGGGCTGGGGGAAAAGAATGAAGAAAAAAACCCCAGTAACAACAACAAAAACAAAACAAAAGACATTAAATTATGGACTCGTGTGAAGATATTTACTATTAACACCACTGAAGGTGAGTGTTAAAGAACTTTGTGTGATGGCTCAATGTGGTATTTCATTTTCCTAGTGTTGTAATGCTGACAATGCCGTAAAGGAAAAGGGACTCTCTATAGTCTCTATCATTTTCATTATAACTATATTCGTAATGTAAACACATGGCCTTATTTTTCTACAATAAATCATGCCAAATCCTCTAGTTTTTCTCCATGGGCTTGACCTTCTATGCTATCTTTCTCCAAATCCTGTGCTTCTGCTTTTTAAATTATAATTTTTAACTATTATCTCATTTCCTAAAACAGTTTTTCAAATGTAGAGATTGGGAGGGAAGGCAATAAATATTTATTAAAATCGCCTATCTGTCAGGTAGTGTACAAGAAGCAAAATACCCACTCTACACGACTTTACAGCACGCTGACTGGGTAGATAAGAGGCCAAGTTCACCATACAGCCCCCTTTGTCTGCTCTAGACAGGGTCCGTTTACAGGAGCCACAGCAGACAAGGTAAAAAAAAAAAAATGCTCTGGTCTCCTCACAATGCCTCGGGGTTTGTTTTTTCCTTAGCTCCTTCATCATCTCAAGGTTCGTTTTGATCAAGTCCTACCGAATTTATTCTCTGAGCCTATAGAGACTGGATCTGGCGAGTACTCCTTCGAGATAAAGGGGTGGGTTCAGAAGCATCAGAAGAGACCTGGGCTGGAGCAAACCACTCTCTAGCATACACTGGCCTTGGGTCCTCCGTACTTCCATCCATGCTCCACAGGGAGGACTCTGGGCGCAGACAGGTGAAGGCAGTTAGGGACTGTAGCCTTTCTACATGTCCATCTGCATCATTCCCTGAGACAACCAAACCCATCTTGCCTAGGGTTGTTGCCTCTGTAGGGATGACTCTTGGGTTGTGTGTGATGTGTAATCGGGTACCATAGTCAACGTTGGAAATTTGGGATGAAGAGCTAGAATGGATGAATAAAGACAGGATGTTCTCATCTGTTTTCCTGGACGGAAGACTCCACCGGCACCAGGGAGGAACTGCAAGAGATTCCTTCTTTACTGTTTCCTATCCTGGCCTGATTAAGTCGCTACTTGAAACAGATGTCCACATAGTACCAGATTTTAGTCGTTAATATTCCTTTCTGCAATTTAACTGTGCAAAGAGCTGATCAATAACATCTCAAACTTGGAGAATGGAAACTGATAGAACAGAGTTGAAATTCCAAGGTTTCTGTGATATGCAACCTTCTGGCTAAACTATTAACATTACAATTACTTTGGCAAAGGCTTTGAGTTGAAAAGAAACTGCATCTATATTTCATGTATTTTATCAGTAAACATTTTATAGCACGCTACTGGACACTTGGTGATGGGCTTGAATTCTGTATGTAAAGAAAACGTTAAGAACAAACATCAATGGAGACTCCACTTACACAGAGCCAGATTCTACTGCACAGAAGCAACTGAAAAGCAGGCCCATCCCTTCTGTGGGCTACTCTATACTTAATTGAGGCAGCGGCTAGCCACTGCTTAGATCTGGTTATTTCCCCCTGAAGAGAAACAAGAGGAGGTAAATAAATGTCACAAGGCCTTCCAGAACTAGCATCTGATCGGAGAAGAGGGCCGTGTACAGGAAACCAGAGGTGCTCATTTCGGGATATAAAATACAATAAGTGTCCAGGTCTTTCTTTTTTCATCCGGGATACAACAAAGGCTTGCTGCATCACACCACCCAGCCTCCAGGCTAAGAAACTCTCCAAGCCGAAGCAGCATCTTAGCTGGAACTTTTCAGTGACTTGCTGCACTGAGTGCTTAAGCCACATTAATATCCCTCCTAACATGGATGACATTATTCAGGATTCGTAAAAGGCAACCAAGCACTCTCCAGTTCTGTCCTCATTTTCAGATTCCAGGCTGTGGCAACCTTACTTATGTGAACTATGTCCATAACAGTAGAGAGGAAGTTACCTCTATACTTCATCCTCTGTGACACTGGCTTCTGCATTGGCAGCTGACAGTAAGTTTAATCAGCCACTCTAACTCCTTGCAAGAAAGAAGTGGGGGGTTATACTATAAGTCTGTTAAATAAACCCTAAAACAAATAGATGACTCCCGACATCTTTTTATCAATGGGCACAAAATAAATTATTAGGCAACAAAATGTAATTAATTTGGTAATTTAGCAGGTATGTATTTTGAGAGTAGGTCTCATGTATCCCAAAGCTGACTCTGATGTGTAGTTGAGAATGACCTTGAACAGCTGAGCCTGCTTTCCCACTGCTTGGATCACAGGTGTGGTTTTGCCATAACTAGCTTATGAGGAGCTGGGGATCCAACCACAGGGACTTGTGCACGCAACCCCAATTTGGCAGAACTTAAGGAGCACAGAACAACTAGTCATGATCGCTCTTTAGGTCACACACAAAAGAGATAGAGAGACTTGTTATTCTTGACCAGTTAGACCAACTATGTCTAACTTTTGGTCAAGTGGACTGTTCTTAGTCCTTTAGTAGGTGACCAGTAGGAGGCGAGCGGCTATCTGGAAGCTGCTTTGACTGAACTTGTCCATTACTGTTCCTACATATCCTCCTGGGTCACTGCTTCCCAACTCCGTCTGCCACAGCCTGGCAGCTCTCCTTGGCTTGTGTCTCCACTCTCCTTCAGACCCCCATGAAATAGGAAAATCCATGCTGTCACCACAAAGTCACATCAACACTAGCCGGCTTTCACACCACAGCCCCTTGCTGTGCTTCCCTGGTGACTAAAACGGTGACTCACGGCACCTCCTTCTATTCCACTCTGTGTCCAAGGCAACCTTGGAATTAGCGGACAGACCAAGGCCGGCCCGGTCCTTTGAGGGCCAGGCGATTGCCTACCTTCCCAGCCTGTCTCCTGCTTCACCCTCTCTCCGTTCCTTCAACGCCTCTTGCCTTTGAACTTCATCACTGGCTGCTCTTGTGGCTCAAGATGCTGTACCAACTTGAGATCATATCCCATCTTCTTTCCTGGACTCTATCGGGGAAGGACAACGCCATCTCTCACACGAGAAAGAGGACGCAAGCAACTACCTCTCAACACAGCCTCAGGCATTCAGCTACTCTACCTCAGCCTTGGGTTTGTCGGGATGACCAGGGGCAATGCTGGGCGGAGCTGGGATCCCAGGGTTATTTGGTTCAGGTGCAGAAGGCTCAAGGTTTGCTGAGGGTTTGTGAAACAAGCACCTGGCCTAGGAAACGGACGGGGGTTTCAAAGTGGCCCCCCTCGTACAACTTCCTTCTCGGGTACAGATGAAACAGGTACTTGGGATCTAAAGTTCATTAGCTACAAACTCAATAGAGTTGAAAAAAGTAATTATCTATTGTTTCCATGGGGAAAATTAATGAAGAAAGTTTTCCACTTGTAAATTGGAAAACACCTGAATTCTACTGCTAATTACGTTTTTACTGCTCCTTTACAAATGAACTCCTGACCTACACTTATTATACCTGTGATCAAAAGCCCTTGTTTCCCTTTCTTTCTCAAGCAGTAGGCAGACAAGTTTTCAGCAGCTAACTTAGGCCGGCTCTTTCTCGGTACCGTGTGCTTCCCGAGCAGCCACTGAACAAGGAAGTGTGTGGTGGAGGCTCTGATAAATACCGTTGTTCAGAAGAGCATTTGTTAGGGTCAAAGGTTGAAGGTGATTAAGGTCCACCTGCCTCCTCACGACTGGCAGAGACTATAGTAATTTAGAGAACAGTGAAGGTAAGATGACAGTGATGAACTCCGGGGCTGGAGAGGTGGCCCAGTGGCTAAGAGAACTTGTTGCTCTTCCAGAGGACCGGGGTTCAATTCCCAGCCCCCATATCAGAAGAGAACATCTAATGATCCCCCCGAGTACCAGGCATGCACCTGTGCAAACACATACATGCAGTCAGAACACTTAAACATGTAAGAAAATGAATAAATGTAAGAAAGTTTTTTTACACCAGGAAAACTAAAGATAATTCATGTTCTTTGTTTTGTTTTTGCTTATTTGAGCCACATTTCTCTATCTAGCCCCTGGCTGCTCTGTAACTCACTGTATAGACCAGGCTGGCCTCAACCTCACAGAGATCCTCCTGCCTCCGCCTCCCAAAGTGCTGGGACTAAAGGCGTGCGCCACAGCTTCACACGGAGCCTCACACCACTCACTCAAACGCCACTGGGTCGAGAGCTTAGTATTCTGCCAGGAAGAAGTCGCAAATCACTCACATACGCATGCCCAACTTCCCACCAGCTGAAAGCACCGAGAGGCTGCCATAAGCCAGAGTGATTTCTGGGGTCACAGCAGCAGGCCTGTGTTATCTTCTGCTGGGTGGCCCACACACTGTTCTCACATAAGACACAGAGACTTCCTCAATCAGAACGTTCCTGTTTGCTGTGTTAATAGAGAAACACGTAGGGCCCTGCTCCCACCACTGGAAGCTTTGAACACTCCATCTAAGGCACAATGTTGTGTTTTTACATTTACACTGACGTTTCTTTTTGCTGTATTCATCACACTTCCCAAGCTACAAAAAAAAAAAGCTCTTTTTCTTTTCCACGTTGACTGCACGAGTTTGGTGACTTCGCGCTCCCCCTTTATCGGCAACAGCCGCGTGGGGCTGTCGGGAGAAACTGAAATCAAGCGGCCCAATGGCGAACATCTGTTTCACTTTGCAGTTTGTGTTATTGTTATATTTCTTTGGATATGAATTCACAACTATCTTACAACTGAAGACTAAAGAAAACACATATGTTGGTAAATCTGATTTCTGTCATTATTTTCGTCCAAGGGAAGTTGCCTCCCTCGGCCTTCGGCCAATGAGGAATGAATGGACTTGGCAAAAAAAGTTTATTTAAGTTGGCTTTGTTAAGCCAACAAAAAATACAGAAATCAAGTAAGGGACAGGCAGAAAAATCTGTTCCTTTGAAGTCAATAAAAATCCATCTCCTTAATCCTTTTTTTATTCCAAGCAGGGGTGATTTTTCTCAACTGGCTCGCTGAGAACCTTGATTTAGCTAATCTATCTTGCTTAGCTATCTTTCTACTCCAAACCCTTGCGAAGGAAGCATCTTTCCCTCTGACAGCCACTATCCTTTATATGTGCAGAGAATGGGGCATTCTGCTAGAAACGTTCTCCAGCGAATCCTGAGAGAAATGTAAAAAGTAGGCATTTGATTACTACCCCCACGCTCCAAGGCTAAAACGCAGCAGAGGAGTTGGAAGGCAGAACAAACGACAAAAAAGGTAAAATATTCGAATATGAATGGCAGAAAGATGGGTCCAACTTGGGAAAGTGACTTTTTCCTGTCTCCACTGTCCATTGCTCGCCTGCCCAGCAGGGGGAAACTGCAACTGAACAACTCCTGTTCGATACCCCAACCCATCTGCTGAAGGGCTAAGACTCGTGTAAGAACACATGTGAAGGCATGGTCAAGTCTAAAGATTTCATTACCCAGAAGGAAGTACAGTGTATCTGTAACATCAAGACACCCAGCGCTGGGCATTTGAAAATAATGTGTGGTTGAATGGACCAGGAGGGGGAAAAAAATCTTTGCTCACCTAAGCTGAAGAGTACAAGGAACTTGAGACACACAAACTCTCGATGGTCAAACTGGAGGGCGCGCAGTCTCAGGACGAGCTCTTGTGCGTGACTCATGAGGTTGGTGAGTGTGGCTCCGGCTTGGGAGGCGATGCTGGAGAAGTCAACCTGTAACACAGAATCACAGCTCTGACAACCAGCAGGACTCGCAACGCAGAGCTCCGCGGAGATTACTCGGAACCGGGGGTAAGAATCGGGTTGCAGTACAGAGCTGTGTGTGACAAGAGGCCACAGGCCAAGGCCCTGGAGACAGTTCCTCAACTGAGGCTCCATTTCTTACAGGAGACGCAAGCTGACAGCAACGAACCAGTACAACTAGGGAAAGTTCTGTTCCTGAAAGCAGCTGGAGAGACCTCCTGTAAAATGTGTCACAATTATTCTGATAAAAATCCAAAGTCGATGACTTCCATAGGGACTAGTTTTCATTGCCTACATTTTACAAGCACCTGTACCTGCTTCTCTGCAGTGAAAATATTTCCATGTAGGGTAATTGTTTTCAGTTCTTAAGTATGAACTCAAAAGACAAATACGCTACCCACAAAATGAGCCACATAATTATTCTACATGTATGCGGTAACATTAACCAATACATGGGGAAAACAATGGTGGAGGTCCAGCTTAACTGGCACTGGGAAGGATCTTAGAGGATCGTGGTGCTCAGCTGATTGCTGGCAGGTGATTAAGGTACTGACTTGCGGTGACTAAAGGACCCTTTTAGAAAAAGAGCCTCACGATGTAGCCAAGCTGGCCTCGAACTCATCATCCTCCTCCTTCAGCCTTCCCGGTGCAGCGTCTCCACGCTGGACTTTGAACCTATTCATTTGCTTTTTACCGCCCTCCTTAGAAGCCGACACAAAAGCTGTTAGTTTGCGATGCTTACGTTAGATTCTATCAAACTGATCACCACCACTCACTCCCCTTGACGCATGTCCTAATTTTTATGCAGAATAGTTTCTTGATCTGGAAAACAAATCCCAAAAGTCTTATTTCCATTTTCATTTTGTGAGGCGTGCTGAGAGGCTCCCCTCTTTACTATCTATGGGGATATAAGCAGCTCAGTTTATACTAACAAAGGTGAGGATGGCTATCCTCGGAGATCCTGTCTCTGCTCCGGAATTCGCAGTTTGGGGAGACCCACTCGGTAGCTGGCACTCCCAGCCTTGCTTTTCTGGAGAGCTCTTAAGCAACAGACACCCTTTTAGGTGCATTTAATTTTTGCAGGAGCAGCAAATTTGTCTGGGAGGCAAGTCCTCATCTGCCACTCACCCAGAGCAGTCTGTATTAAATTTTTATATTTATTGACATTTCATTACCATAATTGACTGCACTTGCTTCGCCGGAGAAGGCACGGGGCTGCCTCCAACGCAGGAGAACTAGTCCCTTGGGGAGAATTTGCAATTAAAAACAAGACAGAATGGATTTTTTTTTTATTGTGTAAATATGATGAGTTGAATTTTCAGCTTTAGCTAGAGAATACGAGGTGTAAAGAAATCCTTTTCAAGAGTAGGAAAATTATGAGTCAGTGGAAAGACGAACCCCCCCCCCCCAAGGTGTCAATCAGCTTACAGGAGAGTCAACTGCGCATGAAAACGCCACCACTGATGTGCAGTCCAAGGGGCTTCAAGCCCTGTGCCATCCAATTGCTCTGCACAGACCCTGGGCTGGCATCTACCCATGCAATTGAAATGTCGAACACTCTATGAGCTCCTTCAGGTGGTTTTCAAGAATGCCTGGAAGGGTCAGTCTGCAGGCAGCTTGAACCCTGGGGCAGGAAATGAGCAGGGGGAACCAAAACAGGGGCACTTCAGGCTTGAGAGTGACATCCAGCCAGCATTTTAAGGGGGAATTTTCTACATTAAGGGGCAGATGTGTTAGCACATACACTGGTAACCCCAACACTCATATCCTAGGACAGGGTTCCATCAAGGAGGGGGGCCAAGGCATGAGCGGAAGCAGAGAGAGACCTTGGGAGAGGACACTGCAACTGACTCACTCAGCCTGCCTCTACAACCCAGGACCACCTGCTCGGGGGTGGCACTGCCCACAGGGAGTTGGGCTTTTCCACGGCAGTCGTTCATCAAGAAAATATTCCAGAGACTCGGCCATAGGCCAGTCGGAGAGATGGGTCTAGTTTGGGGCACACTGACAAAAACTAACCTGCTATAATGAGGGAGGCAGAGACAGGAAGACGACTACAACATTTGGGGCCAGCCTGAACTCTACAGTGAGTTCTAGGCCAACCAGGCCTGCATGATGAGACAGCAGTTTCAACCAACAGTCAAACAGAGGTAAACGCCAGGATTTGCTGCTGGTATAACACAGGCTGACCATCCTAAATACAAAAGCCCTAGCGAGTATTCAAGTCTGGTGGCTCACACCCTTAAACCTCCAGACTCATCTGAGCCGGGTGGTGGTGGTGCATGCCTTTAATCCCAGCACTAGGGGGGCAGAGGCAGGCGGATCTCTGTGAGTTCGAGGCCAGCCTGGTCTAGAAGAGCTAGTTTCAGGTTCAGGACAGGAACCAAAAAGCTATGGAGAAACCCTGTCTCGAAAAATCAAAAAAAAAAAAAAAAAAAAAAAAAAAAAAAAAAAAAAAAAAAAAAAAAAAAAAAAAAAAAGAGAGAGAGACTCGTCTGAAGGCTGAGGCAGAAGAAACCGTAGTAGCTCAAGACCACTCTGGGTTACATGAGACCCTGGCTCAGAAAAACAAAACAGAACAACAAACAAACAAAAAACCTAGAAACAAACCCTGACACATGAAATGCCCTCAGAGCTAAAATTTTCCAATCACCAGCAGAACAACTCCAAGTGACAGATTCTGTGTTACTCACCGAAAAGAACCAGACAAAATCCTCTCTGGGCTACGTATATAAGGTGCACACGAAACAACTCAACTGCACATTTAGAACCAGGTCTATCCCTTGTTCTACATTATGTAACTCTCTGGCACTTAAAATCTGAAGCACTCCAGTCCAAACATTTTCAGATAAGGGGAATTCAGTGTGTAAGAAATTCTATGGGGGCAAATGGGCTAGGTGGATAAATGACGGCAGGGAGGGCCAATGAGATGACAGTGATGGAAGAAACTGGAGACAGAGACAGATGACAAGGACTAAATAAAGACAGTTGGGAAAGTCAGACACCAATTGGTGTCATCGTCATTAAATACAGTAGGTGGGCTAGTAAAGGTGTTCATCACTTCTGTGGCTATGCGGATGCCATCTGAGTAAGAACCATACGAATTTTCCAGTACTGAAGGTGTGCTGAGGTATGGAAGCTAGGTGTCAACTGAATACAGAATGGATGCTTCTTAATACACACAAGTACCTGGTAAGAAGAGTCACTGGTCAAGTCCTGATTCAAAAGGCTGTGTTAAAATGAAATGTAAACATTAATGAGGTCTATGTGAACTTTCAAACTGGTCTATGTAAGTCTGAATAGGAGAATTTCATATTTAAAAACATAACCCACCACATTAAAGGGATCTCAGTTGGCTCCGAGGATTTTCTGTTTAGTGAGATTCCTTTAGTAAGATATACCTCGCGAAATCAATTGGCATCTCCACCTTTATAGCCATACATTTATTTACATGCTAATTTGAGAGCGCAAACATGCTTATTAAATGGGGGCTCTGACAACATTTCTTCCAAGGATAATTTATCAAATTGCACACCTCTGAAGGGGAACGAGGATTCATTTCTGATAAATCACAGGCCTGCAACTTCCTTACCTTTTATTGCAAACATAATTATATTTTCATTGTTGGATGCGGGGTTGGTGCTCATTTCGGGAGCAGCTGGCCTTGTCTTTTATGTACTTAGTAAAATTAATTGATTGCTCTCTTACATGTAATCTTTATGCCATGAAATTCAAGGGGGAGACCGAGAATGTTCTAAGCCCGTGTCCCCTCTGGATAAATTCCACTCATTCCGGAGATGCAGAGATAATTTAAGTTAAATTGCTTTTAGTTCTAATGTCCAAAATTTTGATGACTCGGATACTGTAAGGTTCTTGTCATTTTAATACGGTGCACAATGACAGAGGGTATTAAGCTGCCAGTAGACCTTTCCCTTAGGATGATGTTACAGTGGCTGTTTATTAGGCACAATATGCAAATACTAAAATCTGACCTCGTGTCAGAGTATTCTGTTATTTGATATATACACAGGGATACGTGCATGTGTGTGTGTATAGCTTTAAAATACTGGATAAAAAAAAGAACTGTCATAAATATAAGGTACTAGCCAAATAGTGTGACAGCACTGAATATTAATGATAATTATGCTTTCCTTTTTGTCCCAGAGTCATATAATCTGCATTTATATCAATGCTGGATGAAAATACACAAGTAGCTAATATGGTGGTGCACACCTTTATACCAGCACTCATGAGGCAGAGGCAGGTGGATCTCTGTGAATTCCAGACGAGCCTGGTCTACAGAACAAGTACCAGACATGCCAGAGCTACAGTGAGACCCTGTATTTAAATCAGACAGGAAGGAAGGGAACGGGGAAGGAGAGAATAAAGGAAGGTAGGAAGGAAGACATATAAAACATAACTTTAAAAAGCAAAGTCTTTAAGAAGAGCTAATTTTAAACACCTCCTAGTACTAGCAGCTTGGACACGGCAGGCCCCAGCTCCGCCAATGGTGCCTGAGACAGCTGGCTGTCCCCCAGGCTTGAGGTCAAAGCTGTGCTATCTTATCTGTATTCTCTTCAGGCCTCAAGATAATTCCCTGGGACACCATACTTCGCCGCTTTGTGACTTTCTTATGTTCCCCTCTTTCCCTCCTTTTCTTTCTCTTTGTGGTGCTAGGGATTGAACTCTGGGCCTCACATACTTTTAGGCCGATACCTGCCCACCAAGCTGCACCCCCAGAGTGCACCTCATTTTTACACCTCAGTGTAGGTAGTCTTTTCTCCCTCCTCTGCTGGAGCGGCTCCACAGGTTCATTACAGCACTCCACTGGGCCCTGCGTCCCTCAGCTGGCCAGAGTTTGGCCACCACACATGTGTTTCAGGGCAATAGGACATTACTGTCTAGGTTTCTCTTTGTGTCAAGACTTTATTCATCTTAGTTAGGGCTTCTGTTGCTATCATAAAATCCCGTGGCCAAAAGCAGCTTGGGGAGGTGAGGGCTTGTTTCAGCTCACATGGCCTGATCACGCGTTCTCTTCTGAAGATCCTACAGTGCACCTGACTGTGCTGGGGGGGCTTGCCTGTAGAACTGCACAGTGCAAAGCCCCCAAAGAACAGTTGCTGCTGTGATCAAGCAGATGGAGGAAGGGCCTTTCTTATCCCTACGCACCGCACTGCAGGGAGGTGTCTGATAGTTCTCCTCTCGCAGCTATGACTTGTGCTCCATTTATTAGTCTACCAGAAATACCTTATACCCAAATAAAAAAGCATCTTCCTCACCTATGGGTGAGTGCCAACCATGAAACCTTAGGAGAGTTCTGCATGCTTTATTGGTATCGTGTAGCTTAATTTCTTCCCTAAGACATCAGCACGACCTTGATCCAATGCATAATGGAACCAGACTTCCATCTTGGTGTGAAAATCTACACGCTAGACAATTTTTGAAAATGGGCCACTATGTCTCCACGTCAGCGCTGTCTCCGAGACTTACTTTTTTATTGTAGTACTACACAGCTACTTCCTGTCATTTCTATGGCTGTTTTCTCATGTGGGTACCACAATGGTTCCTGCCGAAGAGGGAAAGAAACTGACACTTGGAAGGTAGGGTGACTTTCTCAAGATGGTGTACCTAGTAAAGTCTAAAAAGGGTACACAGGCTGTCCCCACATACTGAGCTTCAAATGCACACATATGTACACATACAGAAATACACATAAATATGCAGACACATATTTACATGTGTACTCTTACCATTTCCAAACCAAACTTAAGAAGTCTGTACTAATAGTCAAAATGCAATCTAGCTGGATGTGTTGGCACATGCTTGAAATCTGAGCAGCAAAGAGATTGAAAGAGGGGACCATGAATTTAAGGTAAGCCTGGGCTACACAGTCAACTCTGTTTTAAAAAACCATCTGTCCCCATAGGAAAACACATGCTGCCCCTAAAGTTGTCCCTGCCTTTACTATGCTGTAGACAAAATGAGGAGGGAGGACACTTTTTTCCCACTGTGTACTTTAATATATTTGTTTTCCCTAGAATATTGCTGGCCCTTAAGACTCAATATATCCCTCCTCTTTTCATCATTGCATCGACGGCCTCCTTAATGTTGGCATACAGGATACATTACATTAATCATTGTCGCCCTAGCCCTCTTCTCCCGCCTTTGCTATCTGGGGAATATTTATCATTCTAAGAAAAAGTACTTAGGATTTAGAAAGTGGCCTAAGAAGGAGCTTAGTGACTGGCAGGTCACTGTTGCTAGCCCACACTGATAAGAGGAAGCAGAAAGATGAAGAGGGTGTGAGCGAGGCTAGCGTCTGGGGCGTGGCTAGCTTATTTTACTCAGGTTTTAGGCTGGAGATATAATAGTTCTCATGCACTATATGTTATAGTAGATGCTAGAAGCAGACACATATCAACTTGATTTCTTTTCAAACCTGGGGGGTGCTTCATGGCAGAGCATGTGTGAAGCCCTAAGTTATAATCTTTCAATGTACGCGCGCACGCGCACACACACTTTCTCTCTGGGAGTGGGTCTCAGAACCAATACTCCCTCTTCTTCTCCAGTGGCTGTCTCACCCCCTCCTGCCTCCTGATCTTTCTCATGCTGTTGTAAAGTTCATGAGCTCCACAAGTCTTCCTGTGAGCTCTTTTCTTGCCTTCTCTGTAACCGCAGGGGCCTGGGCGTATGCTTCTCTTGCTTGCTCTATGATGGACGGTAAAAGCCTTCTCCCATAGTTACCATAAATGAGAATGCTTGGTAACAAGAGCCATCATCAGGCTGTTGCCACGGGGAAGGCGGAAATGTACTGCACTGCAGGAAAGGTATAAGGAAAAGGCCAGGGAGTTCCCTCCTTCCATTGGCACGCACTGTCTAGAGTGGCAGTAATTGGCAGCAGGGGTTAACACTGTTTACTCTGTGACTGTTTGGTATTACAAATCAGAGAGACGCTGGGTGGGTGGTGTAGGTGCAGGCCTTTAATCCCAGCATTTAGAAGGCAGAGTTTGAGGCTAGCCTCGTCTACAAGTGCTAGTTCCAGAACAGGCTCTAAAGTTACAGTGAAACCCTGTCTCAAAAGAGTCAGAGAGACAACAGGTGTACTTTCAAACAGTAATTACTGTTACTTTAGATGGCACTCGAGGCAAAGTGACCTAGGAGTAAGGGATATTTCTCAAGAACTGGGATGAAATGGCACAAACCCGTTTCATTAAAATAAAAAAAAAAAAAAAGAGAGAGATTGAATTCATTCATGAGTTGTGTCTTTTACTTCTAATACAGCCTCTAGCTGGGCAAGGGTGGGGATAGTCACAGATATAACCTATGATACAACTCAAAAATGGGTAGGATCCATCTAAAGACTTTGGTCCCAGGACGAAAACACCAAATTAGGTTCAGAGGACCAGGAAGTCAAATAGACAGTCCCATCTCAAAAGTTCTCCCCAGAGATGCTGAGAGCAAGGACCAGATAGTGATGGAGACGGTCGAGTTGATCCAGTCGGCCAGAGCTCTGAAATGGTGCTTGCTTTTAACTTGATTGGGAAATGTGATTTATTAATAATACGGCAAATGGTGTGAAGACAGCCTTCCATTTTCAAATCTGTACTCCTGTGCTTTCACAGCACATAAACATTTATGGCCGGACGTAAAAGATCACAGTGCCTGCATGCTGGAGTCGCCCCGGCCGAACGATGCGATGCTGCCCTGCATAGCGATGGCCGAATGGACTGAAGAACTCACGGTCTACCATGAGTTCATACCACCAATCGATCCAGCATTTGCAGGGAGGAGAGTATGAAACCAGGAGAATTTACCCACACCCTAAAATGTCAGCATTAAGTCCATTTTTCTTCCCTTTCCTTAGATGGCTACACAGCAGTCTCTGCTTCCCCATGTGTTGCTCAAATGCTACCTTCTCAAGAAGGACAGACTGCTACCTCTGTAATTCTTAGGCCCCGCCTGAAACACAAATCCGTGAATACGTGTCCACTCCTTTTCCTGCTGGGTCCTATTTCTTCAGCTTTCTTTGCTCCAATATACCACAGGTTAGTGCGTTAGGTTGTTATTCTCAACCCCACGCTACAACACTAAGTTCCAAAGTGACAGGGAGTATTTTCTGTTTTACTTCCCAATACACACCAGTGTCTCAGAAGAGAGACCAGCACACAGGACAGCACACAGGAAGTATTTATAGATTCACCAAATATCAATCCAGACACAAGTCTAACTTTACAGCAGCTTTTCCTTCTTGAAAAACAGAACCCCTGTTCCTTCTCATGTGTGTGCCTCTAGGCCAGCTGTTTGACTCCATTTAACTTAAGACTCTTCCACTGACACCATTCCAAAACAGCAAAGATTCGGGGGCTGCGGGGAGAGCTCAACAACGGCGAACACTCGCCCGGCGTGCATGAGTTTTCTCTTTAGCACAACCACCGCGACCATAACCATCATCGTCACCGACAAAACAAGGATGCTCTGGTTTATAAAGGAATTAAACTGGCTAGCTAGCAAACAGATATGGTATGTTCATGTAGAAACAGAAGGGGGAATAAAACCACCATTCAAAATTCCGAGTCTGATTTAGCCGTAGCTCTGACCCTGTGCAGGCGGCAGAAAGCTGTGGATTCTGTTCCCTCCCCAACATCGTACCAGAGTAGGAACTGCGTGCCAAGAGTCATCATTTCTCAATTATTTGCAGCTAGTCCCTCCCTTTGAAGCCCAAGAGTGCTTCTGACCTAGTTAGATTCCTGCTACTCTGAATGTGCTTAATAACGAGTTTTTTTGTTTTTGTTCTGCTTTGTTTGGGTCTGGATACTCACTTGTTGCCCAGTTATCAGTAAGAGCGACCCTTCCTTCCCATGTACCACTTGCCGGTAAATGTGATCAAGGATCAAGAGCTCGCTCCAGCAGTTCTGAAGCAGCTTCATTTGGTCGTCAACCTGCAATGGGAAAACAAGAGCGCGTTACTTGCTACCTTTTTGGTTCTGTCTAATTCTCCAGGCAAGAAAACCAATAACTAAGGAGGTCCTGTCAGTGACCACTTAGACACATGCTTGGCATCTACACTGCTGCTCCTGGAAAAAACGAATTTTTATTTGGACAAATACTTCAGAGTATAAACTAAGTATAATCAACGGGCTTCCAGGAGATGGCACGCCATTAGATTGTTCTAGCTAGCATTACAAGAGCTCTTGGAGTTTGGTTATCAGAGGGACCGGAGCCAGGATGGTCTTGAGCAAACCTTGAAAGGAATGATCCCAAGTACTCCATGCTCACAGATATAAAGGTTACACATCATAGCTTGCTGCCAAACAGAAAGAAAATGAATAGGGTAGCCGGAAGGACCTCTGGAGACAGACAAACAGTGGCCATATTGAGTTTTTAGAGCTATTCCTTACTCCTAGGACCAACTGTGTTTTCAAGGATTTGAACCCAGGACCCTAGGCAAATGCTTTACTACTAAACAAGCCCAAGTGGCTATTTTTGAGTGAATTATTTGGTGAGACTAAGTGTGGGTTTCAGGGGTAAAAGGATAAACAAGGATAACCAGATCCCCTACTGCCTTTATGGAAATCATTTGCTTGGCCCAACACCCAGAGCGTCTGCTTTCTTCTTTAGAAGCTGTGCCAGAATGCTGTGTGGTAGGGTGAGGGGAAGGGCAGGTAGGTGCAGTAGCTAGGTACTTTATCCTCTCGAGGGTTGACTGCAGGTGAGGCCCTGTGTCCTGATGACCCAGTGACAGGCATGTCATTGCACCCAGAGGGGACTGCAGTTCTCTCTCTGTGTCGGATGTGAAGGGTGATTTCAGGGCAAAGTGCAGGCTGCTCCTTGGGGTTTTATTGCACCCCCATATGCTATCAGTATCTCATCTAAAATTTATCAGTCTACAATAGCAATTTGGCTCCATTCATTTTAAAAACTGTGATATGAGGCTTTGGTTATTTATTTAGCACTCTTTTCTGGGAAGCCAAAAACACTGTACTTTGAGATCATCTTTCCAATAATAACCACACAGGATAGCACTGTACGGAACTTTCCAGGAGGTGGGGTCAGGCAGACCTCCAAAGTCCACGTATGGGCAGAATGGGGATTCTGGCTTAAGAATCTAGTGATACAGCAAGAAAATTTATTACGACAGAGCACGCCTTTAATCCCTTGGAAGGCGGAGGGGGGGGGGTGGATCTGCAAGCTCAAGCCCAGCATGGTATGACTTCCAGGTCAGACAGAGCTCCACAGTGAGATCCCGCACTCCTCTTCCAGGATTCAGAGAAACCATGTCAGGTGATCTTAACTCCTCTGGCCTCTCTGCACATCTGCATTCATGTCTACACACAGACATACATACACATAATTAAAAATGATAAAAATAAATCTTTTAAATGAAGAAAGAGTAAAGGGGAAGCCGGGCGGTGGTGATGCACACCTTTAATCCCAGCACTCGGGAGGCAGAGGCAGGCGGATCTCTGTGAGTTTGAGACCAGTCTGGTCTACAAGAGCTAGTTCCAGGACAGGCTTCAAAGCTACAGAGAAACCCTGTCTCAAAAAAAAAACAAAACAAAACAAAAAAAGAGTAAAGGGTAAAGGGGACTGTCATGGCGATGGAGTAGGATAAGTGGGTATGAAGACGCATGTTTCCAGGGTCACACACTCCCTTCATTTTCATCTGATGAAGACCTGTTTTGCACATATAATATAGGAGACACATAACAGACTGCACAGTGAAACCGTGGCACAGATCCTTAACCTTCCCTAGTCCTTTAGAAGGTTGAGGGTGCATGTTCAAATCTGCTCCGTTCTCTCCCATCCCATGCCCACCTCTTTGGAAATTGATGGAATAGATGACAAGACTCTAATTCTACCTCGAGTAGATTTTCCTTTTGTTTTATATGCAGTGTTGATCGTCACATCATTTGTTCTCTGTATCCAACTCAGAGTCTCCTATAACCTGCCTCATTCACAATGAATACTAATTGCTCATCTGCCTGCCCTCCTCTAAGAGGCACGAGATGCTTTTTAAACGAAGGCACACATGCCTGAATCATTTTCACCTCTGCGGTCCTTCACTTTCGCCCTCTCTATTTCAGATACCAGTCCCATGGGGTGAGCTAGTGTCTCCTCTGGCCCTTGTAAGATAAAGGGCAATTGTTAGATGCAGTGACCATGTGTGGCCGTCCCTTCTTCTCACATGTGCGTGCAGGTCTGCAATTGAAGCTGGCCTTGGGAAGGACTTCCAGACTGGCGATAATTTCAAAAGTCCTCCTGAGCAATTGAACCTTTGTTTGAACACCCCATGAAGAGGTTTTACACCAATATTCTGTTGCATTATTTTCCATAATTGATTCTCTGCTTGTTTATGACCTCTTGAAATTAGTAAGAGTGCAGCTTCATGCTGCTCTGGATAATACCGCCTTCATACACACAGGAATAAAAGGGGCTGGGAAAAGGCGATATCTTCTTATCTATTGCCAGATAACAAGTGCTGGCAGTTTGTAATACACACACACACACACACAAGTGTACATATGTATATATTTATCTCTGTGTGTATAGAAATATACACATATACATGCATATATTTAATTTTTATGTATAAAATGGGCTTTGAAGAGATGAGTACCAAGGAGTCAGAAGGAAAAACCAACTTATTTTTTAATAAGAAAAGTCTGCTAGCAGTAATGCTGTAATATTTCGGGTGGCATCTGGGGAGCCTAGGAGGAGACCAGTTTAGCTATCAGTCCCATTGTAGAGCAAAAGGTCTCACCTGTGGAGAGCAGCGCTCCCTGTAAGCCTGGGTTAGCGGCAGCAATAAAAGTAAGGGCTTATCTCAGAAACGAGTTACTCATCACAGAAACTATGCTGATATTCTAGATGAGGGTGCAAAGGGACACGGGGCTCACACTGCAATGAAGCACTGCTTCCCACGCCCCGGCCTGGGCATCATTAGAAGTGTGCGCATTCCCGTGCCCAGAGAGGGCCTGGCAGTCAACCTAAAGAAGGAACATGTGCGGCTCTTTCTCAACTCCACATTCCAGTCATCAAGCGTTTGTGTCTCACACACACACACACACACACACACACACACACACACACACACACACACACACACACACTCTGAACAGGTAAGAACTGATATTAATTCACTTTCACTCTCGCAGAGAGTTTGCCTTATTTTGGTTTTTAGATTTGGCCATATCCTTTCTGCTCCCACATCCTTCCTACCTCCCCAACAAATCAAGTTCATGTACCTTTTACCTTCTCTTTAATTAAAAATAATTATGAATAAATGAATAAAAGCACACCCACCATACCAAAAAAGCCAAGATACCACACCGTAACTATAACAACAAAACACAGAAAACACTGAGTTCTCTTAGCTTACTACTAATAAACGTGGAGCCTGCCTTGGAGTGTGGTGGACGTACCCAGTGTCAATCAACTGGAGAAAACAAATTTACCCTCTCGGAGCCATTATCAATTGGCAGCTTCATGGTTAGGAGAGGGACTTTTTCTTTTCCCCTTCTCAGTTGCAGAGGTTTTTCATAAACCATGAGTCATTGTAGTTGAGCTTTAAAAAAGTAAGAAAGACATTCTACTGAAATGGAGAGGGGGGTAAGTAGGCATAAACCTAACTCTTGTTTCAGACCATCAGCTTCCTGCACAGGACCTGTGTTTAAAATGGGGCAGGTGTTGGATGAGGTGAGGAACAGGATGAATAAGACAAAATCTGTGCTTCTGAGAGAGAATTAACATACTAGTGACAAGAGCAGACTGTCAACCAGATGCCCAAAGGCCCAGGCCCATTCTACTGATCTTCCAGGGTCACAGAAAGGTGGGCTAGACGGACTCACCTTGTAGAACTTTATATCTATCTATCTATCTATCTATCTATCTATCTATCTATCTATCCGCCCGCCCACTTGCCCACCCCCCACCTATCCATCCATCCATCCATCCATCCATCCATCCATCCATCCTTGACTTTTGGTTTGGGAGATGGCTCTCTCTATGTAGCCCTAGCTATCCTGGAACTCACTGTGTAGACCAGGCTGGACTTGAACTCAAAGATCTGCCCATCACTGCCACCTGAGAAAAGCCATATGCCACCATGTAGGACTTGTAGAATGTTAATAAGTCTCTACTCCCCTTACTTACTTTGTTAGAATAACTCCTGAATCCAAATACAGTTTTTAAATGAAAGGAAAGAAAAACACATTAAAAAAAAAAAAAAAAAACAGGGCTGATGAAATAGCCCAGTGGGTTGCAGCACTTTCTGTCAAGCCTGATGACCTGAGTTCAATCCCTCTCTGGGACGCATGGGGCAGAAGGAGAGAGCAGAGGCCTGTCAATTGTCCTCCGACCTTTACCCACTAATCATTCCTGCACAAGAAATAAATAAATGTGAGCGCGAGTGCACACACAGGCGCTACCATTCAAACCCTCTTCGGCATCACTACAAGCAATGGCCGGGTACTTTTTTTTTTCTTCCTAGCAGAAAGCAAGCAAAGAAACCAATCTCTGGAAGTGGGTCGCCATTTCATTTTGCAACTATGGTGACATTTATATACATATATCCCAAAACAGTGAGAAAAATCAAAACCCAAACCATCCAAAAGTCAACTCAACAAATTTCAATAAGAACCTGCCTCAGGCAATGCAGAGGCATTGATAGCTTAGTGCTTTCTAATAAGTGCAGATGGCTATCTGAAACCCATATCGTAAACCGCCACAAAGTCCAAGAAAAAAAAATGATTTCACATTAACAATAATTAAACAAGCACTAAAAACAAGACTGAACCAGAGAAGCCAGAGCCAGGAAATGTCTTCGGCTGATGCAATGCTCCAGAGTGCACTGTGCAGAGTGCATGGAGGAGCGCGGCACGCTTCCAACTGCATCGCTGTTGGTCAGGACCTATCTGGAAACAACAACATACTGGGATCTAAGCTATCCTGGTCCTTTCTATTTCTATACGTCTCCAATGGGGTGACAAAGGGCACCCCGACGAGCCTTCCATAAAGGTGAACTCACCAAATCGAGGAGGGGAACCAAAGGCAGAGGGCTTTAACTACTGTCTACCTTTTCCTTTTCATTCCCACAAGCCACAGTGGTGGGGGTGGAGGATGTCTTCATCCACTCCTCTTCCATTCAGGTCAAGACCAAGAACTCCCCAGATCCTAGGATTCAGAGACTAAATCCATCATAGAGATGGATATTAGAAGCATCTGGTTTGTATTGTTTGTCTGGACTTGAACTTCTTCCGTGTTCCCCAGACCCTCTTCCATGGTGGTTCAGCACACCGGAGTGTGTGGACAGGTGTACACTGGACAGTTATCAGTGTGTGGCCTGATCTCACAGCCAGGATGGCCACAGTAGCCTGCGGCTCACAAGACTTGCCAGTGATCATGATAATCGGCTCCATTCATGAGAATGAACCTTGTATGTGGGTCCAGCAACAGTAAGAAGGATTTCTGGTAAACCTCCTTCCTAGTCCATGTCATTGCAGCTCCATCAGAAGCACCACCTTTGGTTGCTGTCATTTCCTTGGGAGCAAACTGGGCTAGAGCAACCAATAGGAAACGAGGTGCCAAGCTCTCATCTCGGAAGCTTTCCCTATAAAAGGACTTTATGGACCACATTAACACTTTTGGGGGGTTAGATATTGTATTTAGAATCTCATGCATGCTATATAAGCTTTCTATTGATTGAGCTATATTCCCGATCATTTCTGTTGATTGATGATTGGTTGGTTAGTTCTGACTGCTTGATTTATTGACTGACACAGGCCCTAAGTTTCCCTGGCATTCCTGAACTCAACTCTGTGAGCTCGTACGCCTAGTGAATGTAAGATCCCCCTGCCTCAGCCTCCCAGTGAAGCAGGGACTAGATCTGTGTCATGAGGCCCAGCTATGTTTATACATTTAAAAATAAGCAAATAGAACAAAGCTTTGCATCCATGAACCCCTTTAATCCCCACAACACTTGGTAAGGTAGGCTAAACAAAACTGATCACCGTTTTGCAAGCACCAAAGTTACGCAATTTTATCACAGAACTCTGCTAAACTGAAAAGCCAGGATTTGAAATGCTCATGATTTTAGTGGCCAGGAATATTAATAAATCTCTCCCAAGAATGCGCACAAGTTTCTGAGAAGCCATTAAAAGCTGCTGCCTCTGAAACCCTCCCCCCACCAGCTCCATCCACTTTGATCAAGCCTGCACTCTTCCCTTACAACTTCACCTATACATGCTGGTTTCTGCCAAATTCTTAAATTGGGGGTCGGAAACATGATGGTCTACAGACTTGGAAAACTAAAACATGAGCAATAATCCTTCATGAGAACAGAGTCAAAAACAGACACAGACACAGACACACACACAAACCCGCAGCAACACCATAACCTGGAATAAAGGGGTGTGGCTGTCTCGGGATGGCTTGTCCTCTCAGGCAGGCCCAAGCTGTGGCGGTGTGGGCCCAGAGTGGAGAAGAGAAGCAAGCAGCCCTGCAGGCAATGGCATAAAAAAATGTCCGTGGACAAAAAATAACGAACCCCATCCAGAGCCATTCGGTGGGGCCTACTAGTCCTGCATGAACCTCGGGGCCCCTCAGGGAAGCACAGTCAATGTCCAGCCACGGACATTTGCAGTCTCAAAGATCCCACAGCAAGCTCACCAGGCTTCCAGGAAGGAAGTCGGGGGTTAACGTTTCTTTAGTCCTGTGCCTCCGAAGAGTATTCAGACTGTCTGTGGTTGCCTAACGCCTGCTTCCCGGGGATGTTAATGAAGCACTGCATTCAGTAAAGCTGTGCTCGTGTCAGGGAGTAAATGGGAAGTCCGGAGAGACAACTCAAGAGTTTGATGGATAAAGCTGCACGGAGTGTATAAATATTGAATATCGCTATTGAGAAACACGTATTCAAATCAGTTGTGTTTGGTGAATGCCTGTAATTCCAGCTCTCCAGAGGCTCAGCCCCGAGTTCTGCCTGGGATACATGAAGAGCCTTTCTCAAAACCTCTGTGTGAGCGGTGAGCAGATCCCTGTGTGGTTAAGAGCTCTGACCTGGGTTCAGTTCCCAGCACCTACGTGGTGGCTCACAACCACCTTAACTCTAGTTCCAGAGCTTCGGTGCCCTTTGCTAGCCTTCGTGGGTACCAGGCATGCAAGTACTGCACAGGTATACATCCACGCAAAATGACTAGACACACAGGAGGGGCTGGAGACATGGCTCAGCAGTTAAGGGCACTCTGCTCTTCCAGAGGACACAGTTCAAATCCATGTACCCACAAGGACAGATAAAAACTGCCTGGAATTCCAGTTCCAGAGGATATGACACCCTTAGCACAGACAGACATGCAGGCAAAACACCAACGCACATAAAATTTTAAAAATGAATCCTTTAATAATGCATAAAACCCTCACTTGTGTGTGTATACAGACACAGACAGACACACACACTCTCTTAAAATTCCATTTTCTGCCAAGTCCCTGAACTTATGGCAGTGGTTCTTATTCTTCCTAATGCTGTGACCCTTTAATCAAGTTCCTCAGGCTGTGGTGACCACCAGCCACAAAATAATTTTGATGCTACTTCATAACTGTAATTCTGCTACTGTTATGGACCGCAGGGTAAATATCTGATACACATCCCCCACAGTGGTCACGACCCACAGGTTGAGAACCACTGTTCAATGGACCTGATATTAAGAATTTTTAAAAATTAGGGACTAATGGGGCTGGAGAGATGGCTCAGTGGTTGAGAATACCAACTGCTCTTCCAGAGGTCCAGGGTTCAATTCCCAGTACCCATCAGTAGCTCGCAGCTGTCTACAGTTGTGTACGATCCAATTCCTCTTCTGGTATGAAGACATACATACAGACAAAACATGCATAGAAATATTTTTAAAAAGATAGGAACTAAAACCACTATCATGGCAGATTATAAGTACATTCCTAATCAGTAATAAAACTAAGCAGCATATTCTGGGCACCTTGAAGACTTCATAAATACATGACCCAGTTTGGTCTACAGCTTCCACCACCGCCACTGCCACCACCAAGAGGGTTGGTTAATCTGTGTAGCCCTGGTTGTCCTGGAACTTCATTTATAGACCAGCTCTGCCTCTGCCTCCCATGCGCTGGAATTAAAGGAATTAAAGGCCCAACCTCAGTGATTGGGTTTTCTTTTTTCTTTTTTTTCCTTTTGGTTTTTTCATGATAGGGTTTCTCTGTAGCTTTTGGAGCCTATCCTGGAACTAGCTCAGGCTGGCCTCAAATTCATAGAGATCTACCTGTTTCTGCCTCCCCAGTGCTGGGATTAAAGGAGTACACTAACACCACCAGCTTCCGTGACCAGGTTCTTATGTCAAGAATTTATAGCTGGGTGGTGGTGGCGCACGCTTTTAATCCCAGCACTCGGGAGTCAGAGGCAGGAGGACCTTTGTGAGTTCGAGGCCAGAGCACAAAATAGCATGATTCCATGGCCAAGGAGCTATGGTTAGGGCTGCGACTTCTGACAAAGAACTCAACAGAGCTGAACTCTAGCTGTGCTTTGTCGATGTCTCCCTCAAATGAGAGGCATGTAAATCAGGGACAAACACAGCACAGAAACAGGGCCATCTAAGTCAATGAACGAAAGAAAAAGAATTGAGATGCTAAGCGAAAGACAAGGAAAGAAGTTCAGGTGATGGGTACAGTAGACGGATGTCAAATGCTTTGTAGAGCCTTTTCTTTCTTGGGCACAGTGGTGTTCGCTGGTGGCTACTACCTATTTTCCTATTCTTCAGTTCTGAAATCTCCTATGTCTTCACCTGTTTGATCTGGAAGATGATATGCAAGCAGAAAATCCCCTTGAAGGAGACTTGCTGTTAGGTTTTATGTCAATTTGATACAAGCTAGAGCCCTTTGGGAGAAAAGGAGTCTCGGCTGAGAAAATGTACCTACTAGACTAACCTGTGAGCAAGCCTGTGGTACATTTTCTTGGGAGAGAGCCCAGCTCACTGTGGGCACTACAGTGTCTTGGGTGCTGTAAGAAGGCAGGCTGAGAAAGCCATGAGAAGCAGGCTGGTAGGAGCACACCTCCATAGCCTCTGCTTCAGTTCCTGCCTCCAGGGGTGCTGCCTTGAGTTCCTGCCCTGGCTTCCCTACACGATGGACCAAATGCTGAAAGACGATGATCCAGTTTGTGGTTTGTGGATATGGCTTCATGGCTGAGCACTATGTACTGAATAACCAACCCAAGGGCTCACCCCTAGGAGAGGCTAATTCTTCAAGCGTCATTAGTGGCCTCTAGTTCTTTGTCTAGGTATGGGATCCTGTGAAACTTTCCCTCTTCCATATTAGCAGGTCCGTTTATATTGTCACTGTTCCAAAACAAAACTGAACACAATGCAGAGATCAACGGATCGTGGGGAACATAGTCCCAACAGACAAACCAGTATCATCTAGCCTGCATTTATGGCTCAGGGAACATCTTGGAATGAGGGCCAGAAATAATGTAAGTGCCAGAGTACCAGATATCACCAAGTCTGCTTTGAAACAGTCTTCCCTAGAAATGGCTGCTATTGGCCATGGTGTTATATCACAGCAACAGAAATGCCAAGAAGACGGTGCATTTGCTGTTGGCTTTCTATGAAGTCAAGAAAGGATTTGTGACGTGGTGACATCTTCATAATCAGGTAGTGAAGTTTTATCTGCAGTTCTCCCTTCCAGTCATCACCTTCAACAAGCATGCCACCAGGGATGTGACAAGGCCATCGCCGAGCATCTTGGATTAAGGCATGAATGGCAGAAGGTTCTGGCTGCTCCATTCTTTGTGAAATAGAGAAATGCAACTGAGGCCCTGAGATGACAGGGTGGGGGAGGAAGAGACAAGCTGGGCGATAGTCTACAGAGCATCCTCTGCACCCTCTATAGTCACTAACAATTGTCCTTTCTGGAATGCATTTCGGTCTTTAAAAAAAAATGTTTAGAGGCTTATGTGTCCTTGGTCCCTTTTGGCTGGCTGCTTCAATCAGGCAGTTAGCCAAAAAGAAGAGGAAAAAAAAAAAAAAAACCACCACTCCAGTGGCCTAAATATCTCTTGCCAAACAACTAAAATTAGGACAGAAATGAAGCCACAGTCCCTAGGGAAGATTCGGTGATGGGAATTCTCTGGGCAGGCACAAAAATTCCTAGGAGAATTTTTCTTTTGGGTTCCCCGGGAGTACACAACAGG
This sequence comes from Alexandromys fortis, assembly GCF_014885135.2. Taxonomy (NCBI): domain Eukaryota; kingdom Metazoa; phylum Chordata; class Mammalia; order Rodentia; family Cricetidae; genus Alexandromys; species Alexandromys fortis. The sequence goes on along the minus strand of NW_026067940.1, from coordinate 1,922,824 downwards.
ATGAACTTGTCCCTTCGTGTTATTTAAATGCCTCTTTCAGGTCACCACAATGTCAAATGTCCGTTTGCTCTGACCAGGGATGAGGGTCATCACAAAAGAGCCGGGCACGGGCTGAGAGCTCCTGGTTGGAAGTCTGATCTAAAGGTGCAGAAAGGTCATTTCTAGGTCAACCAAACAATTTTTATTCACTAAAAAAACAGTGCATGTCTGGAAAGTTTTATTCCAGTGCTCTATCACGCACTAATGCCAAACAGTCCCCACGAAAATGACCTGTCACTGGCAGTAAGAATGACGTTCCCCAACACTTACCACTCAGGTTGAATGTTGTCTCAAAATCTGTGCCGGGTCACACCCTGGTCCTAGTCCTGCGCTTACAGTTTATACTAGTTATACTTAACTAGTATTTACTTGCTCAAGGCAGAAATGTCCCGGTAACTACCTTTGGTTCAATGACTTCATTTTGCAGAAGAAGAAATTCAGGATGGGTGGGCTATAATTTCAGTACATTGACTACAGGTACAAGAAAGGGCAGAGGAGTCCAGGAATCCCACTGGAGGGCAATTTAACTACACTAGTCAGAGAAATGAACAACCTTCTTGTTTTTAGTCTTAAAACTTACAAATGGCTATAGTTTGGGTCTTACTTGTTCCCCAGAGATTCCTGGGATAAAGGTCTGGTTCACAGCTGATGGCGACACCGGTTAATGATAGGACCTTTGCGGGACGGGACCTAATGGAGGGAGGCCAATACCCCTTGAATGGGCTGTTCACATGCGGTCCCATCATCGTGGATAAACAGACTCCAATAGCTCTACGTACCATCACCTTACCAAAGGTCCAAAAGTCAATAGGCTTGGCCACAATTCTAACCTCTGACACGTGAGTCAAAATAAATGGTTCTTCTTAATAAGCACATTACATCAAGCACTTTGTCAGTAATAGAAGGCTGACATCATCCCAAGTTACCTCCTAGAGGTTCACAGTGATAGGATTTCTCCATTTCAAATGAAAAGACGTTTATGACGTGGAAAATAAAGACCTTTGGAAAGTTGCAAAAACAGACACCAAATAACAGAACTTTGCAAGCTCTCTTGGCCTGGGGAAGACCATGAAGGCAGCTGAGGGTGGAGGGCTGGTGTCTGCTTAATCCCACGGGGTGGGGGGTGGGGGGTCTGGCTTTATGCTCTGAAGGAAGAAGGGAGTTTTCCTTGGAATGACAGAATCTGCCAGAGATAAAGGGTCATGCCGTCTGTTGCTGAACATCCCAAACTTCAGTATGTGATTAAGTAACAAAGAGTTACTTGATTCTTGTCTTGATTCTTAGACAAGTAAGAACTTAATTTGACCCTGGTGTGTTTTTACTAGTAGCTTACGAGACCAGCACAGGAAAGGGCGGCGCTCCACCAGCAACCCATAAGAAGCACCCGGCCCTCGTGGGCCTTGATGGTCTACCATGTGAAACCACCTTTAGCCCTGTCCCATGGCTTCAGCGAGGCTCCTTGCTTCTTGGTCCCTGTGGTACCTTGAGTAAGAAAGACCCCTATAAGCTCCTATCAGATGCTTACCAAGTGCCGGAAGCTACTTGGGAGGATTAGAACGGTTAGTAGGTGTGACCTTGCTGGAGAAAGTATTACTGGGGGTGGTGTGTGAAGTTTTTAAAAGTCCATGCCAGGCCCAGGTGCACGCTCATTCTTGCTCTCTGCCCTTTCTTCTCCTTTCCCTTTTTCTTTCTGCTCAGGATCTCACACTCAGCTACTGCTCCAGTGCCATGCATGACCCCGTGCTCCCTCCTAGGACGATAACAGACTAAACCTGAGGCTGTAAGCCGGTCTCCAGTTAAATGCTCTCTTTTATAAGACCCCTTGGCCATGGCATCTCTTCAGAGCAATGGAACAGTGACTAAGACAGTCCCCTAGGGAGTCTTCACTGTAAGGACCAAACCTCTCAACTGCAGAACACCTATATATGAGTGGACTTCTAGTGGCTACATCCAAAGCCAGTGTCCTTTTAGCTGCACATACTCGGCATAGCGGCGTATAGACCCTAAACCTCCACTAAAGAGCCTAGACCTTTTATCTAGTTACTGTTATCATGAATTCACCAAACACACGTCTCAATCAGTTTCTTACTTTGCCAGTAAAAGCCAAATCCTACACATTAAAGGAAGCAACTTTAGAACGATGCCTAGCTCTTCTGTACTTGTGTGTGAAGAAAGTATGCCTAAGAGCACATTTACCATAATCTCTATTTTCATATTGTTTCAATTACATCTAAAGTGAGTGGTTCTCATCCTGTGGGTTGCAGCCCCCAGGGGTTGCATATCAGACTTCTTATATATCAGATATTTACATTATGATTCATAAACAGTATAATTTAAAGATTGGGGGTCACTACAGCATGTGGAACTGTAATTAAGAGTCACAGCATTAGGAAGATTGAGAACCACTGGGAAAAAGAAGCTGAACCAGGAAATGAGTAAAGGAGTAAAAGTACTCACTGCCAACCCAGATGATGACCTCAGTTCAACCCCCAAACTCACACAGGGGAAGAAGAGAGCCAGTTCCTTCGTACTGTCCTCTGACCTCCACACAAGAGCTGTGGAAGGTACATGATCCCTCCCCAAACAAGTCAATAAACATGTAAAAAGAACTTAAATAATTTAAAAAAGAATCTGCAATCTATATGCCGTCTGCTCCCTTCTCAAACACTCATCCAGTACAAACCCATCCATGAGACAGAGGTGTGCCAACTTGGGCATGTCCCCACGAGGCAAAGAAGGATCTTGTAGCTCAACCCAAGCCAGTTCCTTTCATTGTTCATATGTCCAGGCATTCTTTACTCACTCTTTAGTAAAAGTCTAAAACATACACGCCTTAAGTCCCCAACACTCGGAATGCAGAGGCAGGTGGATCTCTTTGAGTAACAGGCCAGCCTGGTCTGCAGGGTAAGTTCCAGGAGAGACAGGGAGAAATCCTGTCTCAAGAAAAACTATAGATAGATAGATAGATAGATAGATAGATAGATAGATAGATAGATAGATAGATAGATAGATGATAGAATAAAATCTACAATTACTGTGCTTGCCATTGAATGCAGTGAAGAAAGAGAACCCAGCAAGATCTAATAATTTACGCATAGCAAATACACTGGTCACTGTATCGGTAGCTGAATAGAGTACAAGGAGTCCCACTTATTCCCATGTAAAAAGGAGAGAAATACTGATTGTAATAAAAAATGGCTTTCTCATAGGAATGGTTAGGGATCGAGTCCTTGCTTCGTCTCAAACAAAGAGGACGGAGAGAACGGTATCCCTCCCTCTGGGTTTCATACAGTAGAAATCTGCTTGACGTACGGCTCCACGAAAACAGGTATGCTATTAATAGGAAAAAATTGTTTACGATTTCCATGTCCATACACAGTTACTGGAGGGCTAGTGTTCTTCAGGGACAGAGCTGTGTGGTCCCCAGGGGCTTCTCGGGCACGTGCCTGTTCATCCGTGCTATGCTCTTCAGTGAATCTCGAGAGGGAGCTGGCAGGCTGCTTAGCCGGAATGTGCTAGCTGATTTATGATACACAAGAAGGTAATTCAGTCAAGTTATGAAGCCGAATAACTAACTAGACAAGGGCTTTTGCACGGGACAGATAGACATACACCTATGGGGAAGACAACCATGACACAGCCATCGTCATGCAGTCCTGTTTTCCCACACCAAGGGCTGGGGATGTCCCTCAGTGCTAGGGTACTTGTCTACCGTGGGCAAAACGCACCTCCCTTGCCTCACCCCAAATTTTCATACAGCTGCTCATAAATTCTCTCTTGTACAAAAGGGTGAAACAGCCTCATGGAATAGGTAGGGTTTTGAACACTGGAGTAACAAACACGTATCACATGATCAGAAGCTCTTAATAGCCGTCTGTGAGAGATCATCTTTGTAACGGGGCCACCACATACAATTTAGAAAGCAAAGGGTCTCTAGATCCAGCACGCAGTACTTGCAATTATGGTCGATTGTTACTCTTCCTGGCCAAAAAGTATCTTAAAGTCTTTATGATGATTCCAGACCTTTTCCTACATGATATCCAGTAACAATCATGGCTCCATCACAGGAGAGAGTAACCATGCTCCCAGCCCAAGGCCAGCTGCACCAAGACAGCATTTTTCTACACCAGTTGAGCCTGGCCTGTTGGTACATTTGTCAGCAGCAGCCCAAACCTGGCTACTCAGATCAAGGACCACAGACATCTTCATATCATTCCAGTGGCTCAGAGGAACTTAGGCAGAGTCTGGCTAAGGAACAAACTGTGTCCTCCTCAGTGGGACCCTTTGCCTTTCCAGGACTTGGCATCTTAAACAGTGATCTGAGTTTAGTATAACCCTTCCTGTCCTTTCCCCAGCCGCACAGCTTCCCTAAATGAGTACTCAGTACTCTTTTCTCAAAGTTCTGATGACAAAGGACTAAGGTTGCCTGGCATATTTGCCACTGAAAGTGGCATTTCATAGACATTTTTCAGAAATAAGAAATCTATCCACAGTAGAAAGGCAACCCATTTTCTGCTCAACCCAAGTTCTTCCTGAACAAGGAGAAGATCCTAATGCTAGGAGACAGACGGGCTGCCTAAATGAGGGGGAGAGCATCCTTCCTGATAGAATCTTCAGGCGAAGAGCTATCCGTCTCCATTCACACGCCATCCACGCAGTTCAAGGAGGGGAGTACCAAGGAGCCCTCGGATCAATATGGTGAAGTATGGAGATTGATCTCATCCTGGAGTGAGTGCATTGATGAGCTCTTCCACATGACCTTTGCTCCCGAGTACAAATTAGACTCTCCCACAGACCACAATCTTGCACGGGGACCTTCAGTGTTTGCCTGCTTTTAATAAAGCACACTGCAGGCTGACCTCAAAGAGGACTACAGAAAATATATCCTGTCTTTACAAATGAGGAGGCCATGAAGAATATGTTTGTAATTATGATGTCATAAACAAAGTTACTTTAAGAGTGTGTTTTTTTCATTCTGTTATTATAAGTACTATATATTCTTGGCAGGAAAAGTCCTGCTCGACTTTATTTTCTCTTAAAACTTGATGATTCTACGAAGAACCTGGAAACAATCTAAATGTCCCTCAACTGAAGAATGGATAATGAAAACGTGGTACATTTATACAATGGAGTACTACACAGCAGAAAAAAATGACGTCTTGAAAACTGAGGGCAAATGGATGGATCTAGAAAACATCATTTTGAGTGAAGTAACCCAGATCCAGAAAGACAAATAGCGTATGTACTCATGCATAAGTGGCTTTTAGACACAAAGCAAAGAAAAACCAGCCAACAATTCACAATCTCAGAGAACTTAAACAACAAAGAGGACCCTAAGAGAGACATACATGGATTTAATCTACATGGGAGGTAGAAAAAGACAAGATCTCCTGAGTAAATTGGGATCATAGGGGACCATGGGAAAGAGTAGTAGGGGAGGGGGAGGAAGATGGGAGGGGAGCAGAGAAAAATATATAACTCAATAAAAACAATTAAAAAAAACCTTTATGCTTGTTAGTCGGGCAGTGGTGGCACGTGCTTTTAGTCCCAGCACTCAGAAGGCAGAGGCAGGCGGATCTCTGAGTTTGAGGCCAAACTGGTCCACAGAGTTCGAGGGCAGCCAAGGTTACACAAAGAAACTTTGCCTTGAAAAACAAACAAACAAAAATCTGTGTTTTCAGAGCCTAATACACCTACAGTCCATCTTGAGACCTCAAGGTGACTCAGTGGAACTCTCAGCCCACAGTGCTGGCAGATGCTGCACCACAGTTTGAGTAAGTATCTGTAGGAAGCTGCAACAGACCTAGATGTGTGATCGTGTGAGCATCGTCTAACACGCTGCTGTGTTCCTACACTGCCATCTGAGGTGCAGGAAAGCAGATGGAGCTCATTTGCTCCGACAGCGGGGTGACTACTATGGGATCAAACAGTGGATACAAACCCAGGCTCCTTGGGGAGCTAAGAGAATCGGGTGAAGCTGGGCAGACAGCACAGGTCAACCAACTGAGCCTTTGTTTATTCGCACTTCTGGAAAGTTCTAAGCAATACTGATGCATTGCCCCTCCCCCCCACGTTCTTGTGAAGGCTGATTGAGCCAAAGTGCAAAGAGCGCTTGAGACAAACCTTGGGCTCAACAAATAACAGCCACTATTAGAGTCTTTTTCTTTGGTTTTTCCAGGCAAGGTTTTTCTGTAGCTTTGGAGCCTGTCCTGGAACTCCCTCTGCAGACCAGGCTGGCCTCCAAGTCACAGGGATCTGCCTGTCTCTGCCTCCCTAGTGCTGGAATTAAAGGCGAGCAACACCACCACCTGGTACAAAATGCCATCTTAAAACAGTAAATGCAAACTGGGTATAAAGCTAGTGCAGGAATGGACGTGGGTGGTCCTTGGACTTCCCACAGGACAGGGAACCCTGATTGCTCTTTGGGCTGATGAGGGAGGGGGACTTTCTTGGGAGAGGGGGAGGGAAATGGGAGGCAGCGGTGGGGAAGAGACAGAAATCTTAAATAAATAAATAATTTAAAAAATTATTGCAAAAAAAAAAAGCTAGTTTGGACATCCCAGCTCTACAAAAAAGAAAACCTAAACTGGAAATAAATTTCTATTGGGAGTTTATATTCGGTTGGTATCAAACTTTCTCTTCAGCCCACAGGAAAGAGTAGCTGTCAAGAGTGACAGGTAATATTTAAGACAGCAGCTTTCTAAATACGGTCGGAGAGCACAAGAAGTTAAAACCTCTTGTTTTCTCAGTTATACCAAGATGTCATTTGCCCTCAATTCGCCTGACCCTCCGCCTCTCAAGAGTACCTGGAGGCTGCGGACGTAATGACATCATCAGAATGTGGCAAACAGAATGTTTGCTTTGGGGATTCTCTGGTTTTAGCTCTTAATACATTAATTTCGATAGTCACAACTGACACAGCTGTGTGGTGGAGTTTGGTTGTACAGCAAGTACATGGAACATGGGAGACATGATTTCCATCCCTAGACCCATCGAATAGGTGTTTTCAAGAATGCCAGACGCCCTGATATCAAAAGGTTTGAGGATCCCTATTCATTTTAAATCCATCTCGATCATTTTCATATCATCAAAAATGAGTTCTAGAGACAACTAGGTTCAAAACGGTGCTTGGGTTGCGGGACAAAAGGCGATGAGGAAGGTTGGGGACACCGATGCGTGAGCTTGGGGAAAAGGAAATGTTGGCAACGTTGGCCTGGCCTAGAGTCTAGGAGGTGGAACAGCTCTGATGCTCCATTTCAGTTGACCCAAGAGCTTTGGTCTGGGGGAACAAAGGGCTGGAAGACACGGCCGGTGCGTTGCCTAGCTGGGGTGTTTGATGTTTTTTTGTACATGCAATGGAACTTTGCGAACGGTATGAACAAACCACAAAAACAGAGCAAATACGTGGAGTACGGGAACACAGAGATGCTGGACAGCTAACGGAGGTCCTAGCCAACAAATGCAAAGCCTACAGCGGGAGATAAGAGACAGACGCCACTCAATAAAGCCCCTCTGGCTACCTCAGAGATTAAAAATTTTCTTTGTTTGTATGTCCCTGATTTTAACCTAGGTCAGGGTTACAAAAAATAAATAAATAAATAAATAAATAAATAAATAAATAAATAAATAAATAAAAGACTGAAGTTTGCTGAGATGTGACCCTCTTTACGGGACGTCTATTATTGAATCCACTTGCCATATTGTAAGGTAATTAGTGAGCTTTTCAGTTCTAAAAAAGTTTCCGGAACTCATTCTCTCCCCGCCCTCATACCTTTCCATTAATAATAGACTTAATTATTTGGCATAAATAAGACTTGTTTGGCATACTAATAAAAGAAAGGCTAAACGGCTCCTAACAATAAACGAATCCTATTGTGCTCCGGAGGCTCTTTTTTCTCCCCCACTTCCAAGCAGGGTTTAGTCCCCCCCCCCCCCACACCGCTGGATAGGTAGGCATATAGCCACACTGCTCCTAAGTAAAAAACTCCCTTCGCCACTTCCCTGTCAGAGGTGACTAGCTTACCTTACATCAGACCCAAGAGGAACAAGCCAGTCACCCACGCACAGTGTCTCAGAATTCTGCTAAAGCGTGCACACAAACAAATGTCATGTATGGATGGGATTTTGACTTTACATGCATGCAGTTTCCAAACCAGGAGCCCTCTGCTATAGCAGAAGAGAATCAGCCTTACCCAGTGCCTTGAGCCAACATTAAGCATTCTTTGAGCAGATCAAACGCACAGGGGCCTTTCAGGCTTGGATAACATTGACGTTGCTTGAATACATACTATCTACCAGGAACTTGATTTGCGTTAAGTCATTTAATCCTCAGTAGGATCTCTGGAAAGAGGTTAACAGCATGTTTTACAGCTCAAGAAACAACCTGCAAACAGCTGAGTTAATAACCTGCAGCTAGAAAGGATGGGGGGGGCCACTCCCACACCCATGGATACCTCTTCCTAAGCAGAGGCATTTCAAATGGACTGGGGACACTATCTGGAGTCCTCCTGGAGACCTCTCTGAAGGAGCCCTCCGATGGAACTTTCATCAAGATTGATTACCAGACATTCAGCCGCATGGCTATTTCGTGCCGGGAAACCTGGTCCTCCAGTGTAAGCGAACTTGGTTTCTTCTTCTATCTCGCAGCTCTAGTTAGGGCGCACTCTGCCCAGAACTGCATGGTTTACACACTGAAGATGTTTATTGCTCTGGTGTTATCAACTAGATTAATTAGAGAGGTTACTATAAAGAAATGCGTGCCCTGTCAATAAACTTGCATAATATAACTCGCTATCTGATAAACAGACAATTCTGGGGATTACACAAGACAGAGTTTTCTATGAAAGCTTAGGTAATGGGGAAATATTCTTAGAGTCTATCACTTTTAGATACTTTGTGAAGGGGGCTCCGTGCGGCGAGGTGCTTATCCCCAAGGACAACACTAAACTCATAGCATCTTAGTATGTACACCATGGTGTAAGTGCCCACAGACACGCACACATGCACAATGAAGAAACACAGTAAGAAAAGGGAAAATTAAAACTACCTCCACTGTCTCCTCTCATATTTCTATCATTTTGTCCTAAGTTCCCTTGAAGTTATAAATTGGGTATTCATAGCTGAGCGTGGTGGTGCACACTTTTAGTCTCGGCACTCTTGAGGCAAAGGCAGGCGACACAGGTGACCTCTGAGTCCCAGGATAGCCAAAGCTACACAGAGAAAACCTGTGTGTTCCAAAAAAACAAAATAAATGAGATGTCTATCGCTTTTTTTTTTTTTAAAAAGGAGGCTACATGAAATGGCTCAGTGAATAAAATGATTGCCTTGAAGGTGTGACATCTTGAGTGTGATCCCTACAGCCAGCATTTAAAATAACATTGCAAAGAAAAGGAGCTGGATGCATTGTAGACATCCGCAATCCCAGCATTCTAGAGCAAGATGGATCAGCTAGCTAACAAGAGTAAGCCTGTCTCAACAAGGTAGGAGCAAGCCAACTCTGGGAACCAGTCCTGTCCTTCAAATCCACATCACACATGTATAGACATGTATGTGCACTTGAGGGCACACACATGCATACGTGTGTACACACGCATACCATGCAGACACACACATGTATGCATGTGCACACACATAGGTGCACATATGCACAAATGAAAATTTATTTCCCTTTGAAACATTATTTTTTCCTGACTGTGACCTTCAGGAACAAGCAAACACACATCAACCAAACAAGAATAGAACACTAACTAATTAAAACAAAAAACCCTGAGCATAGGCAGGAAAAGCTTCAACTCCTCAAACATCACGGTGTGTTGTCATAAGGATCAGCAGAGGAAGCAGACACACCCCCTATCTGAACCCCCTGGTTAGCCTGGTTGCTATCTTAGAAAAGGGTTCAATCCATTAGAGCCGTTATCTGAAAGACGTACAGTCGCTGATAGAGATTAAAAGTGCTTCTTCTTCAAAGTATTGGGTCTAGGCTTTTCATGTGCAATTAGTTTCCAAGCTCAAAAACATTACCTGGATACATATGATGCTTGATCTTTATTAAATGAAAAATGGGACCCAAAGAATAAATGGCCACAGCAGATACAGTTATGCATGGCTGTAACTCCATCATTTGGAAGGTAGACGCTGAAAGATTGGGCACGCAAGGCCAGCCTTGGATATGTAGCCAGTCTGAGGCCAGCTTGGATTATGAGACCCCAAAACAAAACAGATTATCAACAACAAATGAAAAACGAGCATCTGCCAATCCTATGGTTACTAGACTATGGCACAGAAGGAAATATGTACTCATTGCTGCTGTGTGACCCATGGCCCTGTCTCTCCCGATCTAGCAACAATTAAATGCCATTGGAATCCTCAAGATGCACGAAGAATTTTTATTTTATCATTTGAATCGGTGAAAAGTCCGTGGACACTTCAATGTTTAATTTACAGATTACTTCAAGGTGGTCGGGAACATGGGGAACCTCAAATGAACGATGTACTTAGAATTATCCTTTTAATCCCAGCACTTGGAAGGCAGAGACAGGTGGATCTTTCTCTGATTTGAGGCCAGCCTGGTCTACATAGTGAGCTCTAGGACAGCCAGGGCTACAGGGAGTTTTTGTATCAAAAGGAGAGTCACCTGGATAACAAGTGAGAACTGCAGTTGATTTTTTCAGAATAAAATGAATTGATTTGAATTTCAAAAATAAATTAAGTTGAACTATGAATGTCTTTTTTTACTTTATCCATACTGTATTTATAGGTAAATCAACCAAAAGGTGCAATTGTTTCCAAAATGACACAGAGGTTGAAACAAATTGTGAATTATTCGAACTAATATTGGCTCATATAATCTATTAGAAATCTGCACTCTAAGCTTTGCACAGTCGCAGTACCATAGTCAAGGAGGCACGATTATTGCTAATTAAAAAAAAAAGACATCCAAGTTCTAATAAGCTGAACTGGTACAAAAATTGAGAGCTCTTGTCTTAAAGTGAAAATGTTATTTTAAAAATCAGTATTCCAAAATTCCAAAATCTTCCGGACTAAAATCCTCAGAGGTAAATGGTATGGGTTTAATCTTTGCAAGAATATGTTAGAAGGGTCATCCCAGTCCGACAATAAATAAAAAATGGCTCTCAGGCAGTGTGCCAGGTCTTTTAAGATTAAAAACCCACTAAAGGAGCTGAGTGAACTCCTTTAATCCCAACACTCAGAAGACAGAGGCAGGCAGATCTTTGAGTTCAAGGTTAGCCTGGCCTACAGAGTGAGTTTCAGGTTAGCCAAGGCTACATGGAGTCACTCTGTCTTGGAAAAACAAAAACATCAATATAGAGATGGTGAGCTAGCTCACTGCATAAAGGTAAGTGTCATTAAACTGACAACCTGAGTGTTATCCCTGGGGCCTGCATGGGGGGGGGGGGGGCTCTGACCTCCAGGTGCCTACCATAGCATGAGCTTTACGTGTGTGTAAAATATATATATATATATAAACTATAAACACACACATATATATATAAAGAAGTATAATTTCAAAAAATTAAGGCTAAAAATAAAACTAACTAGTATTGTGGAGAGTTTACCTTGCATATATGAAGCCCTGGGTTCAATCACTAGTACTGCGATAATCTAATTTTTAAAAGCAAAACATAATCCATGAATAATTTAAAAAGGGGCCTTTTTAGGCACGCAGGCAGGGTTTTGAGGGGTTGTGTGGAGAAGATGACAACTAATGACAAATGCCTGGGCGGACTAATCAATTATTCAGATCAACATTAGATGCCTGTTATACACAGAAACATGGGAATTGTGTGTCCCTGAAGTCATGAGTGTAAAACACTCCCCAGGAAACTGGGAAGCAAGGCAGCTCCCTGTGTCAGGCCCTCCAAACAATGACGTCACTTGAATGCAGGGCAGACTTTTTGTTTTCAGCTCGAGTCCTCTCGTTATGTGGGGATAAGATCTGGAGGGAGACATGGTCTCCGGGAACATCACATTCACTCTGTGGGGTGAGCCGTTGAACTTCTGATCCTCTGTCTCCATCCCCTACGTGTGTGGATCTCAGGAGTGTGCCGCCGTTCATAATTCTCTGCGGCGCTGGGGTTTGAACCCAGGACTCCTGCCAACCACTGCACTACACTTCCAGGCATGTCATAGATCCGTTTAAGACAACAGTTATACATGCTGGCACACAGCACCCAATGTGATCCTCCAACCACTACCAAGAGAAGAGTCTCTGTCCGTCCTTCAGAGAAGTTTCAGAGCCAGAGACTCATACAGGACAATTGTTAGAATGCAAATACCAATCTTTTCAAAAGTCTAGTCAGCCAGACATGGCGGAGAAAGCCTTTAATCCCATCACATGGCAGGGGGCACAGAGAGCATGCACATCTCTAGGAGTTTAAAGCTACCTGGTCGAAACAAACAAGTCCCAGGTCAGCCAGGACTACACAGGGAGACCCAGTCTTATAGGAAGAAAAGCGCATGTTGCAATTTTTCTACGAATCCAAGGACTTTTCCCAAACAAATGAAAACAAAATTTTCCTTCTATAAACACATGCTTTGGTGCAGCCTGTCATGTGTGTGCTATTCTTTCCCTCCAATGAGAACTCACTGGAGAGAGGCGGGGAGGGAGGAGGGGGGAGAAAGCCAATTTTTCAATAGAGTCGAGCCATAGGAAAACCAGTAATAGATGGAACCAGACACCTGCTGACAAACAGTGACAAAACCCACTGACACTGCGGTGACCCCCAGTCAGTCAAGATTTAATTAAAGGGCATAATTAAGTCAGTGGAACAGAACACTAATGAGTGTTTTTTTTTATTATGGGTAATTACGTGTAAAAATACAAAGTGTGGTGGAGACCTAAATATATCATTAACTGAACAGTATAGAAAAACAGACAGAGTGTGAAGCATGCCTAGTCTATTGCTGTTAGAGACAGGAAGGCTGACTGGGTCTCGGGGTGAATAAAAATCAGACAAGTTTATGTTGGCTTCACGCTGGGTGCATTTGTTATTCTAATTCTGCGGTAATAAGCAGCTATGTGTCTTAAGAACTCATTTTTCAGTGTAGATGCCACGGGCTTTGCCGTCCTTTTGCATTTAGCATTTTGTCCCGACTGCAAATGAGCAATTAAGAGGCTGTTTGCAACTGTTTGCTTCCTGTGGATCAGTTTATGGAACTGTCCATCTGAGCGAGGGGACTGACAGATGCAGGGACAGTGGCGTTACTAACGCTCCACGGGCTTCCTTTTTAGCCAGCTATGCGGTTTCTTCCGTTTGATCTCTGCCTGATTTGACCTAGCCCACAGGGCTGGACGCTACTGGCAGAAAATACCATTTGGGACAGTGAACATGGCTGAAATTAAATCAGTGAACTTTCAAACAAGCAAAAGAAGCCTTTCTGTCATGAGCCCAGTGCAGACCAGCATAGCCATAGGATGTGCTGGCTGGGAAGGCGTGGCTGAGTGTCTGGGAACCTCACTCTCTGGGGTGACAATCTTATCTGTGGCACTTTGAGTTGGTGACGGAAGTGCTTAGCAGCCTCTCATGCACGTATCCCAGCAACAAGTAGCAGCATAGACTCTTGTCTACCAGCACCCCTGGTTCAACTCTATGCAATTTAGGATAGCAATCTCTCATTTAAGATATATTCTATTTTTGCCCTTGAGATACCAAGCATGCCTTTCCAGCCTTCCTGCTTCTGAGCTAACCTCTACTTGGCAATATTCCAGAGAAAAAGAAAAGAACATCTCCATTACTAAAAGAAGCCAGTAGCCAGATGCTGCCTCCTTCTGCTAAGAACAGGACCTGAGTTTTTGTTGTTGTTGTTGTTTTGGTTTTGGTTTTTGTAGTGCTGAGGATGGAGCCAGAGCTAGAATGTGCTGGGCAAGCTTGCTCCCTCTGAGTTACTCCCATATCCCTGATCTTGATTTCATGCAAATAATGACTGTGATAAAGGTTTCTTATAAAAGATTGATAATTCCATATATAGAAGTCCCACACATTCCAGAATCAATTAATACTGCGACTCAATATCAGACTAAATCACCTCTTACAGATAAGGACTGAGGGGTCCAGAATGATAATGCAAAGTGGTAAGCTTTTTTTTTCCATGTCAAGAATTCGTTTATGACAAAGCTGTGCAGGATAAAAAATCTTCTCAGAGAGAATTTTGATATCGCACACAGTGGTGGTGGTGTGGGAACTCACCAGACACAAGAGCAGTATAAAACGAAAAGAACTGGAAAGAAAAACCAGCTTTTGTTTAGACAGTGAGTTTATGGACCTCATTTTCCCTTAATGCTGGCCATAAAAATGAGCATTATCTCGGGTAAGGCAAGTATAGCGATCATCAAGCGTTATAAAGTCAAAGGCTTTATACGCACACACCCCAAACCAGGTTAATCAGTAATTTCAAAATACTATAAATTGAAGCCTATTAGAATTCCAAATATTTTCATGAATATTAACCCCGTGAACCCCGGGAGGCCGAGACTTTATTATGACTATTATTATTTTCAGCCTTACATTCTTCTGTAGCAGGGCTTACGTGGGTTAATTCAGGCGACTGTCTCTGTTCATCGAGTGGCCGGCTCCATTTATTTGTATAGCATTTCAGCTATTAGACAGATTGAAAGAGAACACTGCGTGGTGGTTGGCTTATTAGGAAAATGAATCACCCTTTCCCAACTGTCCCCTCCTTCTTCCAAAGCACCTCAAAGGTTTTGGTTTTGTTTTGTTTGTTTTTGAAAACATTTTTATTTTATCTTAAAAAGGGTAAAGCATTGGATGAGCACTTAGGGGAGATGAGGGACAATATAAAGCCACTTGACTGGTACCCATCACTAAACAAGCAACTTTTAGAATCTAAAAGGCTGAATTTTTGTCAGAGGCCATCTTGTGAGACCTATCCCCACGCTCAGATCTCTCTTTCTTCGAGGCTGCCCTCGTCAGGTAGTGTATAAAAGAACAGAAAGGTCTTTTCTTGCTCAGGGTGCTTGCCTCACGTCTCCGAGGGAAGCATCTACTAAAGTAACAACAAAATCCCAACACCAGGCCAAGGCGCTTACACTTGTCTGCTTCTTAAAGGCAAGGAGAGAGGCTGGAGGGCTCAGCAAAATTTTTATGTAGGGGAGCAGGGCCCAAGGAAAACTCACACGCCATAACCAATTGTGGACAGAGGCTCATCTATCAGGAGACAAACGCAGGGACTCCGGAGTGCCTCTCCTCAAATGAAATAATATATCTTTGAAAGCCAATGCCCGTTTTAGGCCCGAGGCCCATATATCAAGCCTGAGAGGCTTGTGGAATCGCTCCAGGGCTATTAACCTTCCACCTGTTTCCCCTTGTCCTTCAGGATGAGCCCCTGCCCTTGGTTTTACTCCCGTCCCCTGTTCATCTTCCGACAGAGTGGAAATGTAAAGGAGTGGGCCTGGGAAATAACTCAAAGGCAATGGACCAGGGGCATGGTTACAAATCTCTGCCAGTGGCACCGTGACTTATGCAGGCAGTTTGTCACACATGAGCCAGATGACCTCTGTGACATAACAGAGAAAAATATCGCCCAGGATCAAAGATAGGATTCAGAGCATTCCTAGGAACCGCGCGCCCCACACGCTGAGCAGGTTATCTGGTGTCCAAGGATTTCCCCCTGTGCCAACTACATTCTGCTCCCAGGGAAAGAGGAAAGGTGGGCTAAGGGTTCCCTAATTGAAATCATTTCTGTCAAGCAGAACTGGGGCCTTTCCTGCCACGCCAGGATTAGAATTTCTGCCCTCTTGATGGCTCCTGGCTGTTGCTGCAGAAGCTGGCCCTAGGCAACACAAACCTATCCATTCACCCTCGAGGAGCGGAGACAAGGAGAAAAGGGCACCAATGAGTTCATAAAGACTTCCTTAGCTTGAGTACTTAAATCCAGTTAGCCCTCAAGAGAAAGTTTTAGCACAGCTTCTATTTTTGTTAGGTCAAAGAACTGGTGTTGGTTATTCTAACACTCACGCTGTTCATTGAAGTCAGCCACAAGTCAGGCTGGGGCACACGCAGGCAGTCCCATTACCCAGGAGGACTGTAATTTCTAGGCTAGCCTGGGCTACATAACTACCTCTTCACTTAAAAAATGGAATTACCTATTTTTATATGTAATGTCTACTATATATCGTGTCCAATAGTATTAAAAGTGATAGTGACTAAAGATGTGATGAAAAGCGCGAAGTCACTTTTAAAAGTCTAGACTGCTCTCCAAATGAGATTAAAATTTAGGAAAATGTAGAATTGTCTAACACTGGCTTTTTAAAAACCAGTGTGTGTGTTTGTGTGTGGGTGGGTGTAGTGTGTGTGTGTGTGTATATATATACATATATATGAAGGAAATCACTAGTATAAATCTTAAATATTAATTTCAGTTTGTATGTATTACTCCAAGTATGAGGTTCCCCATCATCCCCATCATCTGGTATAAAGTAATAATGCCTTGTTGGGTCCAGAAAACAAAAAAGGCCTTAGAATCGTCCACCCTAGGCCCCTGGCTCATTTTCATTTCCTTCCAAATTAAAACTATCAGTTAATTAGATATTAAATATTAAAACATCAGTTAGTTAGAGAGACAGTTCCACAGTCCAGAGGTCAAGCTCATACTGGCCACCCCAGCCACCCACACAGAGCAGTTTACACCTACCTGTAACTCCAGCCTCTAGGGATTCGAGCCCTCTACTGGCTGCTGTGGGAACCTGCACACACACGGCATTAACCCACACACAAATGCAAAGGCACATGAAGTTAAAAAAAGAAAGAGAAATTTTGATATAAGAACAGAAACTGATTACAACACAAGGTCTTGACTCCCGGGTTGGGATGCAAGCTCCCGTCTTGTAAAGCAAACATACACAGACACAAAAATCACATGAATGTATGCCCCAGTCTCGGGGCAACCCTCAAATAAATGTGCAATTACTATGTGTCAACTAAGTACTTTAAAATTACACACAAAAGCTGGTTGGTGTTGGCGCACGCCTTTAATCACAGCACTTGGGAGGCAGGGGCAGATTGATCTCTAAGTTCAAGTCCGGCCTGGTCTACAGAGAGAGTTTCAGGATAGCCAGGGCTATACAGAGAGATCTTGTTTTGAAAAACCAGAAAGAAAAAAAAATTACAAATAGCTAGGCAAGATGACTCAGTGGGCGGTATTTTCCATGCAAACCTGACAACCTGAATCCAATCCTGGATCCAAAGGGGGAGGACCATTCCCCCATTCCCTGTGGTTCTCTGGTGCATGTGTTTACTCTCTCTCTCTCTCTCTCTCTCTCTCTCTCTCTCTCTCTCTCTCTCTCTCTCTCTCTCTCCCCCTAACTCTCCATCTCTTTCTCTCCCTCACTCCCCCCCCCACACTCTTCCCCTCTCTCTCCCTCACTCTCCGTCTCTCTTTTTCTCCCTCACTCCCCCCTCTCACAGACTCTCTCCCCCTCACTCTCTTTTTCTCCCTTACTCCCCCCAATCTCTGTGTGTCTCTCTCTCTTTTTCTCCTTCACCCTCCCGCCCCACACACTCACACAATAATAAACAACCTGAAGATGATAACTAGGGCTGAGGGCATACCTCAGTGGTAGACTACTTCCAGAGCATACATGAGATCCAACGTTTGATCCACAGCACTACCAAGAAAAGAAAGTTCTGGAAAAGTTTAGAGAAATTTGAAATGTCTGCTTAAATCTTTACCAAACAGGAAACACCAGGCTTTAGTCAGCCACGGGATTCTGTCCCTGTGTTTAGTGCCGGGTTTCCAAGTGACATTCTATAATCACATGCAAAATTATTGGTATATGCATTTTCCTGGGAAAATTAATAATAACTTCCACCTGGCATTCAGAGGCATTGGTGATTCCAAGGCATATTAACAATTATTTAGCCAGAACAGGATCTGAAACCTTAAAAGATTTTTTTTTTCTTTTTGCGCTCGAGATAGGGTGTTTATTATGTTACCTTGGCTGTCCTAGAACTATGTAGACCAGGCTAGCCTCAGACCCACTTGGATCTGCCTGCCTCTGCCTACAAACCATTCTAAATTATCAAGCTATAATAAAACTTTGTGAGAATAAGGAAGAGTGTCCAAGGTACGCAGTGCAGTGGGATCCGGCAGATGAGGAAAGAGGGAACGCGTGCCCACAACTAGAGCAATAGCCAGCAAAAACTGCGGCTTCTTCTTGTACACGTGGTATAGTAGCCAACCCTCTCCTTGAACTTTATGTCCTTGAAAATAATTTCTCTGTGATGCAGAGACCCAACTGTGAGAAATCTATATGTTTTTAAAAAGGATATCAAAGCATTTAAACAATTATAGCCCCAGGCATCTGTATGTGTGAATCAATGCCCAAAGCCCTTTGTCTGTGGATTGAAATTAGTTTCTATAAATTAATTTTATGACAGACTTGCCTGAAACTCTCATTAAAAACTCTCATTTCTTCCTGAGAAAACTTGTTTTGAGGCACCCTGTGGCAAGGTGTACCTACTTTTGGGGTCTCTTTGTTGTATCTAGTTCATTGCAGGCATATTTTGAACGTCTCTGTGAATATCTAGATTTCACAGATAAACCCATGTTTCTATTAAAATGATCCAGGGGACACTCCTATAGTACTGGAGAGAGCCTGCACCTGAACTCCCGAAAGCATTTCTACTTCACGGTTGACTATATTCCTCTGTTCTCATTTCATTAGCAAAACTGTTAAGACACCACATTTAGTGGAAACTCTGTGAGATGTAATTTGAAAACGTCTGAGCTAACATACCAAATCTGAGGAAATGTCAAATGTCATCCGAACTTTCCAGGAAAAGAAAGGCATTTAGTATTTTCAGTAAACTTCTTGAAACAGTCTTTTTTTTTTTTTTTAAGGAAGCTACTTTTGTCTAAAGTTATCTAAGACTGTTTTTTAATCCACCAATGTTCTCTGATCTACGATTTAAACAAATATGGTTAGACTCCAGCAAAAAAAAAAAAAAAAAAAAGCGGCTGGGCATGAATCACTGCTTACATTCTTTTCCACCCACAAACAATTTCATTTGGGAAAGCTGCCACATAGTATCGACAGTGACAACAAATGGCATTGTCCCATGAACATCTGTTTCCGACTCCCACACTGATACTGTGGCAGGGCACCTCCGAGTTAGTTGGTCTTCACAAATTGCGGAGCCACAAAGGAACTGGAAATCGCTGGTACAACGAGGTTTTATTATTGGAACACAGGAAAACTTTATCATCATGCTGGGAAGTTCTGTATCTTTTGAAATAGTGGAACGGGGGTTACGTTAGCACAGTCAACCATGCGGAAGGCTACTTATGAGGAGAAGGGAGAGGAAAATGTTTCTTGTCTGCTATGTCCTTGGATTGAGGTCCCCATTCAATCTTCATATAACTTTCTCACCCAACCTCAACTTAAAATTGGTTTTCCGTTTAAAGGTGTTATTGTAGCTAGTTTCTTGCAAAAATTGAAAACGGAATACCAAAGAACTTTTCTAAGTCAACATAATAAATAAACGCTATTGTGTCTTAGCAAAAAGAAAAAAAATCAAATTAAATAAATGAGTCAAGACCTTTTAAATGCTCTTTCATTATTTTTTCCCCCTAAATTAATTCTGCCATATTTACATTTTCTGAAAATCTGGCAACATAAGCCTAATAAAGACACCTGGCCAGCAGACCCTCCAGCCCCCACGTTCAAGGGTAAAGACCCACTGGGTTTTCTGCTTAGGCAGCCCTGTCTATGTTCTGTGCTGACACTGGGCTAGCCTGTCATTAGCCACGTGCAGGAGGCAGATTGTTACTGCACTTTTAACAAAAACCACACTGGAAACAAAAGTTGTTCCCAATGGAAATTCTGAATGAACACATATTTCAACTATGTTGCTCATTCAAAGGTGATCTGCATGTTGCTACAGTTGGAACTTCATTGGTTAAAATTTTCTTGGTTAAAACTGGGCTCACATCTTAAGGGAAATGTCAAACGGGGTATGTAACCAACGCATGACAACCATATATACTTTTTAATGTTTCATTCTACAAAGATGTGTTGGAGCAAATTCCATTCTATATTGTTTTCCTCTTTGGCATGACTCCCTACAGATAATCAGAAGCCATTTGTTTGGGCTCAGTGGCTACAACATTGGATGTGCACAGCCAGGCATGGTGGAGCACACCTTTGATCCCAGCAATCAGGAGGCAGAGGCAGGCGGATCCCTGTGAAATTCTAGGCCAGCCAGGTCTACATGGTGAGCCCCAGGACAACCAAGGCTGTGTAGAGAGACCATGTCTCAAAAACAAAAACAAACAATATCCCACTTGCTGAATAAGCTGGAGGATTGGAGTTCAAATCCTTAGAACCCCAGTAAATGTCAAGGGTCATCACAACCCCCTGTAATTTCAGCACCCAGAAGACAGAATCATGGAGGCCTGAACAAGCTGGCTGAGAGGCTACCTAAAAAGTGAGCTCTGGGTTCAATGAAACACCCTGCCTTGCCTTGCGGTGGTGCTTATCTTTAATACAAGCTCACAGGAGGCAGGGGCAGGCAGATCTCAAGAGTTCAAGGCCAGCTTGGTCTACAGAGCAAGTTCCAGGACAGTTGGGGCTACACAGATAAATTCTTAAGAATAAAAAAATGGAGGGGAGGAGGAGAAATGGGAGGGGAGGGGAGGGGAGGAACAGAGGGAGGGGAGGGGAGAGGGGAGGAAAGAAAACGCTGCCTCAAAGAATAATATGGAGAATGATCAACAAAACTCCCATTGTCGACCTGAGATCTTCCTAAGCATGTGCACACACCAAAAGCCTCACACATGTGCTCTCTCATCTGTGAACACGTGTACATCAATAACACATGGGGATAAAAACATACACTTGCTGATTAGAACTCTAAATGAAATAAAAACTGAACTGACTGACTGCAGATAGGGACAAGCAACCTTCTTCTGAGAAGTAACTATCACTTGTTTTATCTAGAAAATGATCGAGTAAGTGATATCAGTTTCTATAATTACTATAGAATTTCAATGCTGAAAAACCCACCAATATATTCTTGAGAATGATCAGTCTTTCACTGATACTCATGAAAAATGTATTTGGAAGTTTTTATTCGATTATATTTATTTGATTCTGTTTCATACTGATTTTTTTCCAATCAATATATTCGAAATTTTTGTTGCTTTCACTTTTACCTACAGTGTGAGGATTGATTCTCAAATAATCAGGGTCATAATTAGCTGTCAAAAAAGAAATTAATTTTAAAAATCAGACACTAGAGGGGCTAGAGAAATGGGTCAGTGGTTGAGAGCACAGACCGTTCTGTCAGAAGTCCTACGTGGCAGCTCACAACTATCTATATTCTAGTTCCAGGGGACTTAACGCCCATGGCAAAATATCAATGTATGCCAAGTAAAAATATTTTAAAAATTTAAAATATCAGAAATTAGAATTAAATGTTCTATTTGACTCTTTTCACTATATGTATAATATATATAATCTTTTCCCTATATATAATATATAATCTTTTCACTATATATAAAATATATATAATCTTTTCACTATATATAATATATAATCTTTTCACTATATATAATATATAATCTTTTCACTATATATATACACAATATATATATACATATAGATGAGATCAAATAGGGGAGGGGCTGGATGTACTTCTCTTACAAGACCCAGGTCAGGTTCCCAACATCCATGTCAGATAATAACACAACCACTTGTAGCTCTAGTTCCAGAAGATCCAATACCTCTGGTCTCCAAGGGCAACAGCTTTTGCTTACGTGTACCCATACACAGACATACAAGCACATATAACTAAAACTTATGTCATTTTTCAAGAGGTTTAAAAGTGGTATGTGTGTTACACGGGATAATACCAGCATAAACTTATATTGTTTGTGGTTTCCAACATGTCATTGATCCGCACAAGACCCTTATAAAGTAAGTAATACAGCAGCTACTTCTGAGGCATTCTTTACAAGTCTGTTATCCTGGCCCAGCATGGGCTAGGTGGTTTTTTTTTTTTTTTTATCTCTCTTGTATCCTGATAGCTCAGCTCTGTATATGGCATATCAGGAAAACAAACAAAAAGATGAGCATGCAGCCAGGTGTATATATAAGTGTGGTATTTTTTGGAGGCAGGATCTCACTACATGGCCCTAGCTATCCTGAAACTGGCTATGTACGTAGAGCAGGCTAGCCTCAACAGAGAGCCACCTGGCTCTGCCTCCTGGGCACTGGGACGAAAGGTGTGCCCCAGGACACAGTACCTGTGTTTATAAATGTTTTAACCAAGGCCAGGGGGCTCAGTTGAGATGGGAGAACTGGCCAGACCTGCCTATTATGTGTACTGCTACACTGCCAACTGCCCAACATCTGATAACAACCAAATAAGCTAACAGAAAGGCGAGCCACCAGAGCCGGTTTTAGTAAGGAAGTAAAGGTAAAATTCTTCATCACACCTTGTGTCACCCAAAGGAAACATCAGCCCGCCAATTTTACAGACAGGCCAGGAAAAGAATTTCCTTGGCAGAGAGGCAGAATGGAAATGTCCTTGGCAAAGATCAATTAACCCCCTGAGTCCACGGGGTTCTGATGCCGAGGACGGCGAGGCTCGGGGAGAGGTGCTTGCCTTGCTATTTTGGGACATCTTCTTTTGTTCATGCTCGCTAAGAATAGTGGCAGAGCTCGGCTGCTATTTATAGCCCCGAACAGCCCGACTCTGAACACTTTATTCATTTATATTTCCCGTGTTTATTGTTCTCTTGCTTTTTTAGTAATTAAAAGTGTCCATCCAAGATTTTATTTAGCAACAAATCAGTTGTAAATAGCTTTCTTTTAATATAGGAGAGCCTATATTTAGATCAATAAAATATTTCACTCCCACTTCCGGATTAACTCAAAACAGTTTCGGCGGGGGTGGGGGTGTTTGGCCACTTCATGTTTTGGTTCAGAGTCCCACGTGAGGCGGTAAATCCTACTTTCTCAAATTACCCCCATTTTGTCTTATCTTAGACTGTCGTTGTAGTTGGCTCATTATGTGTTTGTACACTGAAATATATCTGATTGTTATAAAATGTGGTTATTATGTAACCGTAGATTTAATGTTTCCTCAGAATGTGGTCACCCGGACTCCCTGTGAAGCTGGAGTGATGATCTTCTGTGGTACAGAGAACCAGCAAAAGACAAATTTCCCAGATACACCTACCTGGGTTCTGGTGAGTGACACCTTTCCCCTTTGTGAGGACAGTCACATCAACGCCATTTCTTTACCACATCTAAAACTCCAAAAAAAAAAAAAAAAAATGTACATCCCGCCATGACCACTGTGCCCTGCTCTGCAGTGCGGGCTGCGCCATCACACGGCCCAACTTGAGGCAGGGTGGATGCATTTTCAAACTTGGTCAACTTTTAAGACCTCCAGGGAAAGAAAGGTACTGTGATGGGCCCTGCTGCTTAGCAGGGGGAGGCCTGAGGAGCACAGGTGGTTTTGAAGCCACGGTCTCAACGGAAAAACCTCTGCTTTTCACTACCTCACCATCCACGAGAACGAACACAAAGGGGGCTTTCATTTAAAGCGCTCTAGTGGAGTAAGAGTCGGCAGGTAATTAGTGCACCCGGTCTCAAAGGGTCTCTTCTAATAAGGCTTTCAGCTTCTCTGCTCTAATACTGATCAAGCCAAGCGACTGAGTCAAAATGGGAGCCGTTCTGCAATCATTTTTTTCCCCCAGTTCTCAATACAAGGTAATTTAATGTCGTATTTGCCCTCACTTGGAAATAACAGATGGGGGGGGCTCTGTTTTAAGTACCATTTTAGTATGCTTTTGCCTGATGTTTAATTGTGAAGAAGTTAAAGGGAAACAAATGCTCCTGAGCGCAGAGTCTGTGAAACATCACATCTGTGCACCAAGCCCTTTCCACTCTCAGCTAATTACTGATATTAGGGCTTTTCCACTCTTCCCAATGTGAGGGGGGGGGGAATCAGACTCAAAGCAGTGGGAAAAACCTACAGCAAAAACTCATGAGATGTTCTGTGGATATTCTCGTCTCTGAAGGTGATCTGTCTGGTGCATTTGATTTACAAATCAGAGAACATTAAACAGTGCAGTTTAAACACAAATTAATTGACTAATCAGGAATTCTCGCTAGTTTACCATCTGGGTAAAGAATTCGTAATAAAGTCAACTGCTCAAAACCAAATTTCACAAAGGGACACGTGTGAGGAGAGGCTGATTTGGAAATTCACTTATTTACTCAGACTTTCCGATGCTCTGGGAGAGGGTCTTGGTACACACAGACTAGTCTCCACCTCTCGTGCCTCTCCTGCCTCCCGCTCCAGGGTTTGAACTCTTAAACTGTTCCTTGGTTTGTCAACACATTTTGACATGACTTACAGGCTCTTTCAGAATTCTATTTATTTAAGAGCCACCCACACAAACTGGCATCCTTCTATGCATCCTACAAGTAAGTTCTT
Organism: Alexandromys fortis; assembly: GCF_014885135.2. Lineage (NCBI taxonomy): Eukaryota > Metazoa > Chordata > Mammalia > Rodentia > Cricetidae > Alexandromys > Alexandromys fortis. The sequence goes on along the minus strand of NW_026067940.1, from coordinate 1,898,297 downwards.
TAACACATCCAGGTAGAGATAACCACAGAGCAAAAGCCAATTCAGACTTACACATTCAGTAGATTGCTGAGCAGAGTTTGAATCTGGTGAAGACTCCTGGTGGCCATTTGAAAATAACAGGCAGGTTCTGGTGACTATCTCAAAATCAAAATCATCAAACCCTTCAAAAAGACTGGCTGGCTTAGCTGGTATGATGGCTCACAGCACTCAGGGAGCAGGCCATGGCAGATCTCTGCGGTTTCAAGGCAAGCCTGGTTTATACAGTAAGTTTCTGACCAGTTAGGGCTACATAGAGAGACGCTATCTCAAAACAAAACATACACACAAGCTCATAGAATTTTTATAGGCTGTGATGTGTCTTGTATTGATTTGGGGGGAGGTGTTGAGACAGGGTTTCTCTGTGTAACCCTTGCTGACCTGGAACTTGCTGTACAGATCAGGCTGGCCTCACACCAGGATATCTGCCTGCCTCAGCTCCCCGAGTGCTGGGGTTAAAGGTGAGCACCAGCACTGCCCAGTAGCTGCTGTCTCTCTTTAACAGAATGAACTCCTCAAAACTGAAGACCAAAAAAATTCTAAGTCCATAACAAATGCAGGAGACTTCAGCCACGTTGTCTTTCAACTCCTGTGTACCCACAGTGTATCAAGAACAGGAAAACGTTTCTTAGGATGCGTACCAATTACTCCTTTGGTCACTTCCACACTTAGATCAGTCATACTGCCTCAGAAACGGCAGGAACTTGAACAGCTCACCTCCTCTGTCTGGCAATGTCAGAATCAAATGACTTTTTTGTTTAGTTTTGTTTGTTTTTCTAAGACAGGGTTTCTCAGTAGCTTTGGAGCCAGTCCTGGAACTAGCTCTGTAGACCAGGGGGGGGCCATGAACTCACAGAGATTCTCCTGCCTCTGCCTCCAGAGTTCTGGGATTAAAAGCGCGCACCACCACCGCCTGGAGATTTTTTTTTTTTTTAAGATATAGTCTCACACATCCCAAATAAAATTCAAACTCTTTAAATAGCCAAGAAGGACCCTGACCCTCTACTAGATAGCTGTGTGCCACCGTGCCCGGTGTATGTGGTGCTGAGGGCGGAACCCAGGGCTCCCTGCCTTTATAACTTTGCTGACCTTTAGAGTTCTGAAGACCAAGTGCCTCACTCAGATGTGTTTAGCTCCCAATCTGAAGTCAGCAACAGTTCCTCTCATACATGCTCATGGCTGCACACATACGATCAGAGGTGTTTTCCAATGTTCTCTTAGTTCAGTCTCTTTACAGTTCCAGTCTTATATGGAGAAGGTGAAACCAGGCAAATACAAAAGTCTGAGATTACTCAATGCTGCTCCAACATCCCTGATTCAGAGCCCTAAAACCTAAAAGCTCCAACTGAATTCACGTTTAAACAAAGAGTCCCTCCCCTAAGTATTTCACTATGTATGTACATGTATGTGCAAATATCCCCAAATCCAAAAAGAGAATCCAAAATCTGAAAATCTTTAATGCTTAAGCATTTTTAGCCAAGCCAACCTTCAGTCTACCATGTGATTCTTCTGAAGCACAGAAATCAATTTCTGTACCAGAACCACCCTAAAATGTTTACAGCCTGCTTAATAATCTTAGCCCATAGCCCTGACACATGATTTCTCCCCCTGCATACCCCTCTCCCTGAGAATCATCCAGGAGTTGCCTTGCTCAGATTAAACCTGGTTTTATTAATTTGGTTGGATTTGGTTTATTTCATCGGTAGAGAAACCCACAACTGGGGATTTTCAAAATACCACTGTTTGCTTGCATTAAGAGGATAGGGGAGAAGCTTTCTTCCAACTTAGATAGTCTCCCCCCCCCACTTCCCCAAATGCTTAGAGTAAATTAAGTACTAAGTATTAATCCTATTGGAATACCAGGAGACCTAAGGATTATAAGATATAAAAATACTCATTGCTATTAGCAGGGTAATTGACTTTGGTGTCGCCATTTTTATGTTCCTCTATAATTTTGTAGATCATTCTCTGGATTTAATTAATTGATTGCTTTTTCTCTGAGGCAGGGTTTCTCTGTGTAGCCCATGAGACTGGCTTTATAGACCAGACTAGACTCAAACTCAAGAGATCGGACTGCCTCTGCCTCCCCGCAAGTGCTGCGATTAAAGGTGTGTGCCACCACACCCAACAGATTTCTTTCTGATCCAAACACCAGCCACTGCTCTTCTGGGAGACCAGAGAAGCCACAGACTCCTCTATCTTGGGTATCTTGTGTTAGTGGAGGACAGAAAGTACAAGACTTCTTAAAACGAAACAAATAGTGAAGGATGACAGGTGAAGCTTAGACCGTTTAGAGTAACTAGAAATAAGGAGAAAAACATAGACCCAAACTGTGGGTCAAATTTCTCTAAAGAACCCAGACTGAAGAAATCCATTTTGTGGCTAGTAATGTAACTCAGTGGTGGAGCGCTTGCCCTCATGGGTTCTGTCTTAGGGTTTCTATTGCTATGATAATACACCGTGATCATAAGCAAGTTGGGGAGGGAAGTCAGGGAGGAGGAGTTCAAGTACACTGGGATCCTGGATGCAGGAGTGGAAGCAGACTCTATGGAGGAGTGCTGCTTACTGACTTGTTCCTCGAGGCTTACCCAGCCCACACTTTCCTGGCACCCAGGAACATTTGCTCAGCAGATCTGCTCGACTGTAGCTTCTTCTGTCGAGTTGACAAGAAACTAAGCACTGGGCACGGTGGGGCTAAAAAAATAGCCTAGCATCATTTTAACACAAGAGGTCAAAGCTTCTTGCTTCCCGGAGCTCAGAAACGATCTGAGAGCCAGGAGAGTCACGTGGCACAGGTAGAAACTATCCTGTTTCCCTGCTGAATTTGGTGCCTAGTTAAGTCTGTTGACCAGACCGGAGGCCTAATTACTGACAGAAGTTTGGACTCCCAGTGACTGAGTTCTTTTTGTAGGTTTTCCTATAGTTTCAGTTCAACAAGCAATCCTATACAAGGCAATGACCAAACAATGGGTCCAGTGACAGCCTCCAAGGGATTGATATATACTGTCGAAGGCAGGACCTGAGTTGCATGTACAACATCTTGAGGGCTCTTGGCCTCTGATATAGATCAAAGGGTCCGAGCAGAGGAGCCCACCTTTTAGTGGTCTCTGGGAGTAGCTTGAATCCAGAGCCATGGGTGGGTTCACTTAGCTACACTAGATTTTCTAGAATGGGAAGAAGGGTAAATCAATGGTTTCTAGAAAGCAGACCCAGGACTGGGTTCGCCTGTTCTGCATGGCTGGGAAATGTTAGGGCTGGCCCCTGGAGATTCTGTTTCCCCTTAAAAATGTCTGCCACAGCCTTAAACCAGAAACTGACTCTTTCCTGTCTCCTCCTCTCTCCATACCTCCTGACAGTGTCTGTCAGCTTTACCTCAACCTCTGCATGGGTCCACGCACCCTCAGCTCTGCTCTCTTTTCCCAGGCTGTATAATCTCCCTGGTGGCCTCTGGGCTTCCTGCCCCCTCTCCAGCACCCATGCAGCGCACTTTGCACCTGGAGCCTCAGTAGTGAGTTTTTTTTTTTTTTAAATGAGACTCTGCTGACTACTTAGAAATTTAATTGCTTAAATTTCACGATTTTTTGTTCCAGACAAATAAAAAGAAAGTCATCCATGAGCTGGACCTCTTCAAATACTTTCATCTTTTGCCCTCTGTCCTTGACCACGCAATGTCCTTGAGCCAGTTCCTACCCCAGGCTTTCTACTCTGCCTGCTCTGTGCCTGGACACCATGTCTTTGTTGATGCTGGTTCACTCTTGCTGTTCAGAACTTAGCTCAAGGGTCACTTCTTCCCACTGGCCACCTCAGAAGTGGCACTGGCTGCAGGCTCCCAGCCTCCCACTATTTGCTCTGCTCACTTATTTGTTCTGTCAGTTAACATTCCCCCTGTTAGCCTGTCTATCACCAGCTTCCCTCCCCCTGGAACGGGAGCAAGGCAGTGAGTGCCCTTGCTGATCTGTTAGCTGCAGTATCTCCAGTTCTAGGACAGGGCTTGGGGTACTGTGGGAATTTCATTAGCATGTGTTGAATGACTGAGCAATTCATCACGTCTGGGGTCAGACGCAGCAATAAAATAATCATTTCTGATTTTTCAAAGCCAATGTGGTCACTTTAGGTCCACTGGGCTAGACAGCCCCCTCCATGCGTACCAACACTTGGTAAGCTGACTTGGGGGTCATTAAATTGACTATGAAATAAATAAAAATCAATATATCAACTTGAGGGTTGAGAAAAAAAATGTTTTCTGGTCAAAAAGAAGGCTATCTTGAAGAAATGATAACACGTCACACTTGTTTAAATTAAACATGAAACAATGACCGAGACCTCAAATACCTACATGTCAGCCAATAACCAAAATTTGCCCGGGAGTAATCCGACTCCTGGATAGAATAACAAGAGTAATTTGGCACTTACAAGGTGTCACTTGCATACATACCTTCTGTACAGCAGCAACAAAATCTAAGCAGATCAGACGGTGCAAAGATCAAATGTACTTTCAACTGAAAAGCTGGCAAGGTGCTCAGCTGGTATCCCACACCTGTGGCTCAGCACTCTGGGGGCTGAGGCAAGAAGACCAAGTTGCCGGGCGATGGTGGCGCACGCCTTTAATCCCAGCACTCGGGAGGCAGAGGCAGGCGGATCTCTGTGAGTTCGAGACCAGCCTGGTCTACAGAGCTAGTTCCAGGACAGGCTCCAAAGCCACAGAGAAACCCTTTCTCAAAAAACCAAAAAAAAAAAAAAAAAAAAAAAGAAGACCGAGAGTTCCAGACTCACCTGAGCTCCATGCTGAGATTCCCCCCCATCTCAAAAAACGAACCAAGACCCAAAACAAAAACACCACCACCAAAAAAGCCACTAAGACACAACTCCCAAAAAAGGTCCCGAATAAAGAAATGAAATTATATTGAGAAAGTATCTTCTGTCTAGTAGGTATCTTTGTTATATTGTCAGTCCTTCCAGTGTCCCCTGCCTAAATGTCTCTGGTGGCTTTTCTCACCTTCAACAAAAGTCAGTATTTAGGAACCTTATGTCAGAGCCAAGCCTAGCGGTGCAAATCTCTAGTCCCAGCACTTGGGAGGCAACTCTGTGTGAGTTCAAGGGCAGTCCAGTCAACGTAGTAAGTTTCAGGACTCTGTCTTGCAAACAAACAAGCAAACAAAAACAAAAAACAGGGCCGTACATTAGTGTTCCCTATGAATCTGCTCAGCTTTCCCTTGCTTGTTCTCTGACAGTTCACCTTCCAGTGAGACTAAGCCAGACTCCCCAAAGCCAAGGCCTCTGTTTTGTGCCAGCTGTTCTCTGGCAGCCGTACCGCTCTGCCTCTGCCTTCCCATCTGGCTCTGGACTCCGACTCTCCTCTCCAGACTCTCTCCCTAACCACTTCTGTCCCTCCTGCGCTGGCTTAGACACTCTTCAAAGGGCTTGTACTACATTCTAGACAAGCTGCCTTCCTTCTGTTTTAATCTTCATTGGCTTGCAGTCTTCGGGAACTACATCGCCTGGTGCCAATGTCACTGCGAACCGCGATGTGAGCACAGGATTGCTCGCATGCCACACAGCCAGGCATGAGCACAGGACATCAGAGTCTGAACCTGGTGCCATGCTCAGCGCTGTCTCTCTATCGTTAAGGGAGTGTGTTGTTGTTGAGAAACAAATGAACCCCAGGGCACTTGGCAGGTGTTCAGTCAAGACGGCTCTTGCCGTTGTCTCCAAAAACTCAGCACAGAGATTAACACACGGTAATTCTATCTGTGTGATGAATGAGGGAACAAATGAGTTAATACACGGATCAAGCCTAGTCACACCTACTCAACTGGAGCCGACTTTCAGGGATGACTTGAGTGTGAACTAACGAAAAAAAAGTGCTCCCTCCTACTGAGATGAAGGTATATGTGGCTTTAATTTTTAACTTATTGCTTTGTGTGTGTGTGTGTGTGTGTGTGTGAAAATTGATGTTAGCATCCATTTGAATGACATCACTCAGGCTAGTCTGAGCTGAAGCCATGCTATAGTGAAGGATGTGTTTTCCTATTTCTAGGCATTTCTCAGCTACAACCAAACGCTAATGTTTTTAAAGGCCTGTCATCTCAAATGGGAGCAGGAACTATTGTTTCCATTGCAGATAGCTGCTGTGATCTGAATCTAGTGTCAACAGCAATATTACCGTGCCCCAGCATCTTCCCACCCTTAATTTCCATGCCAAACAGATCCAGACTTTTTCCCTCGGAGCTGGAGTAAGAATCAATTACAGTCCATAATAACGTGTTAACTAGCTAAAACCGCAGTTACCATTAAGGGGCGTTTCAAACCTCGGCATTTTCCGCAGCAGAGCCGTGCTTTCATTTGCTCCCTAAGATCTATAATTGAAAGAATGCCGTGAGAGACATCTTTCATCGGCTCCGTGCGTTACATTTCCTGCTTTGATAACGGTACAAGGAGAATCTAAGGCACTTCAAGCTACCCAATTACATTTGATTAGCGAGTCAAAATAATGTAAGAGCTTTTCATCACCCAAAGGAAAACTTGTGAAGAATTCTGTTACCGATGCTTCTGCACAAACACTAATCTATATCATTATTTTTTACAAGGGAAATGTAATATTTAGTTTTTTTTTTTAATTAGGCGGTAAGGTAAGGCCTCTTATTCATCACAACTTTTGAGCAAACAAGCAGGTCTGTGAAAAGATGCGTGTGGTAACGGAGCTCGGGTAGATTTCAGAGTCGACAGGATCCAGTAGTCAAAATAAAACAACATGCCTTAGATAGCCAAGTTCAGAGAACAAGTCTGAAAACGGGATACGCATTCAGAAACAACTGAAGCAGAATTAGCTGGTACCCCAAAACCTGTGTGTACATGTCCTGGTACCCCAAACCTGTATGTACATGATCATCCTGGTACCCCAAACCTGTGTATATATGCCATCATCCTGGTACCCCAAACCTGTGTGTACACGCCATCGTCCTAGTACCCCAAACCTGTGTGTACATGCCATCATCCTGATACCCCCAAACCTGTATGTACACACCATCGTTCACTACCAAATTAAGTTGAAGATATCTGAACAACAACAACAAAAAAGTAAGCAGTACTTGTCAAGAAATCATTGAAGCCGGGCAGTGGTGATGCACGCCTTTAATCCCAGCATTCAGGAGGCAAAGACAAGGGAATCTCTGAGTTTGAGGCCAGCTTGGTCTACAGAGTGAGTTCTAAAACAACCAAGGCAATTTAAAAAAGTCTCAAAAAGAATAAAAAGCAAATAATTGAAAATGTCATTTTGAGATAGTTTTCACCCCATTGAGGACAGGATACTTGCTTAATGTTGTTAATAGTAAAAATAAGGGGCGTAGCTTAATGACACAGTACCTGCCTAGCGTTTATGTGACCTCAGGAGGGAGGAAGGAAGGAGGAGGAGAAAAAGAGCCAGAGACTTTAAGTAGAGCAGGAACTTTCTATATACATACAGCAAGCTGGCTTGAAACTAGCCAATGCCCCTGCCTTTGCCTGCTTAAGGCTGGGACTGCAAGCTGTACCACCAACCCAATTCTCCTTAAATGTTGTACACACTTGGCCAGCATGTATCTGCTATTTTGGACATTCCTTTCTAGAAATTTAGCCTTTAATCCCAGAACTTGGGAGGCAGACAGCTATCTGGAGTTCAAGGCCAGCCTGGTCTACACAGTTCCAGGCTAGCCAGGTATATAGAACAAAATCGTTCTCTATACTGCTCTGGGGTAAACTGCAGTTCCTGGCAGGTGGTCCTGCTGTGGGCTTTGAAGCCAGCACAAGGCCAGTTTCTACCTGGTCCATACTATGACTCTGCTGGCCTCTCCCTGTTCAGCCACTGGCAGGCTTTAGACCTTAGGAGAATTAACTCCTATAAAGGAAAAGCTTCCAACGCAATGAGACACTGAATCAAGTTTGGGTGTAAAGTTAACCCTCTATGTGGTGCAGCCCGAGGGGCATCTCTATATGTGCTCCGAGCGGCACCACTCAAGGGCCTGGGGGCTTTAGACTTCTGAGGTTTTTCTCCCCAAGTTTATGGCTATTCCTTTAGACTATACCACACATGAAGAACTGGGGCTGGGAAGTAGCACAGTGTCAGAATGCATGACTAGCCTGTAGGGGGCCCTGAGCTCAAACACACATCACATTTAAAAAAATGCCATAGAATTGGTCATGGTAGGTAAACCACATGGCATCTGAATGTGATTCCCAAGGAAGAAAGAAATCAAGAAGCATAGGTGGCCATTCTGCTGGACTGGATGGAAACATGGCTAAGAGACCAGCATCGAAACACATGTCAAGCAAAGAAACCAGAAGGCTGCTAAAAACAAATGTGTGGGGGGGTGTGTCTTTACTTTCTAAAGGAATATTCCCTTTACCTTTTAAAGTTAGCATATTACCTTTTAAAGTTAGCATATTAAAGTTAGTATGATGGGTTTTCATCCATACATATATACTCTGTTCTCATTTGTCCATGCCCCGGAGAGGGGAAATTTCAAAGTCACTTTCCTATGAGTGATAGGGACCCCGTCTAGAAGCCAGCTTGCTAGGCCTGGTGCCCAGTTTTCGCTCACTCTGGCCCGGTCAGTGGGAATGCATACAGTAGAGCCACTACACCCTCTAGGAACAGTGACCCAGCGGAAGAATGGCAAGGAAGTTCTGGCTGTGGCAGCCAGAGCCTGACCTGGGGCTACAACCTCAACTGCTTCTCTTATCTAATCCATCAGCCTCCTGAGAGTGCTTCACACCCCACCAAGGCCATAGAGCTAAGGGCAAGGGCGGGGCTAGACAAAGGGTGGTGGTGGTCCACCATCATGTGATGCAGGATAACCAAATCCCACGGCCATGGGATCCTAAGGCAGAAAAGACAAAGAATAAAGGAAGCTGCGGGAAGAGAGAAGACTCTGAAGGGCTAAGAGGAGTGTGGAGAGTAAGGCAGATGATAGTCTAGACCAGAATCCCAAAGCCAGCAGGGCTCCCACCCCCTGGCTGTCCAGGTTCGTCTGGGGTGAGATGGCCTAGAATCAGGTTTTACTGGTCAGACATCGGAGAAGTGGCCAGAGGCTGGAGGAGGTGACAGACGGTCAGTCCTTGTGTTTGACTGTGGGTGGCATTCTTGGGTTAGAGATAGATGTCTGGAACATCAGGAGTGGTTTAAGCACTCAATTCTCATGTAGCCATTCTGCAAACAGACGCTGAGCTCCTGGGTGATCTACTTCCCAAGCTGCAGAAGAACAAGTCAGTGCGAAGCCATTCTTCAGTCACCCCGGGAAATAAAAGGATCTATTTCCCTTCACAGGTTCAGGGGGCAAAGTCCTTCAACAGTGCGTGACGGGGTGTCAAGCATGAGTCATGTTTGCTGGTTTCGCTAGCCTGCTACCCATGGGTGCTGGGCGCACACAAGGATCGAGAAACTCCAACATGGGCAATCTCATCTCCCTATCCCTGAGGAGCTCATACCAGCAGGCGGGCCACCGGCGAATCTGCCAGCAAAGGATGGCACATGCCTCAGAGCAAGCAAGGACACTAACTGTTATATAAGCAAGCAGGCATAGAAGCACTTCTAAGAGACAAGGTGACGAAACCACGCCTGCAGACTATTCTGTAAGGAAATGGCACTGGCCCTGGGAGGCTGGAGAGGGCAGGCAAAGCCCACCCAGGTATTCACGAGTAGAAAGGACCACCACCCTGGTACTGCACACCTGGTGCCTTCTCTCTGTGCCTCCAGGTGTGGGCCAGTTTACACGTAAGGCTGTTTCCAGAACAGACCTCTATTCCCCATCAGACACGTGTCTGTTCTGAAGCAAGTTTAGTGTACGGCACTTGCTTCAATTTCCTACAACAGGCTCCCTGAAGTGGAAGAAAACTTCTTTAAAAAGCAATGAATTTCCATATCCCTGAGCCCACTTAGGAAAAAGAACCCTACGCAGTAGGAAGTATCAACGTCCAAGACCTATGTGCATAGGTGTGGGTGGTGGCAATGGTGACAGTTAGGAAGCACTCTACAGCTTGCAAAGGACTCCCCTTCTTCCCACACCTCCAAACTCATTCAGTCAGTCATGTTAACTTTAAGAACAAATTATGTGATTAAAAGGCCTGAGTTATTTTTAAAAAATAAAGAAGTGAACGGTTTTTGGTTCGAGAGGGCATTCATTAGTTAAGACAGGGTTGTCTCCATGAGCCCCAGTTTGTCTATGAACTTGTGATCTTCCTGCCTCAGGCTTCTGGGTGCTGGCTTTCCAAGAAAGTGCCACCATGCCCAGCTTGCAATTTTTTTTAACTAAATAATTAGCTTCTATCACTACAATCTGGAAGTCTCAGAAGTGTGATGAGGAAGAGATGTCCCCTTGAGAACAAATATCTTGTGTGTGAACTGCAACCCAGAATTTCTCCATCTCTTTGAACAAAAAGAGATCAAAGGAGCATGGTGTGGGAGGAGCCTGGTGTGGGAGGAGCCTGGTGTGGGAGGAGCCTGGTGTGGGAGGAGCCTGGTGTGGGAGGAGCCTGGTGTGGGAGGAGCCTGGCCTGAGACCCCAGCACTTGGGAGGGAGAGACAAGGGGATGGGGTTTAAGACTGGCCTAAGCCACACAATGTTCAAGTCTGAGGCCAACCTGAGCTACCTGAGTCCCTGTCTGAAGAAACTAAAACAAAAAGACCCGTATGGTGTGTTGTACTGGCTTCATAGCAGGTGAAGCTCTGTCAGCACAGAGCTCAGCTTGCCGTGCGGACCCAATAAAAACCACTGCTCTTCACCACCTGACCCCCGGCAAACCTTACTGTTCCCATCAGCCGCGGGCACACCCCTGACCTGACTTCTTCCTCTTAGATGTCTCAGCTGTGGCGCCCACCCTGATGCTCTCTCCCCAAACTCAACTAGATTACCAACAGACTAAGACTGGGAAGTTCGCTAGCTGTGTAAACTAGGATACTGGCTTTAGAACAAGGGGGTTTTCCTTCTTTTAATTTTTTAAAAATGTTTATTTTATTTATTATGTATATAGTATTCTGCCTATGGTTTAACTTTTTTTAATGTGCATTGGTGTGAAGGCGTCAGAGCCCCTGCAACTGGATCTTCAGAAAGTTGTGAGCCGCCATGTGGGTGCCGGGAATATTCTGTCTATATGCATGCCTGCAGGCCAGAAGATGACACCAGACCTCATTACAGATGGTTGTGAGCCACCTTGTGGTTTCTGGGATTTGAACTCAGAACTTTTGGAAGAGCAGGCAATGCTCTTAACCGCTGAGCCATCTCTCCAGCCCCCCTTCTTTTATTTTTTTATGAGCACTGGTGTCTGACTTGCATGCATCTCTCGGTGAGGGTGTCGGATACCATGGGACTGGAGGTACAGGCAGTCATGAGCCACCATGTGGGTGTTGGAATTGAACCCCATGTCCTCTGAAAGAGCAGTCAGTGTTCTTAACTGCTGAGCGTGAGGGACTCTTTTCTTAAATGCAAAATGCTGTTTTCCAGGGAGGCTATGTCTCCGTGGTTATGACTACGTGTGTTGTACTATGGCGGACATCAAGTTCAACAGGCTATTTAATCTTTCTGTTTTTGAGGGGATTTTTGTTTTGTTTTGTTTGAGACAGGGTCTCCCTGTATAGCCCTGGCTGTCCCGGAAGTCACTCTGCAGACCAGACAAACCTTTGAACTCACAGAGATTCACATATACCACCACACATCTAACATCTAGCCTTAATTCTATTTTAAAGTCTCAAAGAACCATGAAGAGAAAAAATAAAAGGATGAGGTGAAGAGGGGAGTTTACTAACAGGGAGTCAGAGGAATTCTGCAGGCTGATAGAACTGTTCACGTACCTGCATCCTGAGAAAAATAAAGCCTAGGGAAGGGCTGGGAAATTATATTTTAATGAAAATGAGCTACTAGGGGATGGAAGCTTCAAGGTGCCCCTTTTGTTGTTTTGTTTGTGTGAGGCAAGGTCTTGCTATATAGCAAGCTGGCCTAGAACTCACCGTCCTGCTTCAGTCTCCTTAGTGCTGGGGTTACAGATGTGAACCCTGACAGCCTGTGATGTTTTCACAGAAACCCTGAGGAAGACAGGTGTTGGACTAGTGAGATGGCTCAATAGGTAAAAGGCACCTGCCATCAAAACAGACTACCAGTGTAGTCTGGGGACCCACATGGTGTGAGGAGAACCGACTCCCAGAAGCTGTTGACTTCCACATGTGTTCACCCGCACACGTACATCCGCACACACAAATAAAATAACTTTGAAACTTAAAACCCACACACATAGGTCAAGAATATTTCCCCCAGCTAAGCAGTAGTGACGAACGTCTTTAATCCCAAGTGCATCTCTGAGTTGGAGGCCAGCCTGGTCTACAAGAGCTAGTTCCAGGAAAGGCTCTAAAGCTACAGAGAAACCCTGCCTCGAAAATAATTAATAATAATAATAATAAAAGAATATTCCTCCCTACTGTCAGATGGGCATGTTCAACTACCCACCAATGAACTAAGACCGGAGCACAAACTACCCACGCAGGAAGTGGCGCCAAGCAGAGCTGATCCACCCAGTCTTCCAGTGAGCAAGTCTCTAGTGAGCCAAGAAGGAAATGCAGATAACAAGTTCTCATATATTCTCAAGTAAGTTTTATATTTACTCCCCCTCCGTCATCATCAGCAAGAGCACAGGATTCTGATCAGCCTGGAAGCTGGATACCAAAATGGAGCCCAAAGGCAGGGTACCAAACCGACTGGCTTACCCATTCTCCAGATTTACAAAGATGGAAGAAAACTATCCACCCCTAGAGGAGGAAACCAGTCTCCCCATCGCCTTATAAATCTATCCGCGATGTAGTTCTTTTATTGTGGCTTTTGTTTTATGAGCAACTAGCAGTAGAAGGTTTAATTTGATTTGCTTTGAGAAATTTAGTAGCAGTAGAAGATTAAAAGTTTCTTTCTTTGCTACCTTATTAATCTCTTTCTCAGATTAACTGTGCTGTACTCAGAGAAGCGAAACAAAGGTAGGTAGGTGAAGTGTCTGCCTAAGGTTCTGGAAACCGAGTAGCCTCAGCAGTGGAACTGGCCCAGCCATTCCTGGTTCTCTCTCTCTCTCTCTCTCTCTCTCTCTCTCTCTCTCTCTCTCTCTCTCTCTCTCTAAAAAAAGGATGAGGGATGGAGAGATGGCTGGCGCCTTGATTGAGAGTGCTTTCTGCCCCCCCCCCTTTTTTTTGGTTTTTCCAGACAGGGTTTCTCTGTAGCTTTGGAGCCTGTCCTGGAACTAGCTCTAGTAGATCAGGCTGGCTTCAAACTCAGAGATCCACCTGCCTCTGCCTCCTGAGTGCTGGGATTAAAGGCGTGTGACACTACAGCCCAGTGCTTCCTGCTCTTACAGAGGACTCAAGTTCCATTCCCCATTCACAATCACCTGTTATTCCACCTCTAGAGCCTTCTGGGTGGAGAGCAACCGTACTTGAACACTCACACCCTCACACATACATATACACACATGACCATACATGATTAAAAATAAAACGAATCCTTTAAAAAAGTTTTGAAAATTGAGGCAGATGCAATACAAGTATATTGGTTGGGAAAGATGAACTGTGGCCTGGTGGCATATAGCTTTAATCTCAGCAGAGAGAAATTGGGAGTCAGAGACAGGTGAATCTCTGGGGCTGAGGCCAGTCTGGTCTCCATAGAGAATCCCAAGCCAGTGAGGGCTATACAATAAAGACCCTCATCGCAGGGCGGTGGTGGCGCACGCCTTTAATCCCAGCACTTGGGAGGCAGAGGCAGGCGGATCTCTGTGAGTTCACCCATCATGGTGTTGACCTGTTTGCTCATTTTCTCACTTTTCCTGCTCTTTGAATTGACTTTGGGAACTTGTCCCAGTGTTGTGCTGGAGATCTCTGCATCTACATTCAGTTACTGGTCTTGTACAGTTACTTGTAGACCAGCCTGGTCTACAAGAGCTAGTTCCAGGACAGGCTCCAAAACCACAGAGAAACCCTGTCTCGAAAAAGCAAAAATAAAATAAAATAAAATAAAATAAAATAAAATAAAAGACCCTCATCTCAAAAGAAAAGAAAAAAGAAAGAAAAGGAAAAATAAATGTTAAAAATAAATGTGACTCTGCTTAGAAATTCTGTAATGGATCAGAGAAAGAGAAATCTTGCCCCCGCCTCTGCTGTTTTGATTTTGAGAAAACCACACTTAAGAGCTGGCTTCAACATGACTGAATTCCTTTGACACAAACTCCCCAAGTCTCTGAGACCTATTTTCCGCAGAAATGCTAGTTACGAGTTTCAGTCAGGATTAATTTAGACTTTTTTTATTCCTACATGTATCAGAATCATTCATGGAGGGGAAGGTCTTCTGTATCCATTCCCAGAACCCTCTGAGGACATCTGGTCTCATTAAAAGATCAAATAGATACTCCAGATTCGTTAGTTGTTTAACAAAGTGGGAATCATTTTCTCACTGTACCGACGCTTGTGAGATAGATATTCCAGTCACAGGTGATGCAAAACAGAGGGAAATGGACCCGCCTTCTCCTTCCCTCGCAAGGTGGTCTCCTTCCAGCAGGATGGGGCCGTTAAGTCCATCCTGAACACAAGTTCAGAGGGCCAGAGGCTTATGTCCCTTATGGCTAGCATTGACCTGGATTTCAGTCCTGGTTCTCCTTCCACCCATCTTTTCTGGCAGAAGGAGCACACACTGCACATGCTGAGAGCACCGGCCTGCATCAGGCATCAGGACTGGCCTTCTGGCTGGCACGAGCGTGCTCGCGGGACCCGAGTGTCTGGGAGGGAGGGCTTGGTGAGGTTGTGTAAAGCCCAGAAGAAGCACTAGCTGGTAGATGCACACGAAATGGCTCCCCAGTGGCTGAGAAGAATTATTGAGGCTTTCTAAAGTGACTCATTCCCTCTCCGGGGTCATCTGGGCTCAGGGAAAACCTGTCTTGCTGATTATTAGTAATTTAATGGTGGCGGTGATGGACTTCTGATAACCCAGAGATCCGCTTTAGCTTTACTGGCAAAGGTCTGTGGTCTGGGAGTCAAAGGTCAGAGCTTGTGTGTTATGTGTCTGTTGTCTGTCTGCTTGTCTCTTTCGGTTTCTGTCCCTGTCTCTGCCTACCCCCCCCCCCCCTCTTTGTACTAGGGCCCTAGACACACAGAAAGTCTACTTCTCTGACCCCGAGTCTCAGTCTTGCCTTCACCAGGGGCAAACAACACTCTCTGGAAAGACAGTCCAGCAGATAAAGTGTTTGCTTCTGACCCCTCCCGAGAACCCAGGTAAAAGGCTGAGCGGATGAGACGGCCAACCTGCCATCGCTGTGCAGGGGGAAGAGACAGAAAGTGTGGCACTGGCTGGCAGTGAGACTCCCTGCTTTTGCACTGGATTCCGGGAAAACCCTGCCTGGATACAGAAGCTAGAGAGAGAATGATGGAGGGCACTGGACCACAAACCCTGGCCACCACACGTGCGAACACAAACACACACATGCACAGCCATGCACACATTAAAAGAGACAGAGAGGGACAGTGGGTGTCACCTGATTCTCACCAGCATTGGCTCTGAAAACCTAGGCAAACTCTCTCTAGGCAATGGGGACTGTGGATTCTACTTGGGCTTTTTCAAAAGTGACAAGGGGCACTCAATTTTCTACTCAGGTGCCACTGTTTAGGATGATGGAGACCAAAGCCGTTCTTTGAGAATGAAAACCAGGCCAGCGGAGACAATCATGTGTCCCCTTGATCCTTCTCCTTCTTTTCCTACTGTGCCCTTCAAGCCCCCCTTTTGTCGTGGGTCGATTCCCGCATGATGCTTTGTGACTGAACCCCTTTTCACACATACCTCCCAGATAGGAATCAAGCTCAAAACTACCCACCAGCCCTTCCGTTCCCCTGAATAAAGTCTGTCTTCTCTCCTTCTGACATGGTAGGAAGTGTAGCTGTGCATGTGATCAAGGGGTGGTTGGCAAAAATTGCCTTATTATCCTATTATTTCCAGGAGCTTTCTGTTGGGGGGCAGGGGTGTAAGCAATCTGTTCCCTAAGTGTATCACTTGATGGGCCATTTACTGTGACAGTGCCAAGAAAACAAGCGCCTGGAGGTGACCATACATTTCCCCAAATGAGACTTAAAAGTCACAACTTCAGCAGGAAGAAAAAAAGAAGGAAGACTTGGACTACAGGCTTTAGGCGTGTCTTCGAGCCCATGCCAGGAAGAAGCCTGGTTTGAGATGGCAGTGCCAGGGAGGTGACAGCCAGTGGACAGACTGCAAAACCTTCCCCGGAGCAATGCTTCTCCAACTGCGGGTCAAGAGTGATTAGTGGGTCATGAAATCAATTTAGTGGGTCATGACCAGAATAAAAGGCCAAACAAAACATGAAATAAATGAGATGGGAGAAGAACAGAGGGTCCTAGAGTGAGTGTGACATGGGGGTCACAGAGCAGCACGTGGCACCTCACTTCAGGGATGAGTATGTGCGTGAGTATGTGCAAGGTGTGTTTGGTATACCATGTTCCAATGTATTCCCTACTGAGGGTCATACTTTAATAGTTTTGAAACTGCACACACTCGCGCGCGCATGCACACACACACACACACACACACACACACACACACACACACACACCCTGCATTCCCAAGGACCTGCTCTGGTTGTTTGTTTTGTTTTGGAGATAAGGTTTCTTCCCAGTAGCTTTGGAGCCTGTCCTAAAAGTCACTGTGTAGAGCAGGCTGGCCTTGAACTCACATAGATCTGCCTGCCTCTGCCTAGGATTAAAGGCGTGTGCCACCACTGCCCTTCTGGTTTTTTTGTTTTTTTTGTTTTTTGTTTTTTGTTTTTTTTTTTTACAAAGTAAATTTATACACAAACAGAAGAAATTCTCCTCCCACATCTCTGATTAAGCCATCCTGAAGTTATAGTTCTACTCTTTGTTCTCTGAAAAACACTTAAGCTGAGTGGGTCCTGGTTTTCTGTCCCCTGGGGGATTTTCCCAGCCCTCATAGCACCCTGGTGTTTGTACATTTTTACTTTCCTTTTTCAGTTTATTTCCTATGATGACAGCCGGCCAAGCGCATTAAACAACAGTGTAAAGATGTCAATGCCCCCTTCCAAACCAAGACCTTGATATTTCAGGCACATTGAAGCCCTGTGCCATTGGAAAGAATCAATCGCACTCCAGAATTTAGCTGCGACGAAGGACATTTGAAAAATGACGACTTTCCCGGCATCCCTGAAGGCTAACTGGGGGCTACTTACTAACCTTTTCTTTTGTATATATATTTATACACATAATCATAATTAATACACCTAATTATTCCGCTGCTGATTGTTAAAACAAAAATCTCTTCAGCTGTGTTTCTAAAAGAACTTTGCTGTTCTTTCTTCTAAGTTGAGACCGGGTCTCATTCTGTAACCCCAGGCTGGCCTTGAACTCACTGCAAGCCTCCTACCTCAACCTCTTGGTTATTGGGATTACAAGAATATGCATCCATACTAGGTTGGGTTTTTTTCTTTAAGGAAATCCATACAAATATTATTTACAAAATTGTTAGAAACTTTAGGAAGAGATATCTTTATCTCATCCAACCTCATACTCATCTTATACAACTAACTTGCTACTTGGCTATTTTATGGGTTGCTTTGGTTATTCATTACAATACAATCATACCATCCAGTAACACTTGATTCATACTGTTTCCCAGTGCCATGTTATTAATGTAAGACTGAATATAAGACTGTTAGACCAAGACTGAGCCTTTTATCAGACAACTATGCTAAAGACAGTACCCCCTCACTGTGCCTGCAGTGTGTCAGACCTGCAGAGCTCAGCGCCTTTCGCAGGCATTCACGTCCCTCCTTGCAGAACGACCTCAACACAAGCATCTCACACGTAGTCTTATAGGCGAGAGCACCAAGACTTGGCAACGCCCGATCCCTGCCCGTGACAGACACAGCTATAGACCCAGAAGACCTCATTCAGCTCAAGTCCACGTAACTGCTCCTACTCTGCTTTCCTTGTTTATATACACCACTTCACCTTCCAGTTGCTGGCAAAAACACTTTCAGTTTTAAGTAGCTCCTCGGTCCTCTTAGGGACATGGCTATGAATATAAAAGCACTCAGAATAGGAAAGTGTCTGGTTTTTGCTTTTTAAATAAAGGATGCTCTGTCACAGAGAGTGCGTCTCTACACTACTCTGGGGGCACCTGGCCTTATCATGCTTGCTCAGAGCTTTCTGTTTGCTCTCTGTGGCCAGGTCGCGTCACCCTCAGCCACCTTTCTGGGTAGCAATAAAGGGCAGGGTGCACCGCCGCCGCAAGCTGGTGGCATTTTTGTTTCCACCCACATACGTGCCGGTGCTGCAAGACTTCTACGACAAACATCACTTCCCCCAGCACACAGCTTCATGGTTCCCTACCCCTCAGCCTGCACAACCCATTTTAACGGTAAGCCTTTCGGCTGAAAGTCTACATCACGCTGGGTATCAGAAGCCAGAGACACTGCTCATCACCTCCCCCACCATGGCAGCAGAATCACAACGTTGATTTTTTTTTTTATAATGAAAAAGCCTGAGAAAAATCAAAGTTAGGATTTTGCTTACGTCGGGAATGGAATGATTAGTAACAAAACGTGGCTTGGTCATCACTCAGATTCCAAACTCCTAAGTAACTTTCCTGTATTAATTCAGTTTTAAGTTTCAGGAAATAAAATAATTATGGAGTTAAACAGAGATCCTTATGCAAACAACTGCTGTGTTTACAACGTCCCAATGCATTTGCTGAAACCGCAGAGATTTGCAAGAAACCCAGCAGACAAACACTCACCATTGGCTTACTCCCTAGGCAATAGCAGTCAGCATCCTACTGGCATCTGCTCGGAAAACAATGCTTTTACCACCCTAATGTCAAGGCAAACAAACAGTAAATGCCTATTTGATTCTACCAACCAGTGATATCGTTTGCACTTTGCAGGACCTGAGCAGTTAAATACAGGCATTTTTCTCCTTCGAAAAGAAACCTTCAAGATGACATCATTATAAGATGGTTTGTGACTTGACCGTTTTTTTTTTTTTTTAAATGAGTTTAGTAGCTGTTTCATGTTATATTTGGGGGGAAAGAAACCATCTCTTTGAGTTAAAAGCGTTGAGTGCATTATGCTATATAGAAACAAAAAACTACTTAAATGTCATGCTAAACACCAAATCCCAATTGGGAGCTACACAGAACGAAAGCCCTACCGAGTAGGGCTATAGTAACCCTGCAGTAATGGTCACGACACGCTCTCTTCCTTAAGTCACATACTCAAAAGGAAAACCTATTCTAAGCACCGAGAGCATAAGGAACGGTCAGAACGGGCAGAGGAGGGTAGATCAGGACTTGGCATACCTTCAGTTCCCTGAAGAAGATACTACTCCTGGCCCACTCAACGATGGTAAAGAGCGTCTGGTCCGCCATTTTGCACATAAGCCCAAACGTGTTCAGTTTTTCGTGCTTGCCTCGGTTTGCCTGCTCTTGCTGTAAGAAACTCGAGATTTTCACTTGAATTTGAGGCTCCTCTCGTTCACACTTCAAAAGTTCCAGTATCAGGTGTGGGACGCTGGCTGGCGAGCTTGTCTGGTAACCATCCATGTAGGGGTAACCCATCATTGACTCCGGCGAGCTGGTGTAGGGATCTGGGTACTCGGACTTGATGGCCCGGCTAGGAAAGTGACCATATGGTTGGTAACCTTGCAGGCTGCCATGGGGAGGCATTGCCATGCTAATGGGAGACGTGACAAAGGGACTCCTGTCATAGTCTGCGGGAGGCAAGGCAGCATGGTTCAGAGGTAGGCCTTTAGTAGAATGCATGTTTTGGATTGCTGAGGAGATGGTCAGATCTGAGGGCATCGCTTGGATCACCTGAGACATGGCTTCCAGCTTAAGTCCATTGGCTCGAATGAGGGCTTTCTTCTGTTGCTTTAGGGCCCTGTCTCTCTTGTACATTGGCCCAAACTTATTTCTGCCTCCTCGCATGCGGTCAGCTCTTACGGCTATTGACAGAGGAGAAAGGAAGGGTTACTACAAGAGGGAGTTAGTAGCATTCTGCAAGATCTCTAGGCATTTCAAAACACTGGTAATTCATAGGAAGTGAATTGTGTGTGTGCGCGCGCGCGCGCGCGCGTGTGTGTGTATGTGTGTGTGTTTTGAGGGTTTCTCTGTAGCTTTGGAGCCTGTCCTGGAACTAGCTCTAGTAGACCAGGCTGGCCTTGAACTCAAAGATCCACCTGCCCGTGCCTCCTGAGTGCCACCACCACCCTGCTAAAAAAACCAAGATATTCCAAGAAAAATGTCTTCTGACAAATTCTTTCCATTAAGTGGGTTTTGTTATCAAAAAAACACATTTTGGGTAACCAAGAAAGTATTAGTCCGTTGTGGACTAAAAAGTTTCACAACAGATTTTTAATATTCATGGGGGGCAGGTTCCTTTCTGGGTGGGCCAGTTTCTAGTATGCAAGCTATGTCATGGCTTCTCATGGAAGCCAAATTGTATACTTGCTGTGTATCTGAGTAGGTTTGTGTGCTCGGCACAAGGACCATTTTTCTTTTTCTGTCTTTGTTTTAAAGTAGAGAATAAGCCCATTCTAGGTTAAGTAGTTTTTCTGGCAGCATCTTCCTCGTGCCTTGTGATTTTTGGATACTTTGTTACAAAAGTTAGCTAGGGCGAGGCTCTTGGAAAAACCCTTTCACCTGGACTTGATGAGACCACCTCAGAAAATCACCAGCCATGCTTTGAATTTAAGTGGGATTGGTCAGAAGGAAAACAAAGTCATTCCAGAGTTGTCCAGAGGCTCTACTGAGCCACAGTGGTGTGGCCATCAGTAGAGCTCTCCAGGTCCACCCCAGTGGCCAGCGGCGACTGGACAGAACCCAGCAACCTTTCACAGTCTGGGACATGTTGAGAGGTCAAGTTGAGCTTTTTAACCTTAGGATAAGCATTCACACTAAAAATTTATTGTGAATTCTAAGTACCCACAATTCTACACTGGGTTGTAAGAGTTCTCCAATGAGATAATTTATCAAACATTTTGCTGTTCTATGGCTATGATGGGCAACTCACACACAATTAGCGCAGCGAAATATTGAGGCTAAAATCACACAATCTCTTTTCTTTCGCTGAAAAATCAAGCGACATTGGATGGAATGACATCATTTGAGTTTCAGCATTCCATCTTCTGCTCTTGTAGTTGACATCTGCCACTGTTGGCAACTAAAGGGACTGATGATGAAATTAATAAGCCTCCATTATTTCCCTTCTCAGTCTCCTCCTGAAAGTAGTCCCTGTGCTCACCAAAGTGGCTGCTCCTATTTGAACAAATTTGTTAGCAATTTGGCAGATTTACCCCCAAACACAACTCATTTAATTTTTTTTTTCAGGATTTCTGCCAAGAGTAAGTTCTAGGTGACAGAAAACCTCCAAATAAAAGTAGCTTGTGTCGCCTCGATCAAATGAAGTGCATCCTAGGCCAGTGCTGGTCCCCCGCCATGTTACATTATTTGCAGTCTGTTTAATCTGTGGAAGGCCAGAAGGTCAAAGGCTGGAGAATAGCAGCACGCCATAACAGTCATGAAGTCCAAATTATTTACAGCGGTCACATATTAACCCCGCTGCCTGCCAAGCTGAACCCCACAGTTCTTTAACAGTTCAGTGGGACTTTCTAAGGACCCTTCTCTTGGGCTCAATGCTACTGATTTGGGTCCATTGCCTTGCATGCTGTCTGCTTCCCGGTTGTTGAATTGTATAGCTGCAATCATTACCTTTTCCTTTAAAAGAAGAAATAGATGTATACCTTTCTGCTATTAAAAAATAAAAATCCATATAAGAAATTCCTTTCACAATGTAAAACTAACTTTTCTCAAGAACTGTCAAATGAACAACAAGTATGACAAGCATACCAATTTTCTTTAAAAAAAAAAATACTAGGGCATCTTGATTTAGAAAGAATTAAGGTTTTTTTTTAATTTTATTTTTCAATTCTTTACAAATTAATTGCATTTTTTTTCTTGGTAGAGTTGCTTCCGTCTTGTTGACTTTTTTTGGTATCATACTCCAAACTAAAAAGGAGAGCAGGACAACTTCTATAATTCTCTTTTGTTCCCCAGTAGATGTTACCAGGTTTAAACGACAGACGAAACAAAAAAAAAAAAAAATACTTCCCATCATTCTCAATAGTGTTAAAAGGCTAGAAAAGGAATGTCCCCATGCTCCATGTTCTAAAGTCCACGTCCTGGGAGACTTAATTGGCAGAGTCTTACCTTCTAGCTTCATTCCAACACTTAGACATTTCTGGAATCGACAGTAAGGACAACGTTTTCTCTGTGTCTTGTCAATTTGACAGTTCTGGTTTTCTATACATGTGTACCTTTTATTGTTCTGGACTGTTCGCTTAAAAAACCCCTACAAGACAGAGAAAACAGTGAGGCAAAACCTGCTTCTCCTATTATTGTGCTCTAAGGAAATCGCCAGAAAAAGGCTTTCAATGTGCCCGGGAGCCCTTATGTGGTCGATTCACATTTCAGTAAGACCAGCCCTCCATAGCACTGCTGGCCTCGGGGAACAGTTTCCTGGCCCCAGGATTATATTCCTGAAGAATTATGTCAGTTTCATACCATTTCGTTCCGATAGTCAGAGAAAAAATACACTTTATATTGACCAATGTTTCTTTTTTTTTTAAAATCTGGTTTCCAATTAATTAACATTAATGTTCCAAACAGAGGTAAGACACAGAGCCCTGCATTGTTTTTTAGGTAATATCAAGCCATTTCGGTCACACACCATTGTAAAATGCCAGTGTTGGAATGAATAGCAAAATACCTCAGATCTTTTACAAACATCAACACTCGGCAGTTAAAAGGAAAAGGACTTCAAGAGCAAAATGGGGAAATGCTCCTAATGCCAATGGAACCCATTCAAGGGTGTGAACTGAGTTTTAAAAATTCAGCTAATAGGAACACCCTGCACACATGCAGGGACATGCGCACAGCCCACGGCGCTGAACTGATGCCTGCCTGGCACTCCACGGGACTGCTCAGAGATACAGTGTGTGGCTTTCATATAGAGCTGACACCTCGTACCCTTGCTTATCTGACTGACCGCAAACGAACAATCTTATTTTGTTGTGGAAAGTGAAGGGGGGTGGGGTTCCCTAGCAGTGGTTTAAGTAAAGGCAGTTTTCTACTTCAAAGAGTATGTTGAGAAAAAAATACAGAAAACTGAATTTATGGAACTATAAAAAACCTGACACAAATCCTTAAGATCTTGACAAGATCTAAAGGATAGTGACCGTACACAAAGTCCCTGCACTTAAATAAGTCACGTGATACACTTAAGAAAACTGTTCAATCAGAAACTAAAAATCTTGTTTCATGGTATCTTGATATAAATTCCAAAAGTCAAAAAAAGCCTTTAAATTACATTTGGGATCCATCAGGATGAAACGATGCCGTTGGGAATTCAGATTTTCATGTCTTCTGAACTAAGAAAAAGATTCCAACTTGAGGCAGAGATTACTCTGAAGTTAAAGTGTTCTTGGGATACACTGTCATGTTTCCTTTCAAGAACAATGTTTTAAATATATATAAATCAAGCAGAATCAATATTTAGGACTGTTAGAAATAAAGTCCTCCTATAGATACATCACTGTGCCACAATAAACTAGTTTAAAGCCACCAGTCTGGCAAGTTTTCTACAGAGCATAGGTATCTTTGCCTTTTGAACTAAGTCAAACATATTTTAAGTTACTGGTCTCCCTTTGGCACCTCTCCCTCCATTTTTAGTTGAAAACAAAAAAGGAAACAGCTTAAGTTTAGCTTTGAAGGCTAATCCAGTGCTTTGTTTTCTGGTCTGAACATTCTATTTTTTGGTAGCAGTAAAAAAAAAAAAAGCGAACCTTGCAGCTTTCACAGGTAAGGAGACCATAATGGTACCCGGACACTTTGTCTCCACACACAGGACATAGCTCTTCGAGATCTTCATCATAGGAGTAATTCACCATTTTAAATTGAGACACTGAAACAAAAAGAGAAATGTGCACACATGCCCTATTAATTCCCAATATAGGCATTAAAGCTGGAAAAACAAAGGCGTTTTGGTGATTGATGACCAAATATCATCAGGAAAAAATATAAAATGTTTACCCAACTGGCACTAAAAAGAACTACTTTTACACAATGAAAGGAAAACACCTCTGGGCATCAGTGAACATGCACTTTATGGTTTTTAAATTTAAAAATAATTCCAACTTTTCTGGTTAATATTTTACACTGACCACTGTTCAACAAAAGCCAACAACAGATCAGAATAGAAGCATTGAACCATACAAAGCAACAACCTTATATTGCTTTTAAGCCTCTAACATCCCCAAATGTCACCGTTGCCTAAGAGTAAAATCAGGCTTTAAGTGACTGACACACTCTTGAAGGGGTTGGCTCTAAGTATACCTCACTATGCAAGGCTAGCAATGCTAATTTACACATGCTACTTGGAGAGCAAGGAAGCCTCAGAAACCTGCTTCTCAGAAGCAACTCCCCCCCCCCCCCTTTAACAACAGCCTGTGGCTCCCAAGGTTCAAGTCTGTTAGGTTAATCAAAACATTCAGTTCCGTATTGACTGTAGTTCTGTTCTGGCCACTTTCATCTCCTCACGTTTGAAAATGTCCTGTGAAAATAAAAACAAGGAAGAGGAGAGGACACCCGGAAGGGGGCAGAAACAGACGAGGAAAAGAAACACACACGACGGTTTAGCGGAGTTCTAGAGCTTATGGGGAACTTCACAAGTTTCCCATAAGCACGGCAAAGCATAAACACCTCCGAGAGTGCCCGGTTGAGCAGAAATCAGGCCAGGCATCCTGGCTCACTGTGGGGAGTACTATGGCTACTAGGGACACTAATCCACAAACGCCCCAGACAGGTGAACGTGAGTGGCCAGCAGACCCCAAGGAACCATCAGATGAGACTGAAAAACCACTTCGGTCAAGCCCCACCCCAACTCCGAAAAGATTGGCAAACAGAGCAGGGGTGGGCCAACATCCAGGCAAGGGGCAGGTCTGAATAACCCGCCAGCACCGGTGCTCCCCGCACCCTCTTTAAACCCTCTGTGCACCGGGCTCTTGGGCCCCTTGCTCAACCCTCCTCTACCCAAAGGCGCACAAACTCCAAAGAGAGTTTGCTTTAAGTTAATCAGTGGCACGACAAGGGGCGGGGCGGGGGAGGGGTACCCACAGCCTGGCAGAGGTTTCCTCAGATTTGTTTACTAAAAAGGAAATGGAGAAATAACCCCTACCCCCGTAGCCAAATTACTATGCCTCTTTAATTATCAGGTAATATCCCTATTCTTTTAAATCAGTTTACCCCCCACACACACCCGAGTCTTGATGGAGTATCTGTTCTCCGTAGACTTGTTACTTAAGTTGGCCTGAGAGAAAACAACAGTTTGCAAAGACTTCGGGAAGAGGCTGGAAGAGGCTCCAGCAAAGGCAGTCACTGGACTCGGGAACTTAGAAACAAGGGTTGCTGAGCGCGCCTCTCAGCAGCGTTGCCAGCCTGAATTCCAACTCTCAATGAGAGACAGCGCCACTCTAGGGAACCAGAACCTGGGGATTTGGGAGAAGCTGCGGGTTGGGGAAATTTATTTACGAGGCTTTGCAAACTCATGACTTGTGTTCCAGGTACACTTTGGGGGGGGGGGGGGCAGTGCTTTACCAGATGTGTGTTCTCTTCTGTCTCCCAAACTAAACTCTAACTTCACATTTAAGAGTATCGTATTAGCGACAACTTATACTCTCCGTGTGCTCATCTGGGAGATGCCACATGGAAAAAAAAAATGAGGCCCATCTTCTGGCAAAATCTAGAGTCTGAGTGGAGAGAGGTGCATCTGAGAGGCCAGGGCATTGTTTTGGGTTTTGTTTTGTTACTCACAGGATCCTCCGCGGTACCTGAATGAAGATTTGAACCAAATCCACCAGGGCAAAGAAATGCCTGGGAGCCCGGAGAGAGAACAACCGAGCCTTGAAAAGCTAGGTCCTCTGAGAATTTCCCTTAAATTGCATTCCCCATGTTGCCTGAGAACCTAGTGAGAGATTCTCTTTCTGGGTTCCCAGGCAAAGTAGGGGTGAGCTACCCTGTTGAGTGAAATCTACCGGCGCGGGTGCGCTCAGCTCAGACAGCAAAACACTGCTGAAGCCGCACCAGGCTTTTCCCACGCAGCTTTCAAACCCAGGGCCAAGCAACCTGGGGTGATCTACTAGCGCCTTGCACAAAGGCAAGCTTGGAAGCTGGAGGCATGAAGGGCCCTCTCAAATTAAAAAAAAAAAAAAAAAAAAAAAAAAGCTACCAGGGCATCTCTCTCTAGTCATCCGTAAACCCTGTATTTCGTTCTATTGCGCTGTTTTTCCTGCGTCCGCAACCGCCTATCCCAAATGTCTGCTCCGGGGCAGGAAGTAGCAAGAACCGGGTCCTCCTGCCAGGAGGAAATTTAGCAGGGCTGGAGGGCAGAGTGCAGGAAACCGGCCTAAGGCACTTCGGAGGAATCCCCAGGTGCACCTCTTTCGGCCACCAAGGCTCTCAGCAGCAGCAGACACGAAAAGTTAGTCTGGGGAATTTCTACAGCGCTGCTCAGGGACTTAGAGACCCCGAGAACACCCAAGATAACAGCCCACCTACATGCCTGACACCCCTTTACCCTGTGTGACTAGACAACCCTAAGTTTCCCTACCAGAGCACGCGGGGAAAAGGGGGGGGGGGCACACAGCCTACCCAGCACTATAGAACACAACAGCCCAGAGCACTGCTCTCAACGCCTCTGACCGGTTCAAGTTCGCGCAGAGGGGCCGCAGGAAGTTTCGGGGATCACAGGCTGGCTGACCCGAACATCCTGAACTCTGGTAGGGGCGAAGATGGAAGAACCTTTCCTAGCATTGTTCCCACCCTGGCCCGTAGCTAAGATAAAAGTTCTGAAGAAAATACAGCAGATGAGATTGGATCTTTTTCTAATATCAACCATGAGCAGGGACGCCAAGAGGATAGCAGTAGTCACAGCTGGGGGACAGACAAGGCGATGGGCTAATCCTGAGCACAACCTTGCATTTGGCACTCTGCTGGGCGGGAATGGAGTTGAGGTGTGCTTTTAAGTTATGCCAGCAGTTTTGGAGCTGCCCAAATCCTAGGCAGCTGCTGGATCCGGCTAGGCTTTCGGGGTGCTCACAGATTCTAACATCAACTGCTTTCCTGTGATCTTTTCTTGTATATACTTGGCTCTCCTAGTCAATCTTTTCCCTCTACACGGGAGCATTAAAGTGTGCGACAGTTCGAACAACCTCGAACCGGGTGCCCAATGAGAGATTCCGTTCCTAAGATTATCCCGTGCTACCCTTTAGCGTTAAGCTGTCCCAGCTCCAGTTGGCTCTGAGCTCGAAGTCTCTACTTAATTAGAAGTGGCCAGTTAGATATTGATGAGAAAGCACCGTCCGCCTAGTTCAAGTGCCATTAACTTTTATGCTTGCTCCTAAGGAGGAGGCCAACGCACTACTCGGCAGCCTGTAGCAGGCTGAGACTAGCCAGCCGGGCTGCCCCAGTGTCTATGCCGCTGGAGGCTAAAGCCCGCAGGGTCAGCCCGAGGGTGGAAAAGCCGGGAGCTGAAACGCCGCACCGCAATTCCTTACCTTGCATGTTTTCCGGCATCTGCCCCTGTTCCCCATGCGATCGGGCCAGTCCTGGGGCTTCCGTCTCCACTTTGGGCAGCATGACAAGGCGGCAGCGGGCGGGAATGGGGTGTCGGTGTCGGTCCGGAAGCCCAGCACCTGGACACGGGCAGCACAGATTCAACCCCGGCAGGCAGAGAGAAGGGGTGACCAGCGTGCCCGCTCACCCACCCGGTTGCCGGAGCTGCCAGGCAAGACTGAAGTCCTGTCCGGTCTCGCAGCTTCAGAGCTGTTCCTGAGCTGCCTGCGGGA
The DNA here is from genome assembly GCF_014885135.2 of Alexandromys fortis. Lineage (NCBI taxonomy): Eukaryota > Metazoa > Chordata > Mammalia > Rodentia > Cricetidae > Alexandromys > Alexandromys fortis. The sequence goes on along the minus strand of NW_026067940.1, from coordinate 1,870,294 downwards.
GATCCCCGCTACCAAGCCACACTAAGAAGAGCGCGTCCTGCTACGGGATTCTAGCGATGGTCAGGGCGGCGCTGCTGCCCGGGACAGCGATCTGTGCGCGCCGCGCTCCGGAGGGCAGCAGAGGCGGCCGCCAGCTGCTACGGCTGCGGCGGCTGAATGGCTCCAGGACTCCTTCCCCTCCCTGCACCCGCCCTCTGGCTCAGGATCGGCAGGGGTCTCTCTCTCGCTCTCTCTCTTTCTCCACACTTCTCTCCCCACCTCTACTGTCCTCTCCTCTCTTCTCCGCCCCTTTCCCCTATCTCCTTCAGCTCTCTGTCTCCCTTGCTTGCTCACAGGCTAACACAAACAGTGGAGTTCTGAAGTTCCAACCTTCCACTCCCCTCGGGTCGAGAGCCGCCCTTTCCAGCCCCGAGGGTGACAGTGCCGGGAGGAAAGGGGAAGACCCACAGGAGAAGAGAGGTAAGGGGGGGGGGGGTGAGAGGTGAGACAGTGAATGGGGATGCAGGTTCCGGACTCAAGTCGGACACTAGTGGCTAGCCAATAAGGAAGCTCTGGCCTCGGTGCCTGCCCCAACCTCTTCACCCCGCCTTAATCTACTCCCACCTCATCGTGGCCTGGGGCGGGAGGGGGGGGGAATGTAAATGCTACTAGGTTTCTAGCTAAGGAGAAGCGACCTGTGTCCGAGCAAAGCTGACAAGGATGTGAAGGCTGAGAGGCCATTTAAAAGAGCTGAGGGGAGGCAAGGAGAAGGTTTGGGGTGTAGGAGTGTCGGTGGTCCTCGCGTGAGTGTGAGGAAGAAGAGACCCGATAGGAGTGAAGTGCCCACTTAAAGCACCTAGAAAATAAAAAGTATGTTGAATTTATAAATGGAGGGTGGTTGATCCCGCTATCAAGGTCCTCCTTGCGCACAGAAATCTGAGAGGCACACCAGGAGTGGCTGGGCCCTAAAGAACTCACTTTGGGGACAACTAAAGTCACTGAGATTTCTCTCACTTGCATAGACTTTGAGTAAATGACAGCCACTCCTGCTTGCCCAGGCTGCTCTCCAGCCCTGCTCCCCGCTTATGAAAAACACTTCAATTGAGTCCAAGATTATTTTGGTGAAAGACTTCCTGATTTCAGTGAGAGCTGCGTTTCCACGCAGGATGGAGAGATCAGCCCCGGCCTTTAAAGTCCCTTTGGTGGGGCTCATCCACGCGACGCCTCCAAGGCAGCATGTTTTAAAGAAAAAGTTTAAAAGAACCATCTGTTATGCAAGCTCTTAAGCCACCAGTCCAGCCACATCTTCAAAGTTTTCAGATCCCAACAAGATGAAAAACATTCTCCCTAGCCTCCAAGACACGCGCAAAAGCTCTATATCCAGGGTCTGCCATGCAACTGGGCAATTATCAGAGTCCACCCACAAGGGGGTGAATTTGAATCTCAAAAGATTTGAATTTATTCTATTTAAATAACATAGAGATCGCATCAACTGCCCAGTCTAGTAGTTAATGAATATGAAATTATTCCCATCATCGCTTACATTTTTATTTGAGATGGCTATCCACTGTTGGCTGGCAATTCAAATATATTGACTCTCTAAATTGATTTATCTTTTTGTTTATATATATTCAGAATCCAAATTGTTTAATTTCCAGTTTTTGCAGCATCTTTAGGGATCTTAGAAAACCAATGTGACCCAAGCAAGTCCCTTCTAGCTACAAAACTTGAGGGGGACTGCCATTTAGTTTGTATGGGGGAGAGGGCTGAATTTGCTTGTATTAGTGATCATTAGGCTCAAGTTTTCATGTTAGTATCAAGTCACAATGTCAATACACTTTCACTATTGCCCGTTATTTAAGACATCACTTTGAATTACAGATACATATTCTTACATAGTTCAGAAAGGGAGCAAATCTCCAGGCTCAAATCATTACTCAGCGCCTGCCTTACTTTGGAGTTCCGGCAAACTTAAGAAACCAGTTTTATTTCAAAGTTTTTAAAACAGCTTCCACTTGCTGCAACTCTCAGAGTTCTATTGTTCATTATCTTTCTACCCACCAGCCAAGAAAGAATGCAGGGCTCCAGCTTGGTCTGCACTTTGGGGTACCAGAGAGGGCTCCCAGACTTTCAGGAAACTGGAATAAAACTCTGGCAGACCCTTGTGATCTTATTGTGGCAAAAGAAAGAAAAGGCAAGGAAAGAAAGGAAAAGGAACGAGAGAGAGAGAGAGAGAGAGAGAGAGAGAGAGAGAGAGAGAGAGAGAGAAAAGCCAGAACCAGAAGCTGAGGCTGACCCAGTGAGGTGATCTTTGTGGTGGCACTTCTGGGCCAGAAAGGACTTGCTTAGGCCAAGTTAGTGGCTTCCTCACCTCCAGCTCAATTTGTGGTCCTCCCACTCCAGCACTTCTTCCAAAGACAGGGTGATGGGTGCCAAAGGTCAAAGGGGGCTTTCATATCTTCCCACTGGTAGACTTTCAAAGAAAAAGCCTCACAAATGGGGGCGGGGGAGGACAGGGAATAAAGTATTGAAAAGAATCTGGCCTTGGACATTAAAGTTGTGCTTCTGGCCTTCCCTAGGTCTGAGGATCTTGGCTAAGCAGAGCCTCTGTCTAGCAGCCAACTAAGTGCTTCTAAGGGGTAGAGATCTGAAGAATGGAGAAATTGCCTTTCTGCCAGGTGTTGTACCTACCTCCCCATCTTTAATCCCAGCACTTGGGAGGCAGAGGCAGGAGGACCTCTGTTAAGTTCGAAGTTCAGCCTGGTCTATGGTCTCTATAGTTACTACCAGGTCACTCAGAACTTTATAGTCACACACACACACACACACACACTCACACACCCGACAGAATTTTCCTAGAAACCAAGGGAACTCTGACACCCACCACCTCCACAGTAGAACGAGTTACCTAGAATCAGCCTCATTTCAGATTTCCAGGGTCTAAAACCACCGCCGCCGGCGGTTTTCAAGGTGGGGAAATCTGCGGGAGCTGGGTTTCCTCAGAATTCAAAGGCAAGCTCACGGTTTCCCCGAGTCGGTCCTCAAGTATGGGGGGAGTGGCAGAGCCTCACGCTGAAGGAGGGGTGAGGGAATCAAGCTTCCCTGCTCCTTCCCAGCCCTCAGTCCTACCTCCCGATGCAGTCAACACTACCCCGAACGCACTCTCGGTCCTTCACCCTTCAATTCCGTTAGGTGGTAGCCACCCTGCTGAAGCAGGGGACCAGCTTGTTCCGTGACTTTGGCCGCATTCGGCGGTCTCAAAGACTGTTCCCGAAGAAGCATAGCTCAGGGTGTCCACCTTCCACTACCTGGGATGGTTCAAGATGCCTGTGGCTTCAAATGAGGTTTAAGAGACTAAATGGCTGGGGGAGAGGAGGTAGATGGGATGAAAGAAAGTACATCAAGACCTCTGTGACCAAAATGCGGATGCTAGCCACGGTTAACACGGTCCCCAGAATGCATCATAACCTGGGCCTCCGCAGGAGCTATCTTTTATCAAAGGCCACTTAGCCTCTTTATGGAAGCCCAGGTAGGAATTTACCTCGGCCTTCTTGTGGCAGATACTTAAAGACAAGCTCCCCAAAGCTACCGTGAGCGTTCCGAATTTCTCTGGCACTCCGGGGTCAACTTCTAGCAAACTTCTCCCTCCTCACCCCTCCCCCGCGCCTCCTCCTTTCCAGCAAGGGTAGTCTCCGGGGCTCGCCCTTCCCGGCTTTGACTTTGTCTTCAAGTGTTGATTGACGGTTGCAATTACAAAGGATGATAGCTCGGGGAGGCTCCCGCAGCCTTGATGAGCGCGAGAAGCGCAGGCCTGGCATATTTTATCCAGCCTCGGCGTTCCGGGGCCGTGCGCGCCCCATTCACCCAGCTGGCTGGAGATGAGGAGGTCTCGCACTCCCCACCCACGAGGATGGAGCCGCGGGTTCTCCTCCGGTCCTCTCCCTTCCCGAGGTCACGCCGCTCGGTGGGGCGCACACGGAGAACAGCCTACCCTTGACCTGACCTAAGTGCCCGTCCGCCTGGAGCACCTACCCAACTCCAGGCTGCAGCAGAAAAAAAAAGTCAACATTTTCAGGACCAATTCAAATTTCCTGAGCTCTGCCGCAGAGTAGCAGACACCGCTTTACCGGGCACCTGGGAAGACGAATCTTGCAGCGACCCACCTAATTTAGCAACAAACTTGCAAAACTTTATCCCCGTAAACAAAAGTCTAAGGCTTCCTCCCCAGTTCCCACTTTCCCTCTTGCTCTCTCTTCCTGTGGTGTTTTAAAAAGAAACAAGGAAAGTTACCTTTCTTGAGCTACGTATCTACGTATCATTTACTTCTCAGGCGAGGAAAGAATCCTAGGCTTTTGTGTTTTTTAAAAGTCTTCTTCACCTGGCCGCGACAGTCCAAGGAAAAAGAGAAACGAATTTGTCAGCTCCTGAAGCTCGAACTTCCTTATTTTTCCCATTCCTCCCACTTGAAAAGCCCACCAGAAGCTGCAAAAGTCAGTTGAGCAAACACAGCATTTTGCCTGCAGGCTCTGGGGATTGAACTCCCAGGCTCACGCCCTCACCCGGAGCGCTTTGTTTTCAAAAGAACTGAGCTGCGTTCCAGCACAGCTGAAGGCTGTGGAGCACCTTACGGTTCCTCGAAACTTTGCAAAACAAAACATAAGTTCGAACTGAGTCGCCTTCACCCGCCCTCTTTGAAAAATGTTTTTAAAACTCCCTTTGTGTTGCCTGAACCAAATTAGCAACTCAGGCGCGCTGCGGGGGTGGACATCCCGCTCCCTCCCTGGGGGAGGGGAGGGCAGGTAACCAGTCAGATTTTGGGCAAATCCACTGATTCACAATCCCTTGCGGGAGTGTTCTAATAAATACTCCCTCCCGGGCTTTACCGCGTGGAAAATGCCAACCCAAACAAATGTCAGTGTAATCCCTACTTTTCTACCTCCAACCCCGACGCCTTCCAATCCTCGCCCTGAAAGAAAGGAAGGGCTTTTGGAGATTTTGACCTCCGTTTTCGGAATTTAAGGCTCTTTATATTTAAAATGATGTCACTGGGAACTTTCTTCAACTCGGGGGCCAAGCGCGCCTCGCATCTTCAAAGGAGATCTGGTCTCCAAAGCTTTGGGTTGAGAAAAAGACCTGGGCTATGTGGACCAGACCAAACAACACTTGGAATTGACAAGGACGGTCCGCCAGCCGGCCAAGAGGTCCGCGGTGAAATAAACTAGGCAACTGACGTTTCTCTCCTGCCTGCCTTGAGGACTAGAAATTGTCTTTTAGAGCACGAGGCTAAGATATCAATTCATCTGTATCCGACTAGAGAAGAGATCTCCTGAGCCAAGAAGGATCCTTGGGGGAGTCCTGCTGCTTTCTCAGATGAGACCCTACTTTGAGACTACCTGGCCGGGCGGTGGCGCACGCCTTTAAGCCCAGCACTCGGAGGCCAGAGACAGGCGGATCTCTTTGAGTTCGAGGCCAGCCTGGTCTACGGAGCCAGTTCCAGGACAGGCTCCATTCAGAGGATCCCTGGCTCAAAACACCAGAGAGACAGAAGAGAGGGTGGGAGGGAGAGACAGAGGCAGCAGGAAGAGAGAGAGACTCCAGATAAGACAGCCATTGGCATAGTGTACAGGGAATACAGAGAAGAGCAATTTAAACCCTTTGTCTATGCTGGGCGATGGTGGCGCACACCTTTAATCCCAGCACTCGGGAGGCAGAGGCAGGCGGATCTCTTTGAGTTCGAGACCAGCCTGGTCTACAGAGCTAGTTCCAGGACGGACAGGCTCCAAAGCCACAGAGAAACCCTGTCTCAAAAAAAAAAAAAAAAAAAAAAAGAAACTTTATTGAACAAATAAGAAACAGAATATCCAGAAAAANAAAAAAAAAAAAAAAAAAACCTTTGTCTAAAAAAGGCAGTGTGAAAAAATCCAAGACATCCCTTGAGCACGGGGCACCCAACTAGGGAGGGATAGTTTTGGAGGTGGGATGTTAACAAAGGCTTCACAGTTGGGGGTGCGGAAATGGGGAGGTGACCCAGCAGTTAAGAACACTGCTTTTCCAGAGCACCCACATGGCATCTCACAGCCATCTGTAATTCCAGTCCCAGGGGGTCAGAGGCCGTCGTTTGGCATCAGGTACACATACACAGGAAGACATATAGGCAAAACACTCATATAAATACACATTTTAAAGGTACACAATTCAATTAAAGGTACACAATTCAAAGGCTATTAATGCTCCTCTACACAGAAAGCATTTGTGTGTGTGTGAGAGAGAGAGAGACAGAGACAGAGACAGAGACAGAGACAGAGAGAGATCAAAAGATGATGGGATGGCCCTGGGGGTGCAGCTTAGTTGTTACAACACCTTCCTATCAATGTGCCATCCTCAGAATCGCAAAATAAAGAGTAAGGGTGTAGGGACCAGCTATGGCCAGACAGTAATCCCAAATTTAGGAGGCTGAAGAACAAGAATTGTCTAGCTTTAGAGGCTAAAATTGATTACCCACTGAGAACCTATCTCAAAACCTAGAGAACCAGAGTAGAAAGAGTGAACAAGACTTGAGGCAAAATCAGTAATGTCTTTTGCAGAGTTTCTGGTCTAGAAAACCTGGAAGGTTTTAAGAACTAGTAGTGGGTATGGCTGGATGTGGTGGTGCACGCCTTTGATCCTGGCACTTGGGAGGCAGATCTTTGTGAGTTCGAGACCAGCCTGGTCTACAATGTGAGTTCCACTAAGTACAGCCAAGGCTATTACACAGAAAACCCCTGTCTTGAAAAGAAGAAACTAGGAGTGGGTTGTTCTGTGTGTCCCTACAGAGGTCCTTTGAGGGGGTGATATTGAGCTGAGAGGGGAAAAGGCACTGTTCAGATTCTGAGCAAGGAATCCAGCACTGGAGTGAGAGCACTGAATTTATCAAAGGTGTTTAAAAACTAAAACTGTAGCCGGGCGATGGTGGCGCACGCCTTTAATCCCAGCACTGGGAGGCAGAGGCAGGCGGATCTCTGTGAGTTCGAGACCAGCCTGGTCTACAGAGCTAGTTCCAGGACAGGCTCCAAAGCTAGAGAAACCCTGTCTCGAAAAACCAAAAAAAAAAAAAAAAAAAAAAAAAACTAAAACTGGAGCCAGGGGGTGCTGGTGGCCCACACCACCAAAACAAAAACCAAAACAAAAAATAAGTAAATAAAAGTGTCATTCATTCTCATTTACCCCTCCCTCTCTCTCTAGACCAGGCTAGCCTCGAACTCACAGACATCTACCTGCATCCCAAGTGCTGGGATTAAAGGCATGTGCCACCACCGCCCAGCCAGATTTTTTTCTAAATACAGTCACTCAAGTGACACACCACCATCCTCATACTGACCCTGTAACTAGCATAGACACTGTGAATTTCCTTAGCTTATTAGGCATGCAGTGACCATGTGCACTGCCACAGTGCGCCATACAATAATAACCTTGGCCAAGACCATCAATACTTCCTTCTCCTCTCCCTTTACCTCCATAGAGGTTATGGCCAATTTCTTCCTCATTTCACCCCTTTGAAGTCTACTGGGATCCAAATCTGATTCCCATTACAGGACGCAAAGGAATACTTATAAGCATCTTTTGGAATAGTCTGGCCAACTTCAAGTCATAGTCCCTGAATACCAGTGGAAGGAAGGGAGAGAGGGAGCAGATGGGAGATACTTCTCCGAGGTTCTATTTACAGCCCACTCTGCTGACATTCAGTGAGCTTTTGTAAAGCAAGCAAACTTTCAGAGTCTATAATTTAGTTAGAAAATGGGCTTCACAGAGTAACCGGCGCGGAAGACTGGAGTGCAGCATGCCTTGCTGTGGCTCTCTTTCCCCTAACTTCACCCAAGCTCCTCTTGGCCTAGGAGTTGAAATAAGAAGGGACTCACCTTCTACAACAACTAAAAATAGATCCTCTGGGGAGCAGCACCAGCTAAGTTGTCCATCTTGTAGGGCTTGACACCATCCTTTTTTCTTTTTTTTTTTCTTTTTTCTTTTTTTTTTCTTTCGAGACAGGGTTTCTCTGTAGCTTTGGAGCCTGTCCTGGAACTCCCTTTGTAGACCAGGCTGGCCTAGAACTCACAGAGATCCTCCTGCCTCTGCCTCCCAAGTGCTGGAATTAAAGGTGTGTGCCACCACCGCCCGGAGACACCATCCTTATTGATCATAACATTATCCCTAGATAAAATTGCTTGCCAGACAGCTAAAGTTATTTGTAGTTTTAAAAGTTAGAGATCTTTGCTTATCAATCAAAATATAACCGAAAGACTATTAAAAAAAAAGAATAATACCACTTTTGGGTATATATCCAAAGGATGCTCAATCGTGCCACAAGGACATGTGCTCAACCATGTTCATAGCAACTTTGTTTGTCATAGCCAGAACCTGGAAACAACTTAAATGTCCCTCAATCGAAGAATGGATAAGGAAAATGTGGTACATTTACATTATGGAGTACTACACAGCAGAAAAAAATAACGACAGCTTGAATCTTGCAGGAAAATGGATGGAACTAGAAAAGATTATTTTGAGTGAGGTGACCCAGACCCAGAAAGACAATTATCACATGTACTCACTCATAGGTGTTTTTAAAACATAAAGCAAAGAAAGCCAGCCTACAAAACACAATTCCAGAGAACTTAGACAACAGTGCGGACACTAAGAGAGACTTACATAGATCTAATCTACACGGGAAGTAGAAAGTAGAGAAAGATAAGATCTCCTGAATAAATTGGGAGCATTGGGGACCTTGGGGGAGGATTGAAGCAGGGAGGGGAGAGACAGGAAGGGAAGCAGAGAAAAATGTAGAGCTCAATAAATATCAATTTTTTTAAAAAAAGACATAGCATTGATCAACTTGTCTGGTGAGTTCAGATTATCTGGATTTCCCAGGCACAAAGATACTGTTGCTCATATCCCCCTACCCCACCCCACCCCAAGGACCTTGTCTCCTAACTCCTGAATTCCCTTGAAGCCAAATGAACCTCTCAGAGAAGTTTTCCTTCCAACAGGGTGAGGATCAATGGAGCATCAGGCAGAGAAATAGGTCCATATGGGTTTGGGATGATGGGCATTATCTAATAGACAAAAGTGTCTATCTGATGCCTGGGGAGTCTGTTCCTGAGGCTTTCTCTAGTTCAGCTCAAGTCCAAGACTGAACTCAAGATAACCCCAGCCCATGGGCCAGGTAGAGAGGTCAAATAAAGAACAAAGCATAGCCAAGTCTTTCCTTGCTTTCTGAGTTTGTGTTTCAAGTCTCAAAGATGTACAACTGAACTGAGCTTGGCGTTGGAAACCCCACCTAGACTCTACCTTGGTGCTGCTCGCCAACTCCTAACTACCCAAGCACAGCAGCTGCCCGAGGGTGGGGTAGCCGTTCTTCTCAGTGGACCTGCCCTGTGCAGTGAAAAAGATTCGTGGATAGGTCTAGGCTCCTTCAGGAGTGGGCTCAGCCTCTTCAGGTTCCTGCCTCACTGCCCTTTAGACAGCTCCACGCTGCCAAGACTCCCAGAGTGATCCTTGGTGACTAGATGAGCATTTGGGTGCCTATAGCTGCTGAGACATGGCCCACTGGAACGCCCTCCAAACCACTATAAAGCCAGGAGAAGTATGCCTAGATGGCTGCAATGACAAAGCAGGAAAGGTTCTCCCCGACCCCCATCCCCTCTCTTCTCCCTCCCTCTTTTTGTCCTTCCTTTTTTCCTAACAGCTCCCCACCCCCACCCCCACCCCCGCCTCGCCTCGCCCCCTGCCCAACTCCTTTGGGAAAATTTAGCGACATTTGTCCTTTTTGTATCTGGCAACCTGAAGGGCCTAGGCAAGCCTGGGGTTTGAGTGTAAGCTGGTCCAGGGCAGACAAGGCTCCTCCGGTACTATTCTGGGCTGCTAAGATCCCAGCAGCCCCTCGGAGGTCTGACCACCAGTTTTGGTTCCAGCGCGCCTCAGTCCCAGAACAGCTTTTGAGCTGCTGGTGCTGTGGGTGGAAAACAGCTCCTTTTCGACTGCGGTCTGCTCTCTGCTTGCTGCCTTCCCATCTTAAATATCCCTATGGAGTAGGGACCCCGCGGGGGTAGTACGTGTGTGGTCCCGAGCCCGCCTTCCCTGTCCCTGACTGCCCTGTGCGACGGAGCCCGGGTAGCCTTGCGCGGGTGCGAGCCTCGGGCGCGCGCCGTCTCGCCAGGGAGTCCGCACACCCGCTGCGTTCCCGCGTGCACTGCTAGAGGTGGCCTCAAAGTTTGCAAAGCTCTGGTGCCCGGCTTTCCTGACGTCTGAAGAGCCACATGCTCTCTCTGGCACTCGCTTCCCAGTGTTTTTTTTTTTTTTTTTCCTTAAGTACAGAACGTTTCTTGGTGAACATTTCCTCAATTGATACTTTAAGGCGTAGCTGAACCATAAAAAAAAAAAAAAAAAAGCCCGCAATCACTGCTTTAGGTGGAGTCAGCTGACTGCCCCCAGGGAAGAGGACAAAACAGCCTGGGCTGAGGACCACTGATGGAGTAAGGATGTCGGAGAAGGGCTGACCCAGGCTCGGGTCCAGAGGGAGCCAAGGCGGTCAGGTCACAGCCCACTAGAGATCGCTTCCCTTGCTTTTAATTTAGGATTAACTGAAGGTAATCATTGCGGCAAAATTACCAAACTTGGTACTCTACATAAATGTGTGTGTGTGTGTGTGTGTGTGTGTGTGTGTGTGTGTGTGTGTGCCCTTTTAAAAATGAGTCAGGCATGGTGGTTCACACCTAGAATTCTAGCTTTGTGGAGGGAGACAGGGCAGGTTCCTGGACAGTCAAAGCTATTTAATACAACCCTCTCTGTCCAACAAGAAAACAAAACAACAAAACCCCAATCCCCAATCCTCCTACCCACTCTCCAAACAATGGCAAAACCCAAGATCCTTCACTTGTCTAGGTTTGTAGCACAGTGATAGAGGGCTTGCCTTTCTAGGCAAGGCACAGGCCTTTAATCCCAGCACTTGGAAGACAGAGGCAGGTGGATCTCTGAATTCGAGGCTGAGGCCAGCCTGGTCTACAGAGCTAGTTCCAGGACAGGTTCCAAAGTTACGCAGAGAAACCCTAACTCAAAAAACAAACAAAAAAAAAATAAGGAAGAAGGGAAGGAAGGAAGGAAGGAAGGAAGGAAGGAAGGAAGGAAGAAAGGAAGGAAAGAAGGAAGGAAGGAAGGAAGGGAAAAAAGTAAGTAAAAAGCAAGTGCCCAAGTTCTAGGTTCCACTCGTCCCCGGGAGGACATGTGCCGATAAGAGCAAGTCACACTCATAGTGCACCCCCATCTGAAACCCTTTAACAATAGTCTGCTTTATTTCTCATGACTGACTTTGATTTGCTAGGGGGCAATTTTTTCCCCTACAGTTTCACAGTGAATGAGACATCTCACTGTCCAGTACCTTGAAATGTCCCCATGCCGAGAAACTTCGTGGTAGGTCACTTAATCCATGGCCAATTAATGTCATCTGCTTGTTTCAAACTGTTCAAAATTTCACTTAGTATGGTTGATTCTAAATGATCAGAAATTGTTAAGGCTGATCAACAATTGATCTACAATTGTTAAGTAGATGATCAAGAACTTTATTTCCTGCTGGGCAGTGCTGGTGCAAAACCTTTAATCCCAGCGCTTGGGAGACAGAGGCAGGTGGATCTCTGTGAGTTTGAGGCCAACCTGGTCTACAAAGCAAGTTCCAGGATAACCAGGGCTACACAATATAACCCTGTCTTAAAAAACAAAAGCAAACAAACAAAAATCCCTGTATATTCTAGCAGAGTTGACCTAATATAATGACATTCCCAAATACCGGACACAATAAATGATATTCATGTGTTGAAATACTCATTTGCTTCATTGAACTTCAAGAAAAGTAAATTACGATATATGTGTGGGCTTATTGTGTGCTTTTAATAATTACCATAGGAAAGGAAGTGCGTTAAAACTCAAATCCATTAGTAGTAGCAAAAGCAGCCAGACGATAAAGAGAGTGGCTTCCTACTTACCAATAGCTGTAAATCCATGCTTAAGAAATTCTTGACAATCCCCAGTATCGGAACTAGCAGACATTCTTAGCGAGATTATTGGCAGTCCTTTGGTTTACAGCAGAAATCATGGAGCGTGAGAAAGATTGCAGCTTGTCATATTTTGTGACCTTGGGAAGGAAGCCTCAGACTACAGTAACCCTCATTCCCTTAGTGAAAGTTAAGAAAAAGGGGGGAAAAATTCCAGAATTCAGAAAGGTCTGAGCCCATGTTCCCCTGGACTCTGTACTTTTTCCAGCATTAGTGACCTGCTGTAAACCATGTCTCCAGTTTCATGATGGTTCCTAATCAGAAGAAAGGAAGCTTTCCATAGGCTTTGACTAGTCATGTGACCCTGGGCAGGTTGATAAGAGGACCCTGTTATAAAGTGACAGCAAGAGAGATAAGAACCCTTGGCAGATAATGGCAAAGAAATGATTAACTCAGAAAAGGAGGGGTTCTCTGCAGCCCAGAGAGTGGAAAGTTGTAAATCTGAGGGGTCAGGAGATCACACTTAGTGGGTAAAACTCCCAAACTACCTTAAATTCACTGCCTAAACCAGCCTGTCACATGCCCCTTTGATGTCACTGCTTCTCGTTGCGGAGGTGGACAGACAGGCCTCTTGTGACCTCTGCAAACACGTTTTAGATGATAACATTGGCTGACATTAATTCCTGAAATGATGACTGCAGATATGATGGACACTTTGAAGCTCTACAGGTAGCACTTCCGAGCTCCTGGCCATTTACTTATGATCTGATCAACTGACTTTAAAAAAAAATCCTGTCTATTCACTAGATGAGAAACTATCTTGTTTATATACTAGTCATGGGCTAGGGCCATTTCTTCCCCTTCATAAGGTAAAGCTTACACCTTGAGATAAAATCTGGGCAAAATGATAAATGCACACTGTATTTTCACAAATGGTTCTGTATATATGAATATGTATGTGTTCATTAGGGAGGGGTTCACTTGTGTGTGAAGGAGGCCGATGGTACACTGTGTATACAAGCTTATGGACCCCAGAATATAACCTTGGGTTTTTTCCTTAGGTAATGTCCTCTTTGTTTTGTTGGGCTTTTGTTTTGTTTTGTTTTTCTGAGACAGGGTCTCCCTGATTGACCTGCAACTTGCTATGTGGATAGGTTGGCCTCAGACTCACAGTGATACGCCTACATATGCCTCCAGAATGCTGACATCAAAGGTGTGGGCCACCATGCCTGGCTGTAAACTTCTTTTATGAAAAAAAGAAGTACACATTTTAAAAATAAAAATGGCTCTTGTTTTTCTATTGCATTTAGTCAAATTTCAGTCATGAAAAACGTGTGAGTTCTGGGACCACAAAAGCTACATAGTTCCAAGGTGAGAGTGTCTCCAACAGAGCAAACAACAAACACAAAGAGAAAGGAAAGAAACACAGTGTGGAGTGGTGGTTCTCCTCCTGTGAGTCTCTACCCCCTTGGGTAGCATGGCAGTTTTACTGCATTTCAGATATCCACACTGCCATTAGCAGCAGTAGCAAACTTACAATTATGAAGTAACAATGAAAACAATGTTATGGTTGGGGCGGCCACAACAGGAGGAACTGTGATAAAGGGTGGCAGCATCAGGAGGGTCTAGAAGCCCTGGGCTAGGGGTCAAGCAATCTGGGGCTGAGGACCCTTCTATATGACCATTTTCTCTTTGCCTGTTACAAAAGGGCCGCTGGAGTTCCCAGCGTCACTACTAGGGGCAAAGTGGAGAGAAAAGAGAGAAGGGTCGGTCTCTGCAAGGACACTCCCTCGAGGTGGCTGAGGTGGCGTGCAAGCGTGGAATTGCGTGTGTAGAGGCAGGGTGTACACACGCACTAGACATTTAGTTACAAGACAGCCAGGAAGAGGATCCCGTATTTTAATTTCTAATAATAGAGCATCTTTAAAGTTTTTTTTTAGTTTTATGTGTAGAAATGTTTTGCCTGCAAAAACCAAAAGGTGTGTGTCTGGTGCCCAAAGGAAATTGGAAGAGGGCTTTGGATCCCCTGCAACAAGAGTTATAGACGGTTGTGAGCCACCATGTGGGTGCTAGAAATCCAACCTGGACCTTCTGGAAGAACAGTCAGTGGTCTTAACTGCTGAGCCATCTCTCCAGTCCCAAAAGCACACATTTTTAAAAAATCTTATAATGTGGAGGCTTGTCAGTTCTTTTTTGTTATTTTCTTTGAACAATCAAACAACAGCATGACACACCAGAAATCTCCTGTGTATATGTTAAATGACACAGTGCTCTGCGAAGCGGCTGTTTTCTTCCAAAGTATTTAGGAAAGTTGTTGATGGTGGTGGTGGTAGTGGTGGAAGTGCACACCTTTAATCCCAGCACTTGGGAGGCAGAGGCAGGTGGATCTCTATGAGTTCGAGGCCAGCCTGGGCTGCAAGAGCTAGTTCCAGGACAGGCTCCAAAGCTACAGAGAAACCCTGTCTCGAAAAACTAAAAAAAAAAAAAAAAAAAAAAAAAAAAAAAAAAAAAAAAAAAAAAAAAAAAAAAAAAAAAAAAAAAAAAAAAAAAAAGAAAGCATAACTATGGCCAGGCAGGTTGTGACAGTGCATGACTTTATAAAGAATTTTGGGTGTTTTTTTTTAAAACAGGGTCCACCACTGCCCACGGTGCACCACCACTGCCCACAGTGCATGCCTTTAATCCTCGTTACTGGGAGACAGACACAGGCAGATCTCGAGTTCAGGGCATCCTGGTCTACAGAGTGAGTTCCAGACAGCTAGAGCTATACAGGGAAACCAACAACAAAACAAAACAAACAACAAGAAAGAAAACATAACTATTTTTTTCTTGTATTAGTTGTTGTATTAGTGGTTTGTGTGTGGTGGGTGTAGCTTAGAGGTAGAGGTCAAAGGACATCTTTTGGGTGTCAGTCCTCTTCTACCTTGTGGGTCCCTGGGATCAGACTCTGTAGACAGAGATTGTACTTTTGTTCCCCACTACCTAGATCCAAATAATCACACAGAAACTATTTTTAATTACAACACTGTTTGGCAAACAGCTCAGGCATATTCCTAACTTGCTCTTACATCTTAAATTAACTCGTTTCTATTCTTCTATGTCTCGCCACAAGGCTGTGGATTACCGGTAAGGTTCTGGTATCTTTCTTCTTCGGCAGCTACATGGCATCACCCGGATTCCACCTATTCTCTCTATATATCTTTGTTCAAATTTCCCATCTGACTTAACTCTGTTAAACCAAAAAAACAGCTTTATTCATTAACCAGTAAAAACAACACACATATAGAAGGGCATCAGGGCTTCAGGTGTGGCATCAGGTGCTTTTACCTGCGGAGCCATCTTGCTGAACCCTAGACAACATAATGGGTCTAGTAGTTTGATGCAACTTAAAGAGACTTGCGGGATGGGGTGGGGAGATTGAAATGACTTCTGTCAGTCACTCTTTCCTCCTAGGACACTAGACACAAAGCTCCAGGAGATGTCCTATGGGTGGAAACTTTCCCAAGCTTTCTGAGAATCCAGGTGCTTTCTGGAGTTTATGGAATTCATCAGCAATGGAAGCCAAGATTTTAGCTGCAAAGCTTTCCACCCCTTGTCATGATTGTTTTTCTCCTTTTCATTTTTTAGATTTATTTATATGTTTATTGATGTGTTGCCTGCATGTATGTCTGTGTGATGGTGTCAGAGACTGGAGTTACAGACAGTTGTGAGTTGCCATGTGATTGCTGGGAACTGAACCCAGGTCCTCTGGAAGAGCAGCCAGTGTTCTTAACAACTGCACCATCTCTCCGGCCTTGTCATAATTATGTTTAAATGTATCTCCTGGAATGTTGACTCACAACTATAATCCTAGAACCTGGGATGCAGATGTAGGAGGATTGTCATGAGTTTGAGGCCAGCAATACCCCATATCAAACAAATAAACAGCAACAGAACCCCCCCCCCCAAAAAAAACCCAAGCACCTCCCAACCTTAGGGATGCCTTGTCAGTTAGTTAGAAGACTGGCTGGTTTCTGGATAAAGTACCATTCTTTTGTCTTTGAAGCAGTAAACGTTTAAAAAAAAAAAACCAAGAATTTAAAAATCCAAGAAGACTTGGAGTTTGTGAGGTCCTAGGCCTAGCAAGAAGTGACAGGTGAAGCTGGGCGGTAGTGGTGGTCGTCTTTAATTCCCTTTAATTCCAGCACTTGGGAGGCAGAGGCAGGCAGATCTCAGTGAGTTCGAGGTCAGCCTGGTCTATCTACAAAGTGAGTTCCAGGAGAGCCAGGACTGTTACATAGAAAAATCCTGTCTTGAAAAACAAACAACAAACAAAGTGACAGATGGATAGAGCAGTGGGCACGGAGAGAATAGTGGGAACCCTTCTTTCCTTAATGAACACATCAAAACCCAAGTAGTTCTGTTGCTTAAACCATAATGCCAATGATGCTGGCAGTTTTAATTAAGAGTCCCAGTTTTAATTTCTGTGAAGACAAAGGTCTCACAAGGGAAAAATTTACAATATTTGTGAGATCAAGGGACACCATTAGCTCTGGCTGGGAAGAGAGGTCGGTGTTTATGCCTCTGGTGTGGCCTGTCAACAGGGAAGGGAACTTTTCTAAAATGGTGACGGTACAGTGGCATGCAGCGCCTGTAAGCCACTGCCTGGTTCCATGTGAGTTTTTGAAATGTGTTTTGCTCCATCAGGCGTCTGGAAGAGAATCTTTATCCAGGTAACTAAAGCACATGTATGTACGCTTCCCAGTCTTCCTTGCTCTAAGCTATGCACACTACATAGTACCCCTCTTAAACTAGCTTTTAAATGGGTATAAGTGTACATGTAATTTTTGCCTCGGCACATGAACGTTTGTTGAGACACAATTTCACACGACAGTTGCTAGAATGTTTGTCTCGTATGCATGACGCTGCTGGCACACATCTGGAATCCTGGATCTTAGGAGGCAGAAGGAGCTCAGCGTCATCCATCAGGGACACAGTGAGTTTAAAACAGAAGGAGCTAGGGAAAAACTACATTCTACACATCACAGGACAGGCCCAGCAATTATTGGTCTCAAGGTTTGTATTGCAGAATTTACCATGTTTTCCTCTGTGTTCGTGGTTCTGCTTTCTGTAGCATTTCCACCTCCCACATCTCCTCCACCCCCCAGCGCCATTTCAGTTGAGATGCTGGAACAGGGTACCCAACATGCTGCACCGAGAGACATCAGGTGGTAGGAAAAGAGGGACTGACCCTTCCTCCTGCGCTTCTTCAAGGTAGGCTGTCAGGTTTGGAAGGCTTAGGATCTGGGTGAACGCTGGATGGCAAAATTAGAAGTGGCCATGGCTGTGACTGTGGCTCAGACAGGTGTTTTTCAGACATCTTGGTTAGGAATCCATGTGATCCTGTGAAGATGAGCTTTCGCTGTTACCTATGCATGGAAAGGAAGCAGTTTGAAACAGGGTAGCTCACATCAGCCAAGCGAACAGTTAGCCCTGGTCAGAGAAGCATCCGGGCAAAGACTGTTTCTCTAAGCTTTAAGTCCTGTATCGCCACAATCAACGCATCTCATGCTGTTTGCGTTAACACTGTGTCAGGTCTCATCTACCTACGTTTTTATTTAAATAGACGGTTTGTATCAGCTTGTGTCCAGTGCTGGGGATCAAACCCGTGACCATGCACATGCTAGGCAAATGCTCCACCACTGAGCTACACTGCAGCCCATAAATAAATGGTGATTTCAAAATACTTGTTTGCATGTGTGTGCACTGCATCCTGAACCCCCATGGACGCCAGGCAAACACTATACTATTCAGCTACAGCTCCAATCTGTCTTTTTTTTTTTTAAAGACTTGTAGCCCAGGTTGTCTTCCAGGTGGATGTGTAGCCAACTTCTGCTCCCCTTGCCTCCACTCCTCCCGCAAGTGCAGGAATGACTGGCTTGTATCATCATGTCTGACCTTTATTTTTATTTTGGAGTAGTTGTCTAGGATGGGCTTGAACTCACTGTGGAGCTCAGGCCTTGAACTTTCCATCCTCCCATTTTAGCTTCCAGAGTTGGTGGGATTAATGTATATTGGTTACAAAATAAGACTGTGGTTGAGACCAAATACCCACTCTCTGACCTGAGAAGGGCCGTCGACTTCTCCAGGCGTGTTCACGTGTGTAACACTTTGGAACACGGTGTGTTTCTCCCGCCCCTGCCCTTGCTCTGGAGACCTAAGCAAAGCTGGTCAAGTAGCAGGGTGGTCAACAGCTTGGTATTTGGGCTCAGAAAGAAAGCTCTGAACTCTCTGCTCTGCCTCTTCCTGGGGCAAAGTAAGGCTTGACTTACTGGGTTTTGTTTGTTTTTTGTTTTGTAAGATTTATCTTTTTGTTTGTTTGTTTCTTAAGACAGGGTTTCTCCAAGCTTTGGAACCTGTTCTGGAACTATCTTTTGTAGCCCAGGCTGGTCTGAACTCACAGAGATCCACCTGCCTCTGCCTCCCGAGTGCTGGGATTAAAGATGTGCACCACCACTGCCTGGCAGATTTATCTATTTTTATTTTATGTGCATTGATGTTTTGCCTGTGAGTACATCTGTGTGAGGATGCCAGATCCCTTGGAATTGGAATTACAGACAATTGTGAGCCACCATGTGGGTGCTAAGAATTGAACCCAGGTCCTATGGAAGTGCAGCCAAGTGCTGTTAACCACTGAACCATTTCTCCAGCTCCAATGCTTGGCATCTTCGGCAGAGACGGGTCTTAATGGAATTGTGGAGACTACAGGCTTTGCTTTTGTTCCTGACTGCAACCCTAAGCAGTCACCACTACTGCATATTACTGTGCGCCCTGTAGAAGCTTCGTGGGGTTCAGCAGCACCATTGGGTGATTTGTTCTGTTTTTTTTTTTTTTCCTTTTTGCTCATGGTTAATAGAACATACAACAGAGCAGAAGTCAGGATCCTTGCTGTGCTGCCCACCTCTGACTAACGGGTGATTTTTGGAAGGGTTTGGAAATGGCTGACCAATGACAGCATCACTGGAGGGTTGCCTTACAGCCACCACCAGAACTCTGCTAAATGCACTTCACCCGCTTTCCTATGAAAGTTACTGGCATGCTGCAGCAACATATTAATGAGTTACCTTGGTCCTTTGAAGCTTATCTCTCAGGCTAATTTAGTAGAAATGGGAACCGGGTACCTTGTGAGAAAGGAACACATTTTTCTGAGAGACTGAACGATACTTCTGTCGTTCACACGTGGCTCAAGTAACAGGTGCTTAGCATTCAGCCTCAACCACCGTCAACAAGCAGCCTACCTGTGACTCTGGGGGCAAACACAAAATACTTTACGGCCTCTCGATTTTGGAACTATCTTTCTCAACCAAGGGGCAGTCTCACCCTTTCTCCTGGGCGAATGTGGGCATCTTCTGTATCAACATTCGGATTTAAACACCTTGCTCGCCCTCTGAACTCATCAACACCGCCACTTACCGTGACTCACCTTTACAAGAATACACGTTTATAATGGTGACTCTATTTGCTAACCGATTTGAGAGAGGATTTGTAAATGATTGACAGATAACTAATGACTCCAAGGCATCCCTGCCAAAATCCAAAAGGCACTCCACGATGTCATCTGAACCCATATTGCACGAGGATGTTAAAGATCAGTTAATCAGTTACAGTCACTGTAAACTTCCTGAGTGCACGCTTCCAGGACTATGGAGGCATATCTACGCTGGGCTGTTATCCTTGTAAAATTAGACTTACAGTGAACAACCTGCAAGACCATGCCAGCAAGTCCCTTTAAGAATGTGACTTATCTGGGGTCAGGAAGAACAAGCATCCGAAGTCACCCATTCAAATAGACTACCCCAGGCACCGGGAGCTTCGCAGACAGGTTAGAAGCAGGGAGTCGCTCAGTTCCTGCCACCTGGTTGCTTAGTTGTTTATCTTCTCCAGGTACCCCTTGCTGATTCCATACAGGCTAAGGTTGGCATGGTGTTTTTGTCTTTATGAGTGTTTTTCCCTTAAGCACTGGCACAGTATGTAAAGTGGTGGGCTTGTGGGTTCAAGCGCGAAGTGACTCGGTAAAGATTTTCCACTCGTTCCTATAGTACCTGTGGGAAATGGAGCAGCTGGCTGCAAAAATATTGGCTTTTCTTCGGTACTGTTCCGAATAGGTAAATATGACTCGTTTCTTACAGAACTAATCATTAAACAGAGCCCTAGTCAGTCTTTTGGAAATCAAAATGCTGGAGATTTCCCCTCCGCAGGCTGTGCTGTGGTCCACTTGTTTTCACACCCGCCCAGCGCCTTATTCGGAGGGACTGAAACAAACCCCCTCCTGCTTTGTTTCCCTTTTAGGTTCACTTAAAACATTTAAGCAGAGCAGGGTGTTGGCGGTGTGCGCCTTCAATCCCGGCACTTGGGAGGCAGAGGCCAGTGGGTCTCTGAGTTTGAGGGCAGCCTGGTCTACAGAGTGAGTTCCAGGACAGCCAGGTCTACACAGAGAAAGCCTGCCCTGGAAAAACCAGAACCAAAGCAAAACATTTCAGCAAATAGTCAGAGGATCTAAACTATTTTTTAAAAAGGAACTTCCCAGAATCCAAAGCAATTTCTCTAGGTATAAGGTCATTATTACTTAAATACTGGCCATCAAGGTGGATCTTGGACACTCCCGATTCATGGGGCTAAACTTCATATCCTACCTGTCATAATCTGGCAGATGGCATGAGCAAGCGTCCAATTGCCAGTTGTTTCTCTGGCCCCAACTACTGGATATGACTATGTCTGTGGGAAGTCACAGAACTCAATTTTCAGTCTTTGCTCAGTACTTTAACAGAAATGTTTTAGCTGGGTGGTGGTGGTGCACGCCTTTAATCCCAGCACTCAGGAGGCAAAGACAGGAGGCTCTCTGGGAGTTCGCGGCCGGTGTGGGTAAAAAAAACATGTTTTATCTACTAAGTGTTAAAGGGAAGTCTGAAATACTGCTCCTAGAAATTGTTTCTCTCTCTCTTCTTCATCCCCCCCCCCACTCCCCATCTCTCATTATTGTATGAGGCCTGATCTCACTATGTGGACCATTTGAACTCACAGGGATCCACCTGCTTCTGCCCTCGAGTACTGGGATTGAAGGTGTGCACCACAACACCCAGTGAAATCATTTCTTTTTTTAAATATTTATTTATTATTTATTATGTATACAGTATTCTGTCTGTGTGCATGCCTGCAGACCAGAAGAGGGAACCAGACCTCATTACAGATGGTTGTGAGCCACCATGTGGTTGCTGGGAATTGAACTCAGGACCTTTGGAAGAGCAGGCAATGCTCTTAACCACTGAGCCATCTCTCCAGCCCCTGAAATAATTTCTTTTATTTTTTCTTGTTGTTGTGTGTGTTTTTTTCTTTTTTTTTTTTTTGAGACAGGTTTCTCTGTAACAGCTCCAGCTGTCCTGAAACTGACTTTGTAGACCAGGCTGGTCTTAAATTCATAGAGATCCACCTTTCTCTGCCTCCTGAGTGTTGGGATTAAAAGTGTAGGGTACCAACACCCGGTGAAATTATTTCTTTTTGTTTTGGGGGTTGTGTGTGTCTGAAATTGTTTCTTAATAAAGTGGTCTATGATGAGTCAAATGTCTACCTACTGGCTATAATAATGTAAGGACACACTTTACTTTATATAATAGTTTATAGTATATTTGAGAAAGAATAAAACCGAAAAGGGAAACAATAGGTCTGAAATGTAATAGAACTCTTGCACAATGTTTCTGAGGCTCTGCGTTCAATTCTTGGCACTGCAATTAAGAAAAAATAGTTTAAAAATGCAGAGCAAGCTAGAAACTGAAGGGATGGCTCAATGAGTACCAACTGACTGTTCTTCCAGAGGACCCAGGTTTATTCCCAGCACCCACATGGTGGCTGACAACCATCTGCAACTCCATCTCCAGGGGATCTGACACCCTATTTATACACAAGCACAAAGAAAATGAAAAAAATCAAAGCATATTTTGTATCTGAAATCACAAAACCACAAAGAGTTTCAGAGTCAGGGATGGGGCAGAGTCTGTACACCCGGCTCTCAGGAGGCTGAGGCGGCAGGCTGAGGGGTTGAATGAACTCTGCAACAGGCAGGTCCTGTAACACTCTCTCTCTTTTCTTCAGAGTGGCAGGTTCATTGCTGCTTGCTTGCTGTGATGATGGGGATCATGTCCTTCACTCTGTGCACGCCAGGCATGTGTCTTCCTGTGACTTCCACCTTCTGCTACACCCTCAGTTCTGTGTTTCCATGTTTAGCTACTAAATATTTAGCACCCCAGTTTTCCTGGTCCCTTTGCACTATTCGGGAATATTTACACAATAATTAGGAGAGAATGTTGTGGTTTTACCTACTTAGTGCTAAAGGGGAGTCTTTATTTTTTTTTTTTAAACCTGCTTGTGGTCATCTCTTGCTGGAGCGTGCTTTCGCCTCTTGCTGCTGATCCTCCAGGCCAGGGCAGCTACTCCCTTCCTTGGCTTAACTGCAGCGTGGTCCATCTCTTGGGACGGTGGGACGATGACGTGAACATGGTGTGGTGTGTCTAACTCACTGACTGGCCACATAAATGTACTTTATCACTTCCAGGAACATCACTTCTCCTTCCGAAGGGTTCCCTGCATTTGCTCTGGCTTCTAAAACAAACAAACAAACAGACAAACAAACCGAATAAACAAAGGGCTGGGGCTAAAGCCCAGCTGCGGTTGTGTGCTTACCTTGTTCAAGGTCTTGGGTCTGACCTCCAGCAACGTCAAATGAAAGTAAGGTAAAATTTAAGAGCGTGGTCACACGCAGCTTTGAGGCCACACCTGGGAGGCAGAGACAGGCAATGTCCGTGAGTTTGAAACTAACCTAGTCTATGTAGTGAGTTCCAGGCCAGATAAGGATACATAATAGCCTCCCTTGAAACCAAACAAAAAAAAGTTGAGAAAAGGAGAAGATGGGTAGACACGTGATGTTGACCTCCTGCTGCCGCAAGCGTAGCATGTGGTCAGGCACACCCATGATAGAGCTGCTTACATTTTTCAATGGGTTTTTTCACAGTCTTTCGATGCATTTACATTTTTCTTTTTTTTTTTTTTTTTTTGAGACAGTGTCTGTGCTTGGCTCTGGGTGGTCTATACCAGGATCCTCCTGCTTCAGCCTCGGGAGCGAGAAGATTATAAACGACACAGTCTCCTCCTTTTGAGTCCCCACTGTGTGGTGCCTGGCTGAGTTCTGATGAGGATGATCTCATTGAATCTTTAGGAGCACCCGGGTTAGGGAAATGGTAATGATTCTTTCCCCTAGTCACTCCTCACAACTATCAACGGAGGAACAGAAAACTGGAGGCTTGTGAAGGTGTTTGCTCAAGGCCCACGGGCTGCTGAGGACTGGTTTGGGACCCCTGTCCAGTTGAGAGTTGAGGCACTTAGCACTCCTCTTCGTAGGCTTTTAACGGGGCGTGGGCCAGTTCTGACTTCAGGGTTTGTCAAGTCGGTCAAGCAGTATGTCAGCTCCTGTGGTAAAGGGCATGGCCGGCCTAGTTCCCGGTATTCTTTTCTCCTTTCATAGTTTGTCAGCTGGTTATTGACATTCTGGTAGAGCTATCTAGTGGTCTGTAAAGGACAAAGTTCTGTCGTAGGGCATGACTTCTAGCAGGGCAGAGTGTCCTTAGAGAGATGATAGAGAGAGCCTGCCTTCTGCGTCCCCAGCTGAAGTACACAGTGGCCATGCCCTTCTTCCTCCCACTGCAAGGCCTAGACGGTCTAGGGAGCCACATCTGCTGTCTGCCCTCTCGTTGCTTCTGAGTCATCAGTGAGCAGATTTCTGAGGACAATGATAGACTAGGGTAGCGGATGAGATGGGCACCCTAACAAAGCGACCAAACATAAACCAATTTTATCTCTACACAAGACGCCTTCCATCACCGAGAAGCTGAAACCCTAGAGGATGATAGAGTTCTCAGGTAAACTAGAGTTGAGGGTGGAGGAGCGAGGGCTGGAACTGGACTGTTGAGCCCACACTTAGCACGTGGAAGGCCCTAGATTTGATCCCAGCTCTTGTACCCCCATCACTACCCCGAGGAAAACGGGCTTGGCCAAGAATGCCCATGCTTTCCAGTCACAGTTAGGGAAGGGACCGTGGGAAATCCTTTTTGTTGGGGAACCCTTGGATTGGTGACAGAACAAGTCCCTGTTCTCTCAAATCCTGATTTTCTGCCTTCATTCTGATACCGTGGGACTTAAACTCTCATATAGAGGCTGCCCAAGCCTGGGCTGGGGGCGGTTAGGAACATTTGGAGAATTTTCCTTTTTCTCTATTTAATTCATTACAAGGGGAGAAAAACATACTTTCATGTTTCTTCTTCTTTTCCTCCTCCTCCTTCATCTTTCTCTTCTTCTTAGACAGGATCTCTCTATATAGTACTGGCTATTCTGAAACTCACTCAGTAGACCAGGCTGGCCCAGAACTCAGAGATTCAGCTGCTTCTGCCTCTCGAGTACTGGGATTAAAGACTTGTGTCACCATGCCTAGTTTATGCTCTTTTTAAAATCCAGCGTGGGTAGGGACTTCTCATGGTTGGCTAGGCTAGTGTGCAGCTCATCCCAGTCAGAGGCTTAGGCAGAGGAAGCTAGAGGCGAATCCCTTTAGTCCCAACATTCCACAGGGGGAGAAGTCCTTGTAAATTCTCTCTAGGGAGCTCCAGGTCAGCCAGGACTACACGGTGAGGCCCTGTCTCAAGAATGACAACAACAAACATAGCAATCTGGAATAGAAGTCCTGTGACCCTGCCATCACACCCATTTCAAAAATGAAGAACTGTACTCAGCTGGGCGTGGTGGCCTATGCCAACAATCTCAGCACTTAGGTGGGTGTAGCATGGGTGGACCGTGGAGGATTGTGGGTATGAGACCAGCCTGGGCTACTAAGTGATGATAGCACGTCTCAAAAACAAAGCATAGGAAAACAAAAATAGTCAGGTGTCATGCTTTTAATCTCCCTACCCCAGGCACTTCCTTCTGAGTTCAGTGCCAATGCGGGTTACCTAGAGAGTTCTAGGGCCAGCCTGGGCTACAGAGTGAGACCCTGTCTCAAACACAAACAGAACAAATACAAAACTGAGGCGGAGGAATCACGTAACCATCACAAGGTTGAGGTGTGGCTGAAACAATGAGGCCTGTCGTCACTTCCCGAAGTCTCTGCTGGGAAAGCATGACCTTGGGGAAGACTAGAGTAAGTTTTGCCTTGTCATCCTTAGTAAAGTATGTTCCAGAATGTGAACCTGTTAGCCAGTTCTTTGGCCATCAATGTATGGCTGCTTTTTAACATCACTTCCGCCACCCTCCCCACCCCATAATTGACGAAGGTTTTTAAATTTAAACTGGAAACCCAAGCAATACTTAAGTCGCTATCTCTGGCAAGTGTAGAGCTAAGAAACCAGCGCTGATCGTCTCTGTGGGGGTTGGGGTTGCTACTCTGGTAATAAATCACATAGGGGATAGTGGTGACCGTGTCTGATGGTCCCAGCCATTGTTTCCTAGAATTCCCCAAAACACACAAGGCTTGGCATTTATTTATTTATTTATTTATCATCCTAGAAAGGTTCAATTAGAAAAGGTCAACATTAATTTCCAAATGAGCTGGCAATCTAATAAAGCTATCCTGGGGCCCATGGCAGCTGTTGAGAAAGATGGGCTGTGATGAAGGGGACACAGACACCCTCTGCGCTCTTTGACAGAGTGGCTTTTGAAATAGTAAGGCATTGACTAACTTTAATAAACTAATACCTTTGCATCTGCTGTCTCCTTTCTGTCACAAACTCCTGTTCCCTTCCAGGAGAAAATTCTCTGTAGGCTGATACCCACCTCCAAATGACCTGTCTTGATGCTTGTGGCTTTGGATATCAGGTATATTAAGTGGCCCTTTCTCTTTCCTTGTTTGTTTGTTTCTGTTGTTTTGAGATAAGGTGTGTTACCCAGGATGCCCCGGAACTCACTATATAAACCTCAGACTCATCTGACCCTGTCTTCTGTGTGTTGGGATTAAAGATGTGTGTCCCCCAAACCTGGGCCACTTCTGTCACTTTCTACCAAGTCAGATACTGTTTCATTTCTATTTTCCTTAGGAATCTACAATACTTGTACTTCAGATTAAACTTCACTTGTTTCTTGAGGGGAGCAGAGAATTCTTTCTTTCTTTTTTAATTTTTTGAGACAGGATTTCTCTGTGTAGCTCCAGCTGTCCTAGAACTAGCTCTGTAGACCAGGCTGACCTCAGCATCTTCCTGCTTCTGCCTCCCGAGTGCTGGGATTAAATCTGTGTACCTCCATACCCAGTTGGCAAACGATTTAATGGCCCATCCACTCCTCAATATTTCTGAGACACAAGAGGCTAATTATCTTAGTCAGGGTTTGAAGAACACGCCAACATGTAAACTTATAAAAGGCCCTTATTAGATTGCCTGACACAGTTGAAGACTGGGTAGTCCAAGCTGGGACCCTCACATCGAAAGGCAGCAACAATGCAGCCATAGTCTGGGGGCTGAAAAACTTGAGGCTCCCTGCAGAGAGTCTATGACAAAAGTCTAGGTGGAGTCTGATGTCCATAGATAGTGATAGCAGCAGTCCAGAAGTGTGGAGATACTCCCATGCACGGAGGAGCTTCCTCTGTCTACCTTGCTCCATCTTGGGCAGCCTGTGAGACAGGGCACCACACCCCCTGCAATTGATTGCTGCCCTAGAGAATGCTCTAAAAATGCCCTGGAAGACACATCAGAATGTGCTTTACTAATCTAGGTGCCTTCTGGTCTGACGATCAAGGCTAACAATCACCTACTGGGGTAACAGCATTTATTATTTCATGGTAGCATGCTAGCATTTTTTTTTTTTTTTTTTTTTTTTTTTTTTTTGGTTTTTCGAGACAGGGTTTCTCTGTGGTTTTGGAGCCTGTCCTGGAACTAACTCTTGTAGACCAGGCTGGTCTTGAACTCACAGAGATCCGCCTGCCTCTGCCTCCCTAGTGCTGGGATTAAAGGCGTGCGCCACCACTGCCCGGCCATGCTAGCATTTTCTATACATCATATTCAATAATATGAAATGATGTGGGATTCCCCACTGTATACTGTGAATATGTTTTATTACCATTGGTTAATAAAGAAGATGCTTTGGGCCTATGGCAGAGCAGAATATAGATAGGTGGGAAAACCAAACTGGATGCAGGGAGAATGAAGTTAGAGTCAGGCAGATGTCATGTAGCTGAAGGAGAAAGATGCTAGAACCTTGCTGGTAAGCCACAGCCTCGTGGTGATACATAGATGAATAGAAATGCCTTAATTTAAGATGTAAGAGCTAGCTAGAAATATGTCTGGACCATTGACCAAACAGTGTTATAGTTAATATAGTTTCTGTGTGATTATTTGGGTCTGAGCTGCCAGGAAACATAAATACAGTCTTCCTTCATAAATGGCGCCCACCTTCTGGGGCATGGACCCACATAAGACCTAAAAAAGCTTAAAAAAAAAGAGGGCTTCTAGACCACAAAAATGGGAACTAAGTGTAGCTTCTTGGTAGCCGCTTTTTTTTTCTCCCCCAAATAGGTTCTGTTTGCTGGCTGCAAGCAGACATGAGCCTTTTTTAAGAGCCAGCTTCCTGGTTCATGATGGTGGCATGAATGGTCTGGCTCAGTTGGGAGGTCCTGCTACAGAGCACTTAGGGTTTGTGAGCGAGTGGTGCTACAAGTTTCTTACTGGGGATACAGACCCGCTGTATCCCTGGAGCTGGGACAGTGAGCATGACCCTCAGAGGTGATGAACATACCTCCGCCATGTTGGACAGGACAGAGTCAACAGGCAAAGCCACAGCATTAGCCTTAGCCAAGCTTGCTTAGCATTTAAACAAAAAAGCACCCCTGACCAGAAGATGATTACAGATGCACAATAAAGACAAATTCAGACATTAATAAACCTCTGAACGGGTCACAGCATGTTTAAAAAATGTACTTA
The DNA here is from genome assembly GCF_014885135.2 of Alexandromys fortis. Classification (NCBI taxonomy): domain Eukaryota; kingdom Metazoa; phylum Chordata; class Mammalia; order Rodentia; family Cricetidae; genus Alexandromys; species Alexandromys fortis. Next base: position 1,842,321 of record NW_026067940.1, on the reverse strand, counting down.
GGCTTAAGAAAAAAAAAGAAAATGAATATAGGCAGTTATATAAAGAAATAGTTTAAAAAATAAAGTCTTTAAAGAGACAGTAAAAGTAATATAAAAGAGTACAGACAGTCATAGATTAAAGGAATAAAGATAATAAATAAATATTAAGAAGTAATAGAGAAAAAAACAAGGCATGTAAAGATGGAATATTCACAGAGAGTCTGGATTATGTGTATTATTGTGTTTTCTTTGGATTTTGACTGTTAATGAGCTAACCGCAGAGAAGCATTTGGTTCTGGGGTCTGCTAAACTAGACCAACATATATATTTAAAGGTATCTTGACCTCAAAATTTGAGTCTAAGGATATGTTACTTTGAAAATGAGGTTCTGCTTTTTTTCCCCACAGATGATAAGAACCTGTGGATTCCTTTCAAGATAATGTGGTTTGATGGAACAAGACTCCCTGAACCCTAAAAATACTTCGCCCAACAAACAGCAGGAAGCAGTTTGGAGAAAACTACACCCAAATTTCCAAAATAATTGTTTATAAAAGTTTATTTTCATTTTAAAAGGATTGGTTATAAATGATTAACAGCCGCAGTCAATTTCTGAAAAAAGGGGGGATCTGATTTGAGATGAATATTTGTATGGGTATGAATCTTGTTCTACAGATACAAAATTAAGGTTGATTTTATTACACTGTACATATGTATTTCTGCTCTTGTTTGGTATTGTGTTTATGCAGCTCATTTTAAAATGTATAGTTAAGAAATACAGATTAATAGATAGTCACCTGTAATACTTAAAATTCTAGTCATATTAGTTAGATTTTCTATATATACGAGATATATTTCAGTTAGATAATCTTTAACACCTCAAAAATACAGAATATGGCATTTAAAATGTTATAAGAACTTAGTCTTTTCTCAACAGTGAGACATATCTGTTTCCAGCAGCACCAGTTATTTCAGAGAAGTTGATGGGCATTGAAGAAACTCGTTATGGAATTTTCCTTCAATGTAACATGGCTGTCCATTGGGCAAAAAACTGCTCTTGTCTGGACTGCTTGATGGTGTACTGTATAAACTGGACATGCCGGGGTTGCTGCCTGAGGGCCAGATACTGTCATACTGCGGCCTCAGTGCTCCCAGTCTCCAAACCATGTCTCACTTAGCTGAGCCGCCACCCCTGTACAACAACAACAACTGTGAGGAAGGGGAGCAGCCCCTGCCGGCCTCAACAGTTCCTGGGTGGAGCTACCTATGAACAGCAGCAATGGCAATGATAATGGCAGTGGGAAGAATGAAGGACTGGAGCACGTACCTTCCTCTTCCTCAGTCCACAATGGAGACATGGAGAAGATCCGTCTGGATGCACAGCATGAGTTGGGACAGAGCCGCTCAAGAGGCAGCTCTCCCTGTGACAGCCGTTCACCACAAGAAGATCATGTTTGATGTTGAGATGCACACCAGCAGGGACCATAGCTCTCAGTCAGAAGAAGAAGTTGTAGAAGGAGAGAAAGAAGTTGAGGCTTTGAAGAAAACTGCAGACTGGGTATCAGACTGGTCCAGTAGACCCGAAAACATCCCACCCAAAGAGTTCCATTTCAGACATTCTAAACGTGCTGTATCTCTAAGCATGAGAAACAGTGGAACCATGAAGAAAGAGGGCGTTTTCTCTGCAGAGTTCCTAAAAATCTTCATCCCATCTCTCTTCCTTTTTCACATGGTGGCTTTGGGGCTGGGCATCTACATTGGAAAACGACTGAGCACCTACTGAGGGAAATAAAAAGCACCTGGAAATGCACATGGCCTATCAAGTGGTGTATTGTAGTTTGAATTTGAGACCTATTGTAAGCATGATCCCCAGCCTACAACCCTATTTTTACATACCCAATCCCAGTAACTCTCAAATCTAGTACTTTACTCAAACTCTGTTGAGGCATTTTACTAACCTTCTTCCCTTTTTGGCCTGTAAGACGCATTAGAGATTCCTCACAGAATTTCCTGTTGTTTAGAAATTTGCAAGAGCTTTTTTCAGCAATGTCACCAGCAGATTATAACCTCATCAACAATGCCACCATTTCCACCAGATTCACACCTGCATCATTCATGCTAGAAGCTGAATTCTAGCCATGCACCTACATCTCTTTCTAAATGAGGTCAGGTTTGCAAACAGTACTACAAAAGTTTTGTTTAGTTTTTGTTTCCCAGAACAAAAACAAGCTTGCCTAAGCTTGAATTTATAGTTATTAAAAACAAAAGAAAACCACCACCCCCGCCAAAAAAAAAGCAAGACATATGGAAAGAAATATTGTGGGCAATAAACTGGACATGCAAGACCCACAGAAAAATGACTGCTAGACTTGCCAAAAGAAGATGAGACAGTCCTTCAGGGTTCCTGCTTCATGAAAGAGTCTGCAAGACATTCTGCAGGATACAGAAGAAAATGACTGACAAACTGCCAATATAGGCAAAATAGTCTTTCAAATTTCCTGCTTCATGAGAAAATCTGCCAGATACTGTGGGCCTGTGGACTGAAGATGGATGCCCCAGTGTTACAGAAGAACTCTGGGTGACTGTCCAGACACCGAGATGTCTCTGTCAATTTTAGAGCTTTGGGAGTTGTTTACAATGCCCTCCCTGTTTACTTAGGTAATATTATATCCTTCTGGAGTCTTTGATGCAGTTGAAGAGGAGATAGTTATAGTTTTCCTTAATCATGATAAAAGATAAATTAGACATAAAACTTTAGACTCACAAAGAAATATTGTAACTATAATTCTTGTTTGATACTTTGTTACATGTAATTTTTCTATGATAAAGTTAAGATGGTGTGGAATTCCCCTCTGTACACTGTGAATGTATTTTATCGCCATTGGTTAATAAAGAAGATGCTTGGGCTTATGGCTGGGCAGAAGATTTGTAGGCAGGAAAACTAAATGCAAAGATAAAGAAGTCAGAGTCAGAAACCTGGTGGTGTTGGTGCAAGCCTTTAATCCCAGCACTCAGGAGGCAGAAGCAGGCGGATCTCTCTGAGTTCGAGGCCAGCCTGGTCTATAAGAACTAGTTCCAGGACAGGCACCAAAGTTACAGAGAAACCCTGTCTTGAAAAAACAAAAAAACCAAAAAAAAAACAAAACAAAACAAAACAAACAAAAAAAGACAGGCAGATGCCATGTAGCTACTGAAGGAGAAAGATACCAGAACTTTACTGGTAAGCCACAGCCTTACGGTGATCACATATTAATAAAAATGGGTTAATTTAAGATATAAGAGCTAGCTAGAAATATGCATCGACAATTGACCAAACAGTATTGTAATTAATATCGTTTCTGTGTGATTATTCAAGTCTGGGCAGCTGGGAAATGTAAGTACACTCTCTCTTTACAATGAAACATGTTTCAAATGACGCTTCTTACCAGAAAACCTCCCAGACCATGTTCTAAACAGCTTAAGACCTTTAACTGTATTTATGATATATTTGCATTTTTAAAATAAATTCAGGGGCTGGAGAGATGGCTTAGAAGTTAATAGCACTGGCTGTTCTTCCAGAGGTCCTGAGTTCAATTCCCGACAACCACATGGTGGCTCACAACCATCTATGATGAGATCTAGTGCCCTCTTCTGGTGTGCATATATAATGCAGGCTGTTCAAGAGTCCAGCCATTCCTTGATGACCCAAGGCTGAGATCTCAGAACTTGGTAGAATGAGACAGCAGGATCCTAAGTGCTAGGCCAGCAACCTAGGCTACATAATAGGACTGTGTCCCCATGAAGAATTCAAGAACTCTGATTTGAAGTCTTTCTGTCATTATATTTATTTTCTATATGTTAGTTCTTCTGTAGAAGGCTGAGAAACTTATTGCAAGATAAATCTGCCTTGCTAGAACTCTGAAAAGCTCAGGGGGGGAAATGATTCCCAAACCCACTGTGGAATGATTATGTTTTTTGTTTTTGTTTTTGTTTTGGATTTTCAAGACAGGGTTTCTCTGTAGCTTTGGAGCCTCTCCTGGAACTAACTCTTGTAGACCAGGTTGGCCTCGAACTCACAAAGATTCACCTTCCTCTGCCTCATGAGTCCTGGGATTAAAGGTGTGCACCACTACCGCCCGGCTTGGAATGATTATGTTTTACATCTAATATAAAATATATACTTTATAAATATAAAAAATTTTCTTTTAGCTCTTACCATCTCTTAAACATTTTATTTAACTTTAAAATATCTCTTGGATGTTTACAAGTCTATTTGAAGCATTTATCTTAGAATTTAAAAGTTTAACCATTGAAAATTAGGTAATGTTTAGTTTTTGTCTTTTCTGTCCCCCACCTCTTATTTGCTAAGTAGTGCAGACTGGCCTAGAACTCATGATCCCAGCCTCGGTCTCCCTAAGTGCTGGCACAACAGATGAGGGCCTCTAAGAGACCTCACTTAACATTAGTACAGTCGTGACAGGCTCCAGACTAACAATACTGGAAGTAGGCCTCACCCTTACAATAACTGTACCCTGAGGGGGACCACTCAGAATTGAGACAAATAAGCACTAGATTCTCCAGAACAGTAAGACTAGCTGACCTAACTCGTACATAGGTTGCCAATTTCCTTACAGCAAGGCCAGTACCAATCCCTGTTTGACGAGACTCCTGCTCAACCAGGAGTTCAACCCCCACCTGAATCCAGAATTCCCCTATCCCCGCTATCCTTTACTTCTTCTTCTTTTTTGTTTTGTTTTGTTTTGTTTTGTTTTGTTTTGTTTTTCGAGACAGGGTTTCTCTGTAGCTTTAGAGCTTGTCCTGGAACTAGCTCTTGTAGACCAGGCTGGCCTTGGATTCATAGAGATCAGCCTGCCTCTGCCCCCCCCCCCCCATGCTGGGATTAAAGGCGTGCACCACCGCTGCCTGGCTCCATCCTTCTTAAAATCTCTGCCATAGCTGAGCTCTTTGTTCTTCCTAATCCAATCATGGTGTCAGAAAGGCTGGAGGGCCGAAGCTCTTTGCCTTTGCATGCAAACTCAGACTCCTGCTGGTCCTGGGGGGCTCATGACTTAGGGGCTCTTGACTTAGGCATAACAGCCACCACCTTCAGCTGCCCTTCGTGTTTTTGATTTTGGAATGCAGGCCTGTGGATGAGCACCAGTGATCTCTCTCCTGACCTGTATTCCAGGGTGCCAGGGAAGAGCTCTCTTTAGTGTCCCTAGACTAAGTACCTCATTTCACTTGTTTACATTCCCCATTGTGCCACAGGACAGGACAAATCCTGTCATTCTCACTGGAAACATTTGCCACGATGACTATGAAAGCCAGGCTTGGTGGCTTGCACCTGTGAGTTTCTTGTGATAAGGTCTCATTCTTTAGTGTAGGCTGTACTCGAACCCCTAGCTGTTGGTGCTGTTGCCTCAGCCCTCCCCGTACTGGCATTGCAGGTATGTGCCCAGAAACCTGGCTCGGGTATGAACTTTAACTATGGTAGAGTTATCAACTGTGACCCCAGAGTATTGGTTTAGTCCTCTGTAGCATTCTGGTAGTTTCTGTGGAAAGGCGACAGAAACCTGGGATACCATTTTGTTTGTTTGTTTTGTTGTTGTTTTCTGAGACAGGTTTTCTTGGTGTAGCCCTGCCTGTCCTGGATCTAATTTTGTGGACCAGGGTAACCTTAAGCTCAGAGATCTGCCTGCCTCTGTCTGTGAAATGCTGGAATGCTGGCCACTGCCTCCGAGCTCCAGACTTCATTCTCATTCTCAAGATGTTTAAAGAGGGGCTTACTTGGATGGGAGAGGGTTTAGCATTTGGCTAAGCCCTTGCTTCCTTTTTCATTTGGTCAGATTCTCCCCTCCCCATCCACACCCCTGCCCCGAGATAAGGTTTCTCTGTGGAGCTCTGGCTGTCCTGGAACTCGTTCTGTAGACCAGGCTGGTCTCAAACTCACAGTGCTCCACCTGACTCTGCCTCTCTAGTGCTGGGATTATAGGTCTGTGCCACCACTGTCAGGCTCAGGATTTCCATCTGTGTGGAAAATACAGTCTAAGCGTATCTAAGGTCATTATTTATTCGCTTTTAGAGTTCTGACTTTATAACTCTTTTGTTGTACAGTAAAGTAATCCTTCATCTAATTAAGGCACACCTGGAAACCTCTTTCACACAAAATATATGTGAACATATTCATAAGACTTACAGAACTCTCGCCTTTAACTTTCATTTCAGTGACATGGCCTCCACATTTCTGGCTGCGATGGTTAGAATCGCCTCCATGGACTTTCAGTAACTCTGCTAGCATTCCCAATGGCGTTCTCTTCATGTGTGTGGATCTAGGACAGGGCATCTTCTTGCCTAGCATGTGTAAGACCCCAGCATCATGCATAGCACCTCGAAGAAAAAGGAAACTTGGTGTCTGTTTTTGGAGACCGCTGGCTGGCTGTATCTAAGCCTCTGCAGCCTGCAGGGGCTGGATGCTGCACACGAGTGCACACACAAACACACACACACACACACACACACACACACACACACACACACTTAGCATCTCCTCTGTGCCCCATGCTGAATGTGAACCCCGGGGAGGAGAGTGGGAGTCAACGGCACAGGACTATAACAAGTACAAGACTGGCTGAGCTCACTAGTCAGCAGTGTGTTTCTGGCCTTCCAAATACTGGTACTGAGAGGAGGGTGTAGATGGGATATTGTTGGGAGCAGGTAAAAGCACCTTGACCTAGGTACTTCATTTTGACTTCAGACTCCATTTTACCTGTAGGGTGAAACAAAGTTCAGATTCCCAAGCCCTAGGGGAACTGAGAACCTTCCAGTAGCTGACCCACCTCCTCCCTAAATCATGGAAATGGTTGATGCATCTTTGGTTCTCTAGAAACATTGTGGCTGCTCCCAACAACAAAAGATGAATCTGACTGGTTGGGCTGAAAAGCTTTTAGATCAGTTGGCAATGATGGAACACTTAAGGAAAGCCCCTAATCTTTAAATTCTAATTGGTAAAAAATTGTAACTGTAGCTTGTCGCTGATGTTTTGATTTTTGTGCTTAATTACTTGCTTCAGGTAACATTTGGGGTCACAGTTCAGCTCCTAAGTCTGTTCTGTGGTACTGACCTTTATTTCTTTCTTTATTAATTTATGTATTCATTTATTGTGCTGCCTTGTATTAAATCTTGCTTTGCGGAAACCTTTTGGGTCTGCTTGGGTTGATTCAGAGCCTTGGACTACAACAATATTAATTTGGGAAACGAGAGATTGTATCCCACCTCAACAAGTCCCAAAGAAATTTGCAATAACCAGATAACTTGCTGGGTGGTAGTGGCACATGACTTTAATCGCAGCATTTGGGAGGCAGGAAGCAGATCTCTGAGTTTGAGGTCAGCCTTGTCCACAGCAGGAGTTGCAGGACAGCCAGGGCTACACAGGGAGACCCTGTCTCCAAAAACAAACAAACAAACAAAAAAAACAAAACCCAAACCCAAACAACCAGAAAACCAAAAGAGAGATTGATAGACCTTAACTATTAAAAGTGACAAGGTTAAAAAAAAAAAAAAAACCAAAAGATTTATCTGAGTGTGGTGGTGCAAGCCTTTAATCCCAGCAGATAGATAACTGTGAGTTTGAGGCTAGCCTAGTCTACATAGCAAGTTCCAGGCCAGCCAGGGTTACATAGAGAGACCCCATCTCAAACAAAGAAGCAGAGAACAAGACAAAAATGACAGCTCTGGGCTGGGGTAGTAGCTCGGTGGTAGAGCACTTGCCTAGGACAGGCAAGACCCTGGATTCTCCCCCAGCACTGAAAAGAAACAGGGAAAGAAGAAGCCCATTGTGCTGTGGAAGGGTCTCTCCTTCCTCTCACCAAGCCTGCCCAGCCTTGGGGCCATTGTTTGCGCTGACATTTCTGAGTCACCAGCAACTCAGGCTAGGAGACTGGGGGTGGGGATCAGATCTGGCATGGAATAGAATTTTGCTCTTAGGGAGGCTTGGTCCCCAGAGTTGAGTCAGTGAAGCTTTTGGTTCAGCTTCCTGATTTAGTCTGGAATAAAGTTTGGAGGCTAATGCTACCTGGTAGCCGGCAGCCACACTTTAAAAAGAAAAAAATCAATCAGACACATTGTTTGCCCCTTTGGGTTTGATGGACATGTTGTAATAAGGTCCTGAACCATCCACTACCTCTTTATGTACCTTCTGTCTAAAGACTCGTTGCTGGTGTGACCTATATTCATGGAACCACAAACAAAGGGGTTAACCATTAACCTTCAGGCCACCTTCAGATGAAGTGTTTTATACAGGGAGAATTATACAGGCTTCCACTGGTTGCTAAGAAGAAACAGGGAAAGGATTCAGGTGGAAGGAGGCTTTTAAGGAACTGGAGTCGATGAGGATGCTGTGTGACTCGAGCTGATCTGTCACATCTCAGTGTAGCTCACACTCAGCATCCCACCGCCATCCTTTCTGGAACAGAACTGGCCGAGGATCGAGTCAAATTGTGGCAATATTACATTCACTGGTAACAGCCTCCAAACCATCTCAAGATGAGTGTCTGTTAAGGCGCCATTTAATATAAGGTGTCTATTTTCTAGGCCTTGAGAAAGCTTCAAGCCACAAAAGACATATTATTCCTCTAACTGACTAAGAAGAACACTTGAACCTTATCCCTCCACACACCTTGTAATTCTCTTGGTGTGTTTTCTATTTTTAATTTTACCGTTTTGATTTTTAAAAATCTCAATTTCTTTTATAAGATTTATTTTTATTATTTTTAGTTGTGTGGGGGGGTATGTGTCTCTGAGTACAGGTGCCTTAGGAAGCCAGAGCCAGATTCCTCTGAGCCGGAGTTACAGGTTGTTGGAAGTCACCTGACGTGAGTGCCGGGAACTGAGCCTTTGCAAAAGCATCCAGTGGCCTTACCTGCAGGGCCACCTCTTCAGCCCATATATATGTCTTTTATTTATTTATTTATTTATTTATTTATTTATTTATTTATTTATTTATTTATTTGAGGTAGGGTCTCAAGTAGTCCAGGTTGACCTCTAACTCAGCACGTAGTTGAGGTTGTCCTTGAACTACCGATCCTGCTGCTTCTACCTCTCCTGTGCTGTGATTATGGACGTGTACCATAACACCTGACTTTCTTTTCTATTTTTAATGGAGCGATAAGTCAGGTAGAAGTCTGGAGGTGGCTAGGTTTCTGGGAAGCTGCACAATTCAGGTTGTGCTTGAGTCCTAATTAATTTTATTGTTGTTTGACAGTTGTGACAACAAAGGGTTTGTTATCATCTGCAGATGAAATAAACGCACCGTCCCTCACCTGAAAGGCTTTACATAACTTTTCCAGGCTGTATCATAGCACCAGCCTGCTTATTGTATACACCCATCTGAGTGCTAATTAATATAAAAACATTTATGTAAACCAAACCAAGAACAAAGGAACACAATTAGTCCTATTGGAACAGTGAAACACTCAGGACCCCTGTGAAACATTGTCGTGAAGTCTCCTGGGAACCTGCCTGGGGCTGCCTTAGTTTCTCTTTTGGGATTTTTAGTAGATTTTAATCTGCACACTTGGAGTCACTTGAACTCAAGGCACGGTGCTTTTTTTTTTTCTTTTATGTTAGGAAATGCTTCATTCCACCGTTCCTGTAGATTAATTATTTTTCAGAACCCATCTATTGCTTGTTTCACCTACTGGCCCCAATTTTCAGGTCAGGAAATAGAAGCGCAGCTCAGTCGGGGCGAGATGCTAACCACCATGGAGGAGCCGGGAGTCAGCAAAAGCACACACTCTCCGAGGCCCTGTCCTGACTTCCGCTCCCTCGTGAGGCGGCTCCTGGGTAATTGCTTTTAGAGTCAGAACCACTGAGTCACAAAAATACAAACTGCTATCGGCTCAACTATTTAATTGGCTTTGTCTATGTTGGAGGAAACTTATTTGAGCATAGACTGTACCAATCTGCCGTCATTTCGCATTGTTCTTCGCTATCCTCTAGTTAGAAACTGAATTCCTTAAGAAAGATGATGCTGTTTGTAAGGCTCTCAAGGAAAGGGTCCATGACCAGTGGTTCTCTGCCGCCCCTGTGCATATGGGCTTTGACGCATCGTAGTGCTAAAACTGAGCTACTTTCACTCAGAATGTATAAACCTCAGCTTCGGAGTTTCGGAGTATTTCTTGTGAGTAGTAGTCTATAAATTGCTTAAGCAGCCTCTTATCTGGTTAGGAATAGAGTAACAGAAAATAACTAAAGTAATGGGTTATGATCCCTTGATAAAGAGTTAATTTGCATCGTAAATTTTTTTTGTTTTTGTTTTTTCGAGACAGGGTTTCTCTGTGGCTTTGGAGCCTGTCCTGGAACTAGCTCTGTAGACCAGGCTGGTCTCGAACTCACAGAGATCCGCCTGCCTCTGCCTCCCAAGTGCTGGGATTAAAGGCGTGCGCTACCACCGCCCGGCTGCATCCTAAAATTTGCATTGCAAAAAATTGTCAGCTACCGGGCTGGGAGAGCGTGAAGTCCCATGTTGTGCCTTTGCTGTGTGGGCTGGGAGAGTGTGAAGTCCCATGTTGTGCCTTTGCTGTGTTCGTGTGGGGGTCGCCTGTCTCACTTCTCCGTTATGGAAGAAGTGTTCATTCCTGATCAAAGGAATAGTTTGGAGTAGAAAAAAAAAATAACTAAAGTCAAGAGAAAAGGAAAAGTCTATTGCTTCTCCTTACTTCCTCGCCCACACCTATGCCTGTTAGGTGTTTAAGAGACAGGGGTACAGAACACC
>NW_026067940.1:1689241-1829997 GCF_014885135.2 Alexandromys fortis | reverse complement strand
GTCCGGAACACGCCCAAAAAAAAAAAAAAAAAAAAAAAAAAACAGACACCAGACACTTGCCATGTTGAATTCCTTTGGCCAAAAGAATATGAGGATTATGTTACTTTTTTAAAATGATTTTTTGAGACAGTGTTTTTCTGTAGCTTTGGATCTAGCTCTTGTAGACCAGGCTGGCCTCAAACTCACAGAGATCCACCTGCCTCTGCCTCCTGAGTGCTGGGATTAAAGGCACAAGCCACCACCACCCAGCAGGATTATGTTACATTTTGGGCCGAAGCAGTCACCAGGACCAGACTCTCCAGAACGCATTTCCCCTTCCACATTAACCAAAGAGACCAGGACTCCTGGGTGAGGCAATCAAGAAACACGACAGCAACACACAAGGCGCGGCCTTGCTAAATTGGCCACAGTGCTTTAGTTCCCTACTCACTCAGAGATATGGAGTCTAGGTGTTTCTCAGGGATCGATACCATCAATGAGCTGCCCAGCATCAATGCTGGGGTGTGAGAGTAGAGTGTCCCCCAGAACCTTGTGTGCTGGAGGCTTGGAGTTTGCAGAGTATTTGTTTACACTGTGAAGATGTATTTTTGCCAAGGTGCCTTCTGATTGGTTTAATAAAGAGCCGAATGGTCAATATCTAGGCAGGAAGGGGTTAGTTGGGACTCCCAGGGACAGAGAAGACTCTGGGAAGAAGAAGGGGAGACACCATCAAGATGCAGAGTGAGTCGGACACACAGAATGGGAGAGAGGTAAAAGCCATGTGGTAAAATGTAGATGAATAAAAATATGGGTTAATTTAACTTATAAAAGCTAGTGGGACTAGCCTAAGCTAAGGCCACGCATTCATAATGATAAGTCTCTGTGTCGTTATTTGTGAACTGGCAATCCAAAGAATAATCTGACTATACTTGGCCTCTAGTATAGAAGGGCCTTTCTTTCAGAGAAAATAATTGGGTCAGGTCACCCATACCCTCAAGAAAGGGTGATTCTTGGCTCTGTTGAGTGGACTTGGTTTGTAGGAATGGGATTGTTTCTGACTGGTTTTGGTTTTGGGTTTTTGAGTCAGGATATTAGACTATATACTTCCATAGCTGGAAGGCTGATTAGGAGCTCACTGTGTAGCCTTAGCCTGGAATCACATTCATAACAGTATTCTCACCTCTGCCTCTGAGTGCTGGAATCACAGGCACAAGCAATCATGCCTGGCATCACCTCTTTACCGCTAAGTCTTAGTTCACCAGAAAGTTGATTTTTGATGACATTGAGTGGTGTCTTCTCACTGTTTTGTTCACATAGCCAAATTTGTGCCCAGGGAGGAACCTCTGAGGACCCTGTTGTTGTGGAGGTTTTTACATTTGACTATAAAGCTTGGGACATTGGTACCTGCAGATCAGAGCAAATTAGCTCTCACCTAACTTCTGTTATTTGGTCATAGAAGATCTGAACTTCAGCATGGGTTTGTTTCTTAGGTCCTTCAGAAATTCTCCTTGATAAATGGCCTCATGGCCTCTCCTTGATGTTCTTTCATGTCAGCATCTGTGTTCATTACAGAGGTTTCCATTCAGACTGATTTTAGCAGCCTTATCTACGGGAACTAGTTAAGACCATACAGGAGAGAAGGAGGGTGAAGACTGGAGATAGAAGGTTTGTGATACTTTGTACCCATCCATCCACCCATCCACCCATCCACCCATCCATTCATCCACCCTCCCATCCACCCATTCATCCACCCATCTATCCACCCATCCACCCACCCATCCATCCACCCATTCATCTACCCATCCACCCATCCATCTACCCATCCATCCACCCTTCCATCCACCCATCTACCCTCCCATCCACCCATCCATCCACCCATTCATCTACCCATCCACCCACCCATCCACCCATCCATCCACTATTATTATTTCGCAAGTGCTCACTCTAAGTCAGTATTCGGGTGCTCTAGAAAGGAAGTTGTAAAATCTAATTTTCTAATTTTCTTCGGTTGAGCATGAGGCTCAGGCAGATGGACAGGCAGTTAATCAGCAACTAGAGGTCACTCAAAGTGGAATGCTCACACTGAGGTCCTCAGCTGGAAGCCAACTCTCTGCCTTCTCCGTTGCCCTTGTCACCTGTTCCCTGTAGAGGTTCTCTCTGTGTGTCTGCCTTTACAACAAAACAAAACAAAACCCTGGATCCCCTCTGTAGTGTAGCCAGGCTCACCTTGAATTCACAGTAATCCCCCCAGCCCTCCCATCACCAGGCCCAACTGTACACATATTCTAATACTACATCTTTGATAGCAAGTGGTCTGTCTTCTCTTTCAGTGTTCTCCGTTATACCCAGTTCTGATATTTGGGAGACAGTGAACTAGATGCCGTGGGGATGGAAGTGCACGCCCTCCCTCTCATACGATTGCTTTACAGCTGGTTTACACACGGCACAGATACAGTCAGCACCCAGATCCTCGAGTTTGCATCATAGTGTCAACCAACCTCAGACTCAAAATACTATATTGTCCCTGTGTTAAACAGGCACATTTTTTTTGTTCCTAGTGCTTGATTTATGCAACTTTTATAGTATTAGGTACTAAAGTACCTAGAGATGATCTAAAGCATACAGGAGAATGTGCCATAGATCGCACATAAACAGTCATTTTTTTTTTATAAGGGGACTGTATGGTCTTGTGCCTGTAGAGGCGTCTGGAACCAAGCCTTTACAGAAACCAGGGAGCAACTGGACCACACGAGTGAATTCCAGCTTCCAACGATAACATCCCAGGAGAATAAAGTTGTATCACATAGACCTGCCACTAGAAGCCATACATTAATGTGTTGACAGTCATGAATAAATGAAAACAATTTCCAAAAGTGTGTATCTGTGAACTCCATAGGTGTGAGGGAGGACCCACAGTCGTGAGCCTGTTCTGCCTCAACTGGAGGTCAGAGGGTTTGAACTTATTTTTGCTCTAAGTTTGTTGACAACAGGTGTGGCTACAAAGGAACAGATTCTGACTGAGGGTGTGGTTAATTAGTATTTTGGGTATAGGGATGGGTCCGCTCCACCTGGACCAAAGCTCAGAGAATTCAAATCTATTCCTATATCATGCTAATGAAGTCTGTTGTACTCCCCCTCCCCTTCTGGAGTGAAGTATGTAAGCGTAAGCATGTGGAGGAAAAATGAGGCAGGTTCAGTGGTCACTGAATGTCCCTCCCTATGCTGTTCTGTGTTTCTGTCTCTTATTCCTCCTACATCTCTGTTCCTTTTGCTCAGTAATTCTAATCCTCATGCTTTTACCTGGAATGTACGAGCTTTGTCAAAACTGGCTTTCAACACATAGGTGAAACTTAGGCTGTATCTAGACATGTACACAAGTTATTTCAACTTAGATTTATTTTATCAGTTGTTCTCGTGACTCTTAAGGTGCTCCGCTAGCTCAACTAGCAGCTCTGGCTAGCCAGGGCTACATGAGACCCTGTCTAAAGCAAAAACAAAACAAAACAAAAATCTTAGAATATGATGGCGAACAAATATGTTTTGAAATTGCATTTGTAACCAGCCTGTTTTGTCTTTTCTCCTACTCTCCTAGGACCAGCCTTTACCTGCAGGAGCCATTGGTTCCTCTGATTACTAAGGAGAAAAGCAATCAGCATGGGTAAGTGGGAGGGAAGGAGAGACAGAAGGAACCAGCAGCTGAGAGACAGGCGGCCGAGACAGGTGGCAGAGAGACAGGCAGACAACTGGAGGGAGTCCTTTCCCTCTCGGGGTTTTGTCCTCCTGTTCCAGCTAGTCTGGGGTCTCCCCAGTCACTGGGTGGGAAGTGAGTGATGGTTTTCTTGTCTTTAGGCTCACTGCTGCAGATCCTGATTCTGCCCCTGCCGGAGGAGCTTGGGAAGGAGAAAGCAGCCTTCCCAATTGTATTAATGCACCTGATGAGCACAGATATCCAGACCCTAATCTGAACGTAGTTCTTCTGAGGATAATAATGCCATCTAGGACGAAGATTGTCCTAAAACACTCCTGAGGAGAGCAGCAATTGTTCCTGAGTGAAGCATAATCAGAAAGCTGGTTTGAACTGGGCTCAACTCTGAATTGTGATCGCCCAAAATAACAGTGGCTTCAGCTGGCAGGAATTTCTTCTCTCACCCAACATGGCTAAGCCAGCTTGGCTATGATAGTTCCACAGATACGAAACACCTAGGGTTCTTGTCTCTCCTGGCATGTGCTTTGACTGCAGGGGCCAAGACATCGCTTTGGGTTTCATGAGTCATTATTGCCTCATTTTTTTTTTCAACAGAAAGTTCAGGGTGCATCTCATGGCTCCATCCTGTGAGGTGCACACATGACTTCTGCTTGCAACCCACCAGCCAGATATTACGTCAATGGTCACATGACAGTAGCGGAAGCTAGATCTTAGACGAAGCAGTGGCCCTGCTGTCTTTGAAATGAGAACTGAAGTGGTTTGAATATGTATTTGTTTAATACTGAAGATGACTTTTCAGATTCTAGGGATGAGAATCTCAAGCCTGGAAAAACAGGAAAGCATTGATTGAGCGATGGATTCGTATTCTTTCCTTTTGAGCTCTGGCAGCCACCAGTTATTATGACACATCAGACACGCCATGCTTTGGAGCCCCAGATGGCATCACACACACTCACACACCTTGATTTGTAGTCCCTGTTGACCACAAACTTACAATACCCCTCCACCCCTGCCACGTAAGCTTCTCTAATGCTGGATTTATATCCTGCTTTATTATTTATTTATTTTGGTGCTGAGAGTTGCACCCACGGTCTTGCACACACAGAGCCAAGTCTATGGCTGAGCCACCCCCACGGTTCACTTCGAGACTCGTAAACGAGTTGTTCCCACTTAGCTTTGTCTTCTCAGCTGTTCTCATGACACTTCAGGAGCTTCGCTAGCTCAGCCAGCAGCTGCGGTTCTAGACAGTCTGCTTCAAGAGCATTTCTGTCACTGAAGAAAGTCCAGTTCGTGTTTCGCACTCCTGAGAGCCCAGAGGCCAAACTGAGCAGGCAGCGCGCTGCAGCACTCTGAAAATGAGTATTTATTGCCCAAAATATATTAAAATATCAACTGAGAGAGATGGCTCAGTGATTCAAATCACTTGCTCTTCTTCCAGGGGTGAGTTCAGATTCCCAACACCCATGTCAGGTGGCTCACAACACCTGCCTTTAACTAGGACTCCCAGAGGATCTGCTACCTCCAGCCTCCGAGCACCAGCTCCCGTGTGCACATACATAATTCCTATGAAGAGTCACGTGTGCTCATAATTAAAACCAAGAAACATAAGCCTTTAAAAATACTATGGGGATGAGGATGCAGTTCAGTAGTATGTCATTAGCTTTGTTCAACTATGTCCTATCCATCAGAGAGGGGGGTGGTATATATAAATATTAATAAATATATATACTTATAATTGGGGGGTTGACAAAAGTCAGAAAATCTGCTAGACAAATTCTTTAAGAGCTATAACACTGAATATATTTCTTTTTGGTGCTTTGTCTTTTCATTTTCTCTTGTATAGTTGCCTTTTGTTGTTTCTGGGTGATTGTATTATTATTATTTTTATGAAGTATTATTATTTTCAGTGCTGGAATCAAAGCCAGAATCTCAGGCATGCCTGACTCTACCCCAGCCCCACCTGTTTGTTTGTTTTAGTTTCCTTTGGTCTCTTAAGACTGAGATAGACGTGACTTGGAGCTCACAAACGTAGATAAGGTTGACCAATAACACCGGGCTTGAACTTAAGCAATTCTGTGTCTACCTCCTAAGGGCTGGCTTGTCAGTTCTGGGCTACCAACCAGCCTTATTCCTGTTTATTTAGAGACGTGAACTCACAGAGATCCACCTGCCTCTGCCCCCCAAGTGACAGGATCAAAGGTGTGCCCCGGTCTTGAAAGCCAGCTAATCCTATTTAGATGTCTGATTTTAACTATTGCTCTTTTTTTTTTTTTTTACTCCTGTCCACAGAGTTATCTGCTGGTCTAAGTGCACTGAAAAGCAACATTGTGTCTTCCTTAAACAAAAATCAAAGCAAACAAACAAAACCGAAAAGAAAAACAATACCAAGCCAACCAAGCAAACAAAAGAACACAAAAACATGACTGCCTGCCCTGGAGTTGGCTGACTGATGCAGTGACCCAGGTGGAGTAAACTTGTTCTTCTCTTTCCTAGTAGGGTGGGGCTTTGTGTGTCCTTCTCGGTGCTGGGATTTTCTCTGGCTTGAATTAGGGTCTTTGCTTTCTGTTTCAGTCCCTCTGAGTTCACATGAGCACCCATCCTGTTGTGTCTGGAAGATTCTGTTGCCTTGGAGTCATCTACCACCTTTGGCTCTTAAAACATTTCAGCCTCCTTTTCCACAGACTTATTTCTCCCTGAAGTGGAGAGGGAGATAGGGAGGTACTAGGAGGAGTTGGGGGAAAGAATATGGCCAAAATATATTAAAAGAATCCTAAAGCCGGGCGATGGTGGCGCACGCCTTTAATCCCAGCACTCAGGAGGCAGAGGCAGGCGGATCTCTGTGAGTTCAAGACCAGCCTGGTCTACAGAGCTAGTTCCAGGACAGGCTCCAAAGCTACAGAGAAACCCTGTCTCGAAAAACAAACAAAAAACAAAAACAAAAACAAAAAAACCAAAAAAAAAAAAAAGAATCCTAAAAACCAGTAAGTACATTAAAAAAACAAACAAACTCACAAATAAATCAAAACCCACCATCAAACAAAACCATCCCAGGGCTTGCCACCAACTCAGAGTTCAACTCATAACCTGAGTTCAGTTCCCAAAACCCACAAAGCGGACTGAGACAGCCAGTTCCAGCAAGTTGTCCTCCGGCTTCCTCCACACATGAACATACAAAAATCAGTGTCACAATAACAATAATTAAAAAACAAAACTACTGTCTCAGGCCAGTGTGGTGACTCACACTTGTATCTCAGCTGGAGGATCACTGCAAGCTAGAGATGAGCCTGGGGGGAGAGAGCCAAGCAAGGGGCCTCAAAACCAACAGAAAGAGCCCTCCCCTTTCAGGCTGTTTAGAGATCATTTCCCAAACACCACCTTTCCAGCAGGCGCCGTTTCTCCCACTCACTCCTCACGGTGATTTGACCGTTTCTTTAAGGTTGTGGGAACAAGGGGTGCCCCGGAATTTTCATGGTTCCTGGAAAGTCCAGCGATTACGAAGAAGCTTAGAAAGCTTATTCTGTGTTGCAAGGAAATTGTGGGTAGTGCATGAGTTTAGTCTTACTTGAAGCTGTAAATCTTACCTTAGTAAATAAAATAAAGCTGGCTAATGGTCACCAACCAGATTTTCACTTCTTCTAAGGCATGGGGTTGAAGAAGAAGGGTTTCCTTGGACAGCACTAAGAAGTTCTTAAGAAGAAAATGGTCTTTTGTCAGCCAAGCCAGGGCACCCTCCCTGTGCACACACAACTTTCGGTGTTTTGTGTGACAGCTGTTTTCACAGCTATAGAATACCTGAGAGAATTAGCCCAGACGAATTCGTTTCTACCAAGATACTTTTAAAGTACTTTCTTTTTCCTGAGAACCAGGGTCTTCGTGACAGCATGCCAGGGCAGGCTGAAACAGTATGAAATTTTCATCAAATTTTGTCTGCCATACACACTTCCAATGGTTTAAAATTTGTCTCCCATACACAATTTCAGCTATTTATCTGTGCAACACAGTGAACCAGTGGCGCGTGGAGCCAGGGGAAGTCTAGTTCTGGGTTCTGAGTGAAGCTAGAAAGAATCTTAGCTGAGAAGCGGCCTTGGAGGTTAAGTCAGGATCAGCCACAAGAAATCGAGAGACCCAGGTGCACTGAACAAACTTCCGAGTCTTCGGCTGCGATTTTGGTGGAAATGCCATAGGTGCAGAGTTCAGAGACCTCTGTAGAGCGCAGTGAACTGCGCATTCCCTGGAGGGGACAACAGGGCCATTGTGTTTTAGGTGTTTACAACTCAGCGGAGGAGGCAAGACCTGTGCATATGAAAATTTAACTAGCAGTAAAAAGCCAGTATCTAAACAGGGCCAAATGATGGAGCTGTCACTGGGGGTTCAAAGGGCGCAGTGGTAGAGTGTTCCTGGGGGAAGGCCACACTGTGTACTGGAGGATTCAATAGCAGCTTGGGTGGAGGCGGCTGGGTTGGAAGGATGGTTGGGTGTAGAGGAGAAAAAAAATGAGGAGCGTTCCGGTGAGGTGAGAAGTAGCCTAAAGACAGATGAAGGGACTGGAAAGAACAGAATGTGCGCCCAGGAGAGAGTGATTAGATAAGGCAGGCTGGGGCGGAGAGACTGGAGGGAGAGCCCTGCCTGGGACAGAACAGCCTCACCGGCTAGGTGACCAGCTGTTAAAGGAACAGAGGAAAACCTGCTCATTAGTTCTCTCGCTCATCGTACCCGAAGCTCCTTGAATCTGAGCATAGGCTGCGCTGCAGCCATCTTGGCACTGGGCATGTACGTTGTTCTTGTGTCCCTGGCACTCTGGGAGCCAGGACGGGAAGCGGGGGAGACCGTAGGGACAGTGAGTCTGCTCCGCAAGTCACTACACGTTTGTTGAGGTCCACGGAACGTACGAGAGTGGACTCGAGTCCGTGAGCTCTTGGGTGACGATCTCATCTATATGTGGAATTAAAAAAAAAAAAAAGCAAAACAATACAAAACCTTGGTCTCGGGGAAGTTCAGAGAAGAACAGTGGGTTCCAGAGGCTAGGGAGAATAGGCAGAAGGGAGCACTCTTAACCACTGAGTGCCTCTCAGCCCCCTACACCCCTCCTTTTGGATGGCTCAGTTTTTTTTTTTTTTTTTTTTTTTTTGGTTTTTCGAGACAAGGTTTCTCTGTGGCTTTGGAACCTGTCCTGGAACTAGCTCTGTAGACCAGGCTGGTCTCGAACTCACAGAGTCCGCCTGCCTCTGCCTCCCGAGTGCTGGGATTAAAGGCGTGCGCCACCATCGCCCGGCTCGATGGCTCAGATGTTAAGGACACTGGCTGCTCCTCTAGGGGACCCAGGTTTTGCACCTGAGTCCCGCGTGGTGGCTCATAACTTTCGCTAACTCTGGTTGCAGGCAATCCAATGGCCTCTTCTGACACAAAGCAACAGGGACAAGCATGTAAGTGGTACACATACATACATGTGAGGAAAACGCCCCCACACAGAAAATCATCTTAAAAAACAAGACAAACTAACGCACACTTACGCATTAATTCAAAATGCCAAAGTCACTGAGTAAGGGGGAAGAAAATTCCATCAGCCATTCTCAGTGGTGCTAAAAATGAAAAACTTAAAGTGTTTACATTTACAAACAAATTTAAATTGATTCAAGATGGTCATGGTGGCACATGCCTTTAATCCCAGCACTCAGGAGGCAAAGACAGGAGGATTGCTGTGAGTTTCTAGGATAGTGGTGCCTTGCTGGGCAGCCAGAGCTACAGGGTGAGACCTTGTCTTAATAAACAAACAAACAAAATAGTTATTTGAGAAAAATGCAAAACAACAAACAAAACACCCAAATGATTAGCATATGGGTGTGCATCTGAGTTAGAACAGGTTTATGGATAGGGAATGTAACTGAGTAAAAAGAACCCTACCTGCCGAGGGTTTTATCCTTTAGACTCCGAGCAACGGGGACTCAGTGATGAGAATACACCCAAGGGAACTGTGTCCTGTAGCACGGACAACACCATATTGGTTTGTGCTATTGAGCCCAGTGCTGGAACACAATCCAACTCAATAGCTTCCTACAAGTTCTGTGGAAGACACTGGAAAGACACCCTTATAGGCTAAAATCAAGGCAAAAATTGAATTTAATAGATTAAAGCTCTTGCCTGGTGGTGGTGGCGCTTGGGAAGCTGAGGTAGGCTGATCTCTGTGTTTGAGGCCAACTTGGTCTACAGAGTGAGTTCCAGGACAGCTAAGGCTGTACACAGACACCCTGTCTTAAAAAAACAAACAAACAAATGAAAGATTAACGTTCTTTTGAAATAGGTATTTGGAGTGACTATTTTGCATCTGAATTCTCTGAATAATTGCCATCATACTTGTTTTTGACTTTATTATTTTGACTTCTTCAGGCATTAGGTACTATAGACTACCTCTTTAGTGATTCAGACGTTTGGTCATTTGCTGATAAAACTTTATTAGGCACCTAAATATTTTTTTTCAGGGGTTACCCAAGGAAGAGATTTAATGGCTAATTTCAGCCTTCCTCTTTATTTCCCTGCCTACATCTCCTCTGAGATGGTGGGAGGGGAAGCTTTTAAGAGACCCAGCATCCTTAAAGAGTCCATTTTGATTTCCCTTCAGAGAGCTACCATTAGCAGGGATACTGGCCTGGCCGAGCTGCCCCGGTATTCCCACATGTGTGGCTGCAGGGATAAAGGAGGTAGTCCTTTACTAATTCTTGCAGTTGCAACATTGTTGTTTTCTTTTTAAGCACCAACAAACTAGTTCTGGCAATTTCCTCCGGCAACCCTCTTTGGTGGTGGGTTCACACTGAGTAATTGAAGAACAAAAACCAACCAAGAAAGAAAAATCCCAGCTGCTAGGGAGGTCAAGGCAGGAGAGCAGCAAGTTCCAGGATGGCCTGAGCTTCATAGCAGCACCGTTTAGTTATTGATTTTCTTAATTTTATTTTAATTATTTATCGAGACAGGCTCTTGCTCTGTAGCTTAACCTGACTTCAGATACACTCTGTAACCTGCCCTGCCCTTGAACGTTTGATGATTCTTCTGCTCCCAGTGTGTTAGGATTACAGGTGCATACTGCCAGGGCTAGCTAAGATTTTTTTTAATTAATTAATTTATTTTTTTGTTTGTTTTTTGTTTTTTGGGTTTTTCGAGACAGGGTTTCTCTGTGGTTTTGGAGCCTGTCCTGGAACTAGCTCTTGTAGACCAGGCTGGTCTCGAACTCACAGAGATCTGCCTGCCTCTGAGTGCTGAGATTAAAGGTGTGCACTACTACCGCTTGGCTTTTTTTTTTTTTTTTTTTTAGAAAAAAAGAAAAGTGATGGGGACTTGGGGTATAGCTCAATGGTAGAGCATTTGCCTAGCATGAGTCTGTTCTTGGGTACTGCAGAGAGACACCCTAACTCCAAGCAGCCTCTCTGGGTAGTTCCCTCATTTCTGTACCAAGGCCTCACCCTAGGGAATGATTGCGTTTACAGCCCTGTTCCACACCGGTCATTCTTTATGGTCTTTCAGTTGGAAAATGTTTATCTAAATTTTTATTTATTTAATGTCAGGGAGTTTAGTCTGAATGTATGTTTGTGCACTATGTGTGTGCCTGGTGCCCGTGGAAATCGGAAGAGGCCATCAGATCTCCTGGAACCGGAGTCACCAACGGTTGTGAGCCACCACGTGGGTACTGAGACCTTCATAGCTGCGGGGCACTAGGTTGGGTGTAGGAACTGGAACCAGGTCCTCTGCTAGAGCAAGCGCACTTCACCAAAGAGCCGTATCTTTAGCCCCGCACTGGAGAAGGTTCAGCATTCACGTGGGCTGTTTGGTGTCAGCAGCATCTTCAGTACCTAACATACCCGCCCCCTGCCGTCCAGCCGTCCCGTCCTGGGAGTGCCCATTCACAACCAGAGCCCCAGCACTAAGGAGGCTGAGGCTTGGGCAGACTTCAAGGCCAGCTCAGATTACGTACTGAAACCCCGGTCTCAAAAAAAAAAAAAAAAAAAAGAAAAAAGAAACAAAACAAACAAACAAACAAAAACTCGAAGGGCTGGGGCTGCAGTTCAGTGGTAGTGTTATTATTTTTTAAAGATATAAGAATAGTTGGGGGAAGGCCGGTCCCACAAGGGAAGCAGTGGGTGACCTGAGGCCTGGGCGGGTCACTTTGACTTGTGGGAGACAGACAGATATATCATGCAGAGAGAGTTTGGGTATAGAGTTTATCCAGTGGGTTATGGAAGGGAAGGGGAATGGAGGGATGGGGAGGGGGAAGAGAAGAGAGGGAGAAGTGTGTGTGGAGGGTCTTATTTAGCTCTTAATTGCCTCAGATTTGCTCTGGAGCCAACTCTAGCCTTAAAATCTGTATCTCTCTGTCTCTAACTCCCAAATACTTTGGTTATGTCCTGCAGAATTGTTTTAATCTTTTTTAAGGTTAAAAGAGAAATTATGTATATGTATCTGCATGTACTTATGTGTCTACGTGCATGCCTGATGATAGAAGAACATGTCAGAGCCCATGGCACCAGAGTTTCAGGCAAGTCTGAGCTCCTGCGTGGGTCCTCTGGAAGAACACTGCACTCTTAACTGCTGAGCCGCCTC
Organism: Alexandromys fortis; assembly: GCF_014885135.2. Classification (NCBI taxonomy): domain Eukaryota; kingdom Metazoa; phylum Chordata; class Mammalia; order Rodentia; family Cricetidae; genus Alexandromys; species Alexandromys fortis. The sequence goes on along the minus strand of NW_026067940.1, from coordinate 1,817,726 downwards.
TCCAGCCCAGGATTAAACTCCCTGACTTCCTTTTCCTTCCTTATAATCTCTTTCTTTAACCCCAAGCGTTAGACCCTGAGCATTGGAGCCACATAGCAGGCACTCAGAGTTTTGTTGAACGAACGAATTAAAGACTCAGTGGCGTGGGGCTGGAGAGATGGGGCAATGGTTGTGAGTACTGACTGTTCTTCCAGAGAACCTGAGTTCAGTTCCCAGCCACCACAGGGCAGCTCACAACTATCTGTAACTCCAGTTCCAGGGCGTCTGACGCCCTCTTCTGGCCTCTTCAGGCACTGCATGCATGCAGTATACAGACATACATGTGGGCAAAATACCTACACGTAAAATAAATATGCATAAATCTCAAAACAAAGGAGCAAAAAAAAAAAAAAAAGATGATCAGTATCTAGTCTATATCCTAGTGTGTGACCAAAATAAACAAGCTTGTTTTATTAAGCTCACATACAAGGAACACACTGGTAACCAAAGGCAAGATGTCTAAAATCAGCCGCCATTTACTGGTCCTCTCTGTACCACAATTGCTTCACAGCAAGCCTAAGAGATCAGTAGTATTACCGCTCTTCTGAAGGGCAGAGAGGCTGAGATAGTAAGTGACAGAGCTAGGATTTGAACTTAGGCACTTTGACTTCTCAGTCCTGTAAGTTAGCCAACCGGGTAACTAGGCTGGAGGGAGTGCGATGCAAGATTTCTAATCAATAATCACCACCGGGAGGCATTAATTGTTCCGTAGACAAAAGGTGAATGCCTTAAGAATCAAGTGATTTCCTCCCCCTGAGTGCCTTGATAGGCTGTCAATAAAGAGTGACCTAGACCTGGGCTCAAGGAGGAAGTTAACCTGAGTGGTAAACCATTTCAGACTCGTTAATGGAGAGCAGAAGTCTGGGAATCAGGAGGGTTAGGACTTCTAAGCCCAAGGCTACTACAAGTGTGAAGTCTCAGGTCATCTCCGGCTTGACAACCAGGCTCTGGTGGCAGCCTAGTGACTGAGCATTGTTTGCCTTTGTTTGTTGCTGAAACAGAGGGGGTGGAGATTACATCCTCCTCCAAGTATACCTTCTAGGCAGCTGTTTCTTAGTATCTTTTTTTTTTTTTAACTTAAAGCTATTTATTAGCTTAAAGTTATTTTGTTTTACTTTTTTTTATTTTTGGTTTTTCAAGACAGGGTTTCTCTGTGTCACTGGTCTGGCTATCCTGGAACTAGCTTGGTAGACCAGGCTGGCCTCCAGCTCCCAGAGATCAGCCTGTCTCTGCCTCCTGAGTGCTGGGTTTTAAAGACCACCACTGCCTGACCCCAAAGCTGTTTATTTTAAAAGACTCACTTAGAAAGCTAAAATCCAATTGTTTCTGCTCAGCTGGGTTTCCACCACTACGTCCTTCACTTCTGTTTCTTTTTTTGTCTGTTTGTTTGTTTTTTTGAGACAGGGTTTCTCTGTAGCTTTGGAGCCTGTCCTGGAAGGAGGTCTTATAGACCAGGCTGGCCTCAAACTCACAGAGATCCACCTGCCTCTGCCCCCCAACTGCCCAGCCACACTTCTGTTTCTTTATCATTACATTTCTTTTATTTTGTTTTGCTTTGTTTTATTTGGTTTGATTTTCATTGCTTGAAATCTAGCCCAGGGCGTTGTGCAAACTGGGCATGGTCTTGCACATGGCTCCATGTGTGTCTTTTCCTCCTTCAGTGACTTGGAAGCTACGAGAAGCCAGATTTCAGTGTTATATCTTGCTATCTAATACTGCCATGTTCTGCATAAAGCATGGTTTAATAAAAACGTCTTTTACTGAGCCAGTTTCTGACTGCTGAATACTGGTAACCCACAGACTCTTTCCTCTAGGACATAGGCAATGGTACTTTTAGGGACATATCCTTTTTAAATCCAGGATATAAAACCATTTATTTTAAGCTAAAAAAATGACTGAACTAATTTTGAAGATGGTTTAGGAAGAAGAATACAAAATATCTTGTGACTGAGAAGAAGGTTCTGAAAACATTTATCCATAACTCATATAGTTTAGTGGAACCGCTTTTGGAATATGGGTACAGTGTTTCCACACAGCTGTTAAAAAGGGGTTTTCAAGTTAGGCTCATGAAGGAATAAGTATATTGTATAAATTAGTTAAACCTTAGAAAGTCACATCTGTGGTTATTTCTGCTACAGCAGTACTTCAGAATTTAGCTAAACTCATTTTTAGATTCTTTTTCAATTTATCTTTCCTTTTTAAGTTAGCAAGTCACATATATAGATGGAAAGCTGGGAACCAAAATTCAGGTATCTCCCCCCAACACACACACCATTGCACCCCCTTCTACACACAGTATTGGGGGTGATGGTACAAAGAACCCATGGCGTCAAGCACTCTAGGCAAACAGTCTACCCCTGAACCACATCCCTGGCTTCGACTATTTTGTTCTCCTTAGATCAGATGGGATTTGTGTATTATAACATGAAGCATTGGGATGAGGCTAAGTAAAAAGATCGGATAAGACAATGAAGATAAAATTGAACAGACTTGGAGAGGGCTGGAGCAGAAGGAGTTCAAAAATATGGCCTAGATAGGTTGTTCCCTTAGTTCAACCAAGAGAAGGCAGCATCTGGGAAAGGAGGCTGTGAGTAAACAGGAAGGAAGGAGGCGGCAGCCCTGCGGTTGGCGTCTTTATCGAGCGCACGTAGCAAACCCTCAACTGTCTATGTACCTCTACGACACAGGTACAAAAACACTTAATGTCACATTTATTAATTTAATTAAATTAAATAAATTGAAACATTTATTTTCAATGAGTTTGAGTTCATCACGGAAAAAGTCAGTTTGACCCTGTCAAACTGCGAGGCGCGGCTTTCGTTGCCTCAGTTCCCACAGAGACCCTTCTCTTTAAAAAAATGGCTTTCTCCTGTAGTGTGTGGAGGTGGCGCTACCGCAGAGGGAAGCGTGCCAGCTGAGGGCATGGGGCTGAGGAGTCGGCCAGGCAATGTTAAGACACCCCCCCCTCCACCCCAAGGACAAACCAGAGTTCTCACTTCACCGCTCCACAATAGATGTTGGGGGTGGGGCACCCAAAGGCTGCCCTGGATGGAATCCCATAATGATGATTTCATGGCTGATTAGATTGTACATCTACCTGGATGGGCCTTCTGGTCCATGAGATCAATTTGCATAAGTTATCCTTCCTCATGGTGTGGGTCTCCAGCCCTTAGGGGGTTGAATGACTCTTCCACAGGGGTCACCTAAGACCATCGGAAATCACAGATATTTAAACGATGATTCCTAACAGTGGCAAAATTACAGTTATGAAGTAGCGACAAAATACTTTTATGGCTGGAGATCGCATGAGGAGCTGAGGGTCGCAGCATTAGGAAGGCTGAGAGTCACTGTCATAAGCCATCCTGAGAAAGAGCTGTCTCCACAGAGCTCCAGCTCCCTGGTCATGGGATCAGTTGGATTTTATCTTCTTGGGAGGTGGTTATGCCCAGAGGGAGATGCTAACGGAACTCTGACAGGTGCTTGTGACTCATTCCTGGCCTCTGAAGCTTCTATCCTGAGGTGGGTTTCTTCACGTCAACTTCTACGTACGCAGTGAAGTCTGCTCAGGGCAGGTCTTTAGGTTATCTCAGGGGTAACTTCTGAGGGTCACAAGGAGAAAACGGCAGCAACTGATGGAGGAGGAAGAGGAGGAGGAGGAGGAGGAGGAGGAGGAGGAGGAGGAGGAGGAGGAGGAGGAGGAGGAGGAGGAGGAATTCTGTTCCCAAACCTTGGATGTGCACAGTGGTTTGGATAGGACCTTGGAAAATTCTACAGATCCCCATAGAAGCATTTCTTTTTGGATGACATGTTATTACAGTTCATTGACAAAATGTTAATTGGAAAAACATAAGTGGGTTGAAGTAAAAGGTGTAATTATGTACCAGAGATACTGGGAGGAAATACAGCTGCTGCTAAATACAATTAGGTATTTTCTTTTCTTTCCCATCTTTTTTTTTTTTAACTGAATTAAGTCACCAAAATGTTTCTTTCCCCCCCAGACAGTGTCTCTCCCTCTTGCCTAGTCTGGCCTGGGACTCACTGTGCAGCCCAGACTGACCTCGACCTCAGGACTAATCTCACTGCAGCTATCCAACCAAGTGTTAGGGTTCCAGGTGTGAGCCACTCAACAGGTGTGTTGGTTAGTCATTTCTCCAAGACAAGTGCTCCTTGGGTCGTGCATGTTGAGCGCTAATACTTGGGCATGAGAGACCCCACCCCAACCCCTTCTCTGAACCCGAGGCTTTGGTTCACACTGCCTGGCTGGTGGTGATAGACGTCCTTATATGGGACGACTCTGGGGAATTCACTCTGGCTTCTCAAGAGCTCTCAGCAGATGTGGGAATGGCTGGGGTTAGGACAGGACACATGCAGGAATGGATTCCCGAGCAGGTAATACTACGGAGCAAAACTGAAACACAAATTGTCAAAAAAGAGGGTGAGGGAGCAGAGAGTAGAGATGCCATGCCTCAAACCTGAGTGCTGGGGGGGGGGGCATTTGTGCTACAGGGGGTGGCCGAGCACCCTGCAAAGCCGCTGTGGTTTCCGTGGAGTGGGAAGGAAGAAGATCTGCTTTGGTTTCTAAGCCACACTCTGGCTCAGTGGCGCCTCTGTGAATTCCTGCAGAAATGTGCCCACGCTTGTCTGTGAGTGGCTACAGCCCCTGCTGTGCTTCCGAGACTTCGAGTTCTGTATTATCGTGCAGAATAATCACTTGTGTAGAAATCTTTACAGCCTCCAGAATGCCTAGGACAGTGCCTCGAACGTTCCAGTTCTGTGGCAAATACTTATTAATAGATGATCTGAATTCATGTGGCCCTCCAAGAGAGGGAATGCTCAGAATAGAGGTGCCACACAGCGACCGCCATGACAGCAATTCCTATGGAGTGCTCTACTTAGGCCTGACACATTCGGTCATTGAACATTTGTTAAATGGAAACAATAAATGAGAATTTGTTTTATTTAATTATTATTTTTCAAGGTCTAAAAATAACGTGTGTGTGTGTGTGTGTGTGTGCTTGCAAGCACACATATGTGTACATCACATTGTGTGGAGTTTAGAGGGCAACTTTCCTTCCACCACGTGGGTCCTGGGGATCAAACTCAGTTCATAAAGCTTGGCGGCAGGTGTCTTTTCTCACTAAGCCATATCGTCTGTTCTGTATTTTTTGTTTGTTTTTAAGAGAGCGTCTACTATGTAGCTGAGGACACACATTGAATTCATTGTTTGTTTTAATTTTTCAAGACAGAGTCTCCTATGTAGCCCTGGTTGTCCTGGAACTCACTCTGTAGAACAGGCTGGCCTTGAACTCACAGAGATTCTTTTGCCTCTGGCTCCCGAGTGCTGGGGTTAAAGGCCTGTGCCACCACCGTCAGGTCACCTTAAATTCTTGTCCTCCTGTCTCTGTCTCCGGAGTAGTGAGATTATAGGTGTGCACCTCTGCTTTTATAGGGTGCAGGTGATCGACCCCCCAGTTACGTGCACGGCAGGCAAGCACTCTACTAGCTGAGCTATGAACTCCTTCTCCAAATAAGAATTTAACTATTTCTTCCTGGTGATTGCTTTTGTGGTTTCTAGCAAGAACTTTGGTGGCTGGGTTTGTAGCTCAGTGGCAGAGAACTTGCCTAGAATGTCTAAGACCCTGGGTCCAATCCCTGCCATGAAGGGTGAGACGGCCAACTTACTCTGAGCGGGCACAGTGCCTCTCCTCTGTAATCGAAGCATGATTCTAAGTTCTAGGCCAGACTGGGTTAAATAATGAAACTGTCTTAAAATGAATCAAAACAAAAACAAAAACCATAAGAGAAATACAAAACAGCAGCAAGACAAACCAAAAATAATTTTGGGATAAATTTGGGTCAATTGTGTGTGTGTGTGTGTGGTGTGTTTTGTGCAGGGGATTGAGTAATATATTTTTTTTGTTAAAGTATTATTATTATTTTATTGGTGGTTTGCCTGTATGTCTGTCTGTGTGAGGGTGTCAGATCCTGGAGTTACAGATAGTTGTGAGCTGCCATGTGGGTGCTGGGAATTGAACCCGAGTTCTCTGGAAGAGCCGTTAGTGTTCTTAACCACTGAGCCATCCCTCTAGCCCAAGTAATTATTTCTTCCTTCTCTCTCCTTCCTTCTTCTTTCCCTTACTGCTTTGTGAGGTGCAGCCTTTGCTGTTGTTGCTTTTTGTTTTTCGAGACAGGGTTTCTCTGTGAAACAACACTGGCTGTCTTGGAACTCGCTCTGTAAAGCAGGCTGGCCTTGAAATCACAGAGATCCACCTGCCTCTCCCTCCCCAGTGCTGGGATTAAAGGCCTGTGCAACCAATGCGCTGTGGTCTGCCTTGGTCTTCTGGATGCAGAGAATTACAGGTGTGAGCCACCAATCTCAGCTAATAATTTTTTAATATTCAGATTGAATTGTGTTTTATGAAATTTATTGTTCTCTTATGGTTGACATTGAGCTAATGATCAGACATGAATTTATTCAAAATGAAACCTTAATGCTAAATATTAAGAATCCACAGAGGCCATATTAGGTTCATAAAATGATGAAGAATAAAAATAATCACAACCAACTTGCGTTTATCATTCAGGATTTTTACAGAAAGAGCCTTAAGAATCTTAAGAGGCTCTCATGAGGAAACCATATTTTTCTGTAGAGATGAGGTGATGAGGTTTTTACAGGGTCCAGGCTGCCCACTCTGCTCGTGTGTGAAGCCTTCACTAACTGTGTGGTGAGTCCGAGGGCCAGAGCAGGTGGGGTGCTCTCCTGGACCCCCATCACCCTCCCTGTTTCCTTGTCAGATTCAGTTCCAGCAGCAGCACACACCTGTCCAGTGACTTTTCAATGCCTTCTTGCCCTCATGTCAGGTGAGGAGAGGGTGAAGGGGGAGGATGGGTCTAACTTAGGACCTATACAGCCTGGGTAAGGGTTGACTCCCTTGAGCACTGAACCCCCTGCTGTCCCGATTTTTCAAGAGTCCCCATGCACACAGTAGGAGATGAAATGAACGTTCCAACAACATGCTGTCATTGTCAGGGTGGCCTATAGAATTAGTCCACCGAGTACCACAGTGCTACCTTACGGCTTTAGATCTCGGCCTGCGCTCTCCTCTGGCACAGCTGGGTTAAGCCTGGAAATGGCAGCAGCTCTGCTTCTCTGAGGACACCAGTTATAAACCCAGACACCCAGTTTGTTCAAGGCTTCTGATAGTCGGTCTAGTTTGATTCAATAACAATAAAAAGTCCAGGGGAAAGTTTAGGCAATTGTCTTATGAAGGCTAGCCACCAAGGTTTGTTTGATTTGGTGTGTGTGTGTGTGTGTGTGTGTGTGTGTGTGATTACTTCAATTATTTGTGTGTCAGCTTTCAATAGCTATACGGATTTATTTGTTTAACTTTTTATCCTTATTGTTTGGTTTTTCAAGACAGGGTTTCTTTGTGTAACAGCCCTGGCTATCCTGGAACTCACTCTGTAGATCAGACTGGCCTAGAACTCACAGAGATCAGCCTACCTCTGCCTCTAGAGTGTTGGGATTAAAGGCGTGCTCCACTATCCAGATTTGCTTTTGAAAGCCTATACTATAGGTTTATATTATACACTGGGTGAACAAATAGGGATGAGTTGCGAAAATACATTTGTAACACATTAATGACCCATGATTAGTGTTAGACTTTCGGCACATGCACTGGCTGCCCCTGAGATCCTGACGGGATGCTTCCTCAGCTGCAGCCACTAACAGCACCTTCTGGGCTACTCCCCCTTTTAAAAGGGCACTGCCCACCTCCAGTCTCTTCCCTTCTCTCTCTTTCTGCTTCTCTGCGTTTTTTTTTAAAATATGACAACAATTAGTCCATGTTTATAGATAATATTAACAACTGAGTAACAAAGGACTCATAGTGTGTGGCATACCTGTAACACCAGCCCTTGGGGAGATGAGGCTGGAAGATTCTGGGTTTGAGACCAGCCTGGGCTAAACAGTGAGTCCTACCTAAAACAGCTAAAATACAATGAAAATCAGAGAGAGAGAGAGAGAGAGAGAGAGAGAGAGAGAGAGAGAGAGAGAGAGAGAGAGAGAGAAACAATAGAATTGAGTGAGAAATGTCAAGAGATATGAAATCATAATTTTAAGAAATGTAAAGTAAAAATTGTTAGAGAACTCACCTTCCCACTATCAAATTAAAAATTTAAAAATAGGGGCTGGAGAGATGGCTCAGTGGTTAAGAGCATCGCCTGCTCTTCCAAAAGTCCAGAGTTCAATTCCCAGCAACCACATGGTGGCTCACAACTATCTGTAAAGAGGTCTGGTACTCTCTTCTGGCCTGCAGACATGCACACAGACAGAATATTGTATGCATAACAAATAAATAAATAAATATTTAAAAAAAAATTAAAAAATAACCTAACATACAGCCTACAACCCCAAAAGGTATAGTTCATAATTATTTATACTTACCTAATTTTATTTCATTTCTTTTTACTTAGCTTCAATGGTTTTCATTTTATTTATTGTGTGCATATGCACATGTGTATGCATGCACATGTGTGCGTATGCATGTGTGTGCACATGTATGCATGCACACATGTATACGCACATGTGTGTAAGTTAGAAAAATTTGTTATAGGATCATTTCTCTCCCTTTACCTTTGGTGTCCAGTACCTTTACTCTCTGAGCCATCTTGTGGTCTTTCATTATTTAATTTAATTTTCACTTTTACTTTTTTATTTTTCGAGACAGGGTCTCGTTCTTGTAGCCTTGATGGGTGCGAAACTTGCAATGCAGACGAGGCTTGCTTTGAACCTACATCCCTCCTTCTGACTTTGTCTCCTGCCCGTTCCCAGGCCCAGAGTGGTTCAGGGACTTTTACAAGGTCACCAAACAGAGAAGCTGCAGAGATAGGAATCTGAAGGCAGGGTGGTTCTGGCATCTGAGCACCTCACTTCTGGCCTGTCTGCCTATGTGAGTGTGTAGAATTTGCTGTAGAATGCCATTTACAAGAGCGTGGAATGCTATCTCGACTTTCTCAGTCTCATTTGTGACTTGGCTCATCACTTGAGTCTGCGTTCATCCATCTGGCTTTGGAAGTCAGAGGAACTCTTTGCTGTGTCATTTTGAGCATCTTCCAAAGAAGGAAGGTACCACTGGGATGCTATCAACAGACAGCTGCTCAGTTGCATGAACTGCCGATGTGACTTACAACAGCCCCATCCTTCTCTCTTGGAGCCAGTGTGGAAAAAGCCAATGAAGGCTGGGCTTCATCCCCACCGCGATGGTCCAGGGCTATGCTGTGGCAGGACTGTATTTTGAGCAGAGTTGGCGACTTGTTTTTCGGGGAGTACAAAGCAAGCAATTAATCTGTCACCTTGAAAAATCAGGTTGTAACCTAAAGAAGGAGCAAATTGTGACTTTGGGTAAAAAAAGAATGACCTACCAGGAAGAGTAATTTATCATGATAACAAAAAATGTCGACGTTCTCCCAGTTGCCAGGGAGAAAGGCTACAGTAAGCTCATTCAGGAGAGAGAGTGTCCGAATAGTTTTAGCTGATCAATATTTCCAGGGCTCACAAGCAGCCAAAACCCTGTCATTGCTCACTAAGTAGTCTGCTCACCTGGTTTGTAAAGCGGAAAATCTGAGTGATCTAACTATCCTCTTAAAGAAAAGTCACCACTCAACAACAGGCATTCTCTATAGTGTGAAAATAAATATCTCCTGGGGATTTAATTGCAAACTAATATTTTGGGGTGTTCGTGTGTTAGAGGGATTAAGAAATTATGTGTCCTATTGGCATTAAGGTACGTGCCCATTTTTACATCAGAACTGCTGGAGAGGAAGTAAGTAGCTTTATCTAGGGAGTCATTGGTGCAATACTGACAGGTGAAACGGTTCTGACTTCCGCTAGTGTTGGATACTTTCTGCTTGTCCTGCAAGTTCATCCTTCATCCTGCTTCTCTTCCTCCCGCTCCAGGGCCTCCTGGGGACTGCCTGTCACCTGGTTCTTGGTTGGGTTTGGTCAGTGGGAGGCACCTGCTGGAGGCTGGTGGAAAAGAGAGGAGTTTATCCCCCTTGCTGGCCAAAGGCTGGCTGGCCTGACTCCCCAAAGTTATAGCCCAGGCTGGCTGATATTTTCCCTTTCTCTGTCTCTCCCTTTCCTTGATCCAGCGGGAAAACACACCTGCCTTCTCGCTGTTCTGTCTGGTACTAGACTGGCGAGCGGTTTCCTTCTCGGTCCTTATCTAGCAGTCAATTTGAGCAGACCTCAATGTGACCCGGACATTCAGGAATTCTGGACAACTAAGGCTCTTTGACGGACTTCCATCCCCTCAAATGGTCGTGATAAATGTGGTTAGTCATTAGATAAAGAAACACAAGTTTACGAGTTGCTCTGTAGCAGCGTGACCGCCCAGGCTGTGGATGTTACGGAAGAGTGATTCTGTTGGTAGATTTTGCTGACAAACCCTAACAGGATGAGGGCCGCCGTCACCCTCTGGTCCCAGTAAAGCCGAAGCCTGGATAAAGTACCCATTATCTCTCCCCACCACCAAGTGGCCTGCACTTAGCCACACCCCGCCAGCCCACGGATTTAGTTGTCCACCCAACAAACTTGGCAAGCTCACCCCATTTCTCAGAAGAGATCTGAGCGCGGCAAGCTGCATACCCCAAAGACTTGATGACTGCCTGTGCTCCCTGCTTACTGTTGTTGCACTGAGAGGGAAGACTGAAGACTCTACACCTGCTAGAAACAGAAATGTGCTCTACTGCGCCCCAACTTTAATTCTACTCATTCTAATTTTTAAAATTACACTTATTTGGTGTGTGTACTGTTCAGGTCAGAGGACAACTTGCAGGAACCCGTTGTTCTGGCGCTGGAACCGAGGGCATCAGTCTTAGCTATGAGTGACTTTATCTGAGGAACCATTTGCCAATGCCCCCACCCCAAAGCCTCACCCCCCACCCCCAGACAGGCTGGCCTCTAACTCAGAGATCAACTTGCCTCTGCTTCCTAAGCGTTGGGTTTAAAGGTGTACGCCACCTCTCATTACCTCTCCTTAAATCCAAACAAACAAACAAAAAAAACCAAAACAACAGCAACAAAAAACAAACAAAAAAACTGTTCCTTGGTTTTTCATGTGAGGATGATCTATTTTATAATCAAATTGTCCAGACCGAAGAATCCACTGGGATTCACACTGGAGACAGGTGAACATCAGGAGAGCCAGCTGCATCGAGGTTCTCACCCCAGTTAATCTTCCTACCAACAGAAGGAGCTGTCACCACCCGTATTTCACAGCTAGGGAAATGAAGGTCCAGTAGATTAAGCAACTTTTTTTATTAGCCACCACGTAAGTTAGAGATTGCAACTCAAGCTCCAAGTTCCACCTCAGGGTTCACTTGTTCCTGGCAGCTGCATCCTCTAACGATGCTGCGGATCCAGAGAGGAGCCTGGAGACTGCAGCTTGAGCTGGGACCCAGTGATTGATTTATGGTGCACGAGTCACAGTCAACTACAACAGAGGGCAGCGCAGGTCCAGGGAAAGTGGGTCCTCCAGTGGTGGGCTTAGTGGTCCAACGATGATGGTGGGCATGGTGATCCAGTGATGACTGATGGGCTTGGTGATGCAGTGATGATGAGTGAGCATGTGGTCCAATGATAACAGGTGAGCTTGGTGGTCCATTGTTGACGGGCAGGCTTGATGATCCAGTGATGACGGGTGGACATGGTGATCCAGCGATAATGGGTGTGTGTGGTGATCAGTGATGATTAGTGGGTGTGGTGATTCCCTGATGACAGATGAGCTTGGTGAGCCAATGGTGATGGGACTTTCAGGTCCAACGGAAGACAAATTCTCGTCAGCAACATCCTGTCTTTGCTTAGTTCTACTCTTTGGTCTCTGTGCCACAACCAGTTGACTTGTGTTTCACCTATCTGTCTTCTTTTGCTTTTGGTAGGCTGCACATTCGCCTCTTCCTCTCACAGCCCAGAGCTTGTTAAGATGTTGTCTAGGCTGAGTGATGACCAAATGATTTTGAAGTCCCTGCTTTCTGTACGTGAAGTTCACGCAGGTTTTGATTTGTGAGGGCTCTTCTGCCCCTTTGCCATTCCACCTGTGGCTTGGATCCAATGACATAATGTAATTTACATGACTGAGAGGAAGTTAATCACAAGAGAACTGTGGCTGACATTTACTGTGGAGGCATTAACTTTTATAGCTCTATTGTGTTTTAATCCTCGCAATTTTCTGGCAATTTAGAAGAACAACTATTTATAAGGGGATTAGCTATGTCTTCAGGCTGCCAATGTTTCCTGGAGCGAAGCTGTGGATAGGGTCAGGGGCTGTCTTCCTTCCCTTCCGTCTCTGATAAACTGCCCAATCGGTAAAGTTTCTCTGAGGAACAATCATTGTGAAAGTGAAAGATTTTGATCAAAGTCCAAGTGCTGGTTGCTAGACACTCCAGAAGCAGGCTGGAGTAATGGAATTACTTGAAGCTACATTGATTTATTTGTTTTTTTTAATTTACTTTTGAGACAGTCTCAGCATGTACCACTTCCCTGACTTCAGCTTCCCAAGGGCTGGGATTCTAGGCCTGCAACACCAGGCCTGGTTTGTGGATTCAAAAGTTGCAGAATCATACTGTTTGTGAAAACTTAGGCATATCACTAGGTATCTTAACGTTTTAGCAGGACCTATCAGTGTAAATCGCAAGTTGGAACCCCATGGCATAGTTGGAGGTAGGAAGGGCTGTCTCTCTCTCTCTCTCTCTCTGTGTGTGTGTGTGTGTGTGTGTGTGTGTGTGTGTGTAATTCCTGGAGGCCTGGCCCTATGAAAGGATTTCAAGTCAGGTGGTGGTGGTGGCGGCACGTGCCTTTAATCCCTGGGGAGGCAGATCTCTGTGAGTTCAAGGGCCATCCTGAACTACACAGAGAAACCCTAGCTTGGGGGAAAAAAAATAACACCAGCACCAGCTGGTGAGACTTGATCATAGTAATTTCACAAAAATTGTCAGGTCATTATAGGAGACCTTTATCTGTTTAACATAAAGTTTTGAACTTGGGAGTCGGGAAACTTCAAGCATTTGCCACCATGCACAACCCCAGGCCACTGTTCTGAACTAAACTCTAAAGAGTCCCCAAAAGATAAGACTTAAAATCAAAATGGAGCCACTCCTGGTTTTTGTTGTTGTTGTTTTCATTTTTGTTTGTTTGTTTTTTGAAACAGGATTTCTCTGTGTAGCCGTGCCTGTCCTGGAACTCACTCAGTGGACCAGGCTGGCCTTGAACTCACAAAGATCCGCCTGCTTCTGGGATTAAAGGTGTGTGCCACCGTGGCCCAGGCCCAGCAAGCCACTCCTGTTTATGTTCTCTTTATTAAGCTATATGGTTAGTCCAACTTTCTGAGAAATCAGGGTTAGAGAGACTAGCCAAGTTTTTTAGGCAAACCAGCAAGATAATGAAGTCCCCTCCCCCTTCATTCTTACACCGATTAGCCTGAGAAGACCCAACGTTAACTAATCCCTTACGTTCTTCTGCTTCCAGGCTTTTGCCTTACAAAGAAAGTAACTTTGAACCCACCCATGCAAACCACTATTTTTATTCTTCTCTCATATAATACATTTCATCTGCTGTCCCCTCTCCCTTCTCTCCCCCCAGTCTCCCCACACATCCCCTCTTCCAAGTTCCACGGCTCCTTCTGTTTCCCTTCAGAAAACAGCAGGCCTCTGGGGGATACCAACTGAACACGGCATGAAAAGCTACGACAGGACTAGGCACAAACCTTCATATTGAGGCTGAATGAGGGAGCCTAGTAGGAGGAAGAGGATCCCAAGAGCAGGCAAGCCTACTTTCTATCTATGAGAAACAATTCCTTCTCCTAGGTTCATTATAACAGTCCAAACTGAAAACCAGAGTAACTATGATCTAAATTGTCGGGGCTAGAGAGATGGCTTAGAGGTTGAGAGCACTGACTAGTGTCCCAGAGGACTTGGGTTCAATTCCCAGCACCCACATGGTAGCTCACAACCATCTGTAACTAGAGTCTCAGGTGATCTGATGCTGTCTTCTGACCTTTGTGGGTTCCAGGCATGTATAGGCGTGCAGGCAGTCATACACGCATCACATGTATCTTCTGACAGACTGAGGGTCTCATTGCTCAGTATGGAGTTTCCCATGTTGCTTGCCATGTCGCCACCCTGAGGAAGGTGTGGTTCAAACTGCAAAGATCCTAGGAACATCCTAAAACAGCTGGAAGGATTTTCTGCAGCAATATGTGGGCTCTCTCTAATGACGTCCACCAAGGCCACACTGGATGACAAACGTTCTTCCAATAGTGCTAAGCATGTAGAGACAGGAACTTGTCAAATGTTCCCTCCTGGGGGTAAGCTAGAGAGATGGCTGCAGCGCACATGCCCCGTCTGTGCTCTATGCGCTACCATACATACAGTTCCCAAGCTTCAACACACAAACACACGCAGAAAGAGAGACAGAGACACGGACCTCTAGTCACTGGTAAGAAGCCCTTTATTCAATAGCACCATGGAGGCTTATCTACCCAACAGTCAGGTGGGCCAACAGGTGAAAATTGTACCCTCTGATCCTCAAGGCCAAGGCAAGGCGTGCTCATGAAGCAGAGCTGGTAAACAACTTTGACACAGCTTTCAGTAACTCAAATCAGAGGAAAGTAAAGATCTCTAGCAGGGAAGAGCAGCTGGAGGCCAGGACTCCAGATGGTCTCAACAGACGGGTCAGCAGTTAAGAGCACTGACTGCTCTCCAAGGTTTGATTCCCAGCACCTACATGGCAGCTCACAACTATCTGTGACTCCATTTCCAGGGGATCCAACACTCTCATATAGACATATGTAAAGGGAAAAACACCATTGCACATAAAAATGAATAAATAAATGAATGAATAAATAAATGGATCAGTAGGATTAAAAAAAAAGTTACCTACTGTATGTTAGTACTCAGGCATCTGTATTGGCCTGCTTGTGTGGTCCTGACAGGATATGTCCTCAGCTGCACCACTAAGAGCATCTTCTGTGCACATTCACTACGTTCCCTTTTAAAAGGCAGGTCTTGCCCATCTCCCTTCTCTCTCTCTCTCTCTCTCTCTCTCTCTCTCTCTCTCTCTCTCTCTCTCTCTCTCTCTTTCTTTCTCTCTGTCTGTCTCACTGTGTGTTTCTTTCTGTTTCTCTCTTTCTTCTCTTCTGTTGCTCCTGTCAACAGAGGTCAGACTTCCCCCTCCCCTCCCCGCTTTTCCCATTTCCTTTCCCTCAATAAAAAGCTTCTCTCTGTTGCATGGCATCTCTCTTGTGCAGCTCTTAACTTCCATCACTGTGGTGTTTGAATGTGAATGGCTTCAGTAGGTTCATCTGTTTGAATACTTGGCACCAGTTGGTGGAACTGGCTGGGAAGGCTAGGAGGTGTGGCCTTGTTGGAGGAGGTGTGCCCCTCAAGGTAGGCTTTGGGATTTTAAAAGGCTCAGCCCATTCCTAGCTTCTCTTTTTGCTTTGTTTGTGGATCAGGATGGAAGCTCTTAGCTACCAGAGCCCTGCTTGCCTGACTGCCACCACGTCCCCAACCATGATGGTCTTGCATCCTGACCCTCTGGAACTATGATTCCCAAATAAAACGTTTTCTTTTATAAGTTGCCTTGGTCATAGTGTTTTGTCATGGCAATAAAAAAGGACTTAAGACACCTACCTCCAGCAAGAGTTTAAGTGTAGCTGTAGGTTACAGAGACTGTATATGTTGTGTCTGTCCACAGTAGAACATCTTTTAGAGTTATCTTATGTTTTTTTTTTGTTTGTTTGTTTTTTCGAGACAGGGTTTCTCTGTGGTTTTGGAGCCTGTCCTGGAACTAGCTCTTGTAGACCAGGCTGGTCTCGAACTCACAGAGATCCGCCTGCCTCTGCCTCCTGAGTGCTGGGATTAAAGGCGTGCGCCACCACCGCCCGGCTTTTATGTTTTTTTTTTTTTTTATTTAAACTTTATGGAAGTGTTTATTTTAAAGTCTAGTACCAGAGAACAGGATAGACGAACACGACAGGTACTTCTCACAAGGGACAATCACCCTATCTTTTGGCAATGGATTCAGCAAAAAAGCACAAGAACATTCTAGAAGGGCTTAAAAGTCACATTCTGAATTAAACAGGAAATGTTCAAAGCTAAACAGTGAAATGGAAGCTTTCATTGGCTGCGTAATCCTACCAAATCTAAATAAAAAGTGTGGCTAATGGCCATCTCACAATGAATTGTTGGATTTGAGACTAAGTGCTGTTGAGATGGCCATTAGAGTTATCTTATGTTATATGGATGGGTGTTTTGCTTGCATGTGTATATGTGCATGCCTGGTGCCTATAGATGTGAGCTGTCATGCAGTTGCTGGGAACTAAGCTCAGGTCCTCTGCAAGAGTAGTAATTGCTCTTAATTGCTGAGCCATCTCTCCAGCCCCACAGTAGAAATTTGAATTTCCAGGTTCCAGTGCTGGAAATGTTTAGCACTACCTAGGTTTACCCAATCCCACCCACCCCCAAGTTTTCCAGCTGAATCTGATGGTAAGATAGATTTAAAATTACTAAATTTTGAAATTCCTTTTAAGTGGTAAATTCTATCCTGAATTTGGTGTTCCCTCCCTCCCTTCCTCCCTCCCTCCCTCCCTCCCTCCCTCTTCCTTTTCTTTTTCTTTTTCTGTTTTGTTTCTCAAGACGGAGTTTCTCTGTACACATGTTCCAGGCTGTCCTGGAACTTGCTCTGTAGACTAGGCTGGACTTGTCTCTGCTTCCTGAGTGCTGGCATCAAAGGTGTGTGCCACCACCACTATATACTTGCAGCTCTGTTCTGATGTGTGGCCCAAGGAGTACTGACTCCCATGCTGCATGCCTGTCTTCAGCCATTGTCTGCATGCTTTTCTCTCCTCTTTTCTTCTATAATGCAATTAGCTAGAAGCTGATGGCTTTCAGGCTTTGACAATAGCTTACTGGATTACTTTCTCTTTTTCTTCTTGTTTTCATTTCCTTTTCTTCCCAGAGAGCAAGAGCCCTGCGTTGATCATGGGGTTAAAACGAAGCCAAGCCTTGTCCATCATCCCTCTCCATCGGGTGCTCTGCACCAAGGAAGCATGAACACCACAGCCCCCAGCACACCATTTTGCTCTGAGCTGACTCTGGTTCCTTTGGAACACTGCAGTAAGATGGAGGCTGCAGGAAGCCAGTGAGTGAGGACAAACGGCCTCCGCTTTGCCATCTGCCCTGAAATGAACCTCCTCTATCCCTTATTCCCATTAGTGGGATTGTTTTCAAACATATTTCCAAGGAGATGAATTTGACTCTTTATTTCTCCAGGCTCCTTTGGCCCTCTATTACTCTAACTGCAGACTTACATTTGCTGAAGTATGTCTGCAGTGAAGCCCGGCAGAGCACATTAACAGACCCCGGCACAGCTCGGCTAAGTGATCCAGTAAAAGTACCCTTGTTGTGCGGTGCACGCGTCCCCGGGACCATTTCAGTTACTGCTGTAATTAGTTCTGATTCAAGTATTTCACCGAGAATGAGCTTTCTAGATAGAAAGTGGTCAGATGGAGCCTGGCAGTGGGGATGGAGGATTCGGATGGCAGGCAGAGCCTGAACGGGAGATGCGAGATGCTTCTATATGCCTCAATTTGTAGCATTTCTGGTTTTTATATGGACATTAAACTTGGTCAAGCTGAGTGCCATTTGCTCTAAGAGATGATAATGTACACTCATCCCTGTGCCTTCTAAAAAAAAAAAAATAGAGTAAGGCTGGAGGTGGCACTGGCGCGGGGCAGTGTGGAGTGACATCTACGTTACTGAGGGCCTGTTATGTAGGCTTGTAGACAGAGAAAGAATAAACACACTTTGCCTGATAGTTCGAGGATGAAATGATGTTGACCCTCGATGGAGGATGCATGATCGCAGATGTTAGTTCTAGAAGACACACAGACAAACATTTTCTTAAGTTGCAAAAATAACAGTTTCTATCAGCGAGTCAGCAGAATTATGAACGGTGGGCCCGGGACTTGGCAAGGCTCTAAGGGTGTTGTTTAGGCTGTTGTTTCATTTGATGACGAGATGCCCGACAAGACGACTTAAAGGAAGGAAGGACTTACTCTGGTTCCTCAGTCCACCAGGGCAGGTAGAGCATAGCAAGTGGACTAACTTAGGCCAGGATGCTGAGAATTTGGAACTCCTGCCCTGTATGGGCTCCCTCCTTTCTGCCCTTGTATTCCATCGGGATTCTCAGTCTGTGGGGGTGGTCATCACCCCTTTCAGTCAGTGCTCTCTGGAAACCCATCACAGACATGCGGAGGTGTGCCTTCCCAGTCTCCTAGCCTTTCATGTCTACTTCACAGGGAGTCCAGCCATCCTCTCCACCATGGGGTCACGCTATTCTTTAGGACTGTGATTCTTCCCAGCCCTCTCTGTTTCTCTCACACCCCTGCCAACCCCCTGCTACTTTCTTTCCCACATTCATGGTCTTCTGTTTGTTTTAGAACCCATCTGTGCCACCATAGGTTTGGCACACACTCTTGGAGCCTGCTTGGCTCCTCAGAGGGTATACAATAGAAAATAATGGCTCTCCTTCCCCGAGAATCCATAGGTAGCTGATTAGTCAGTAGGGGTGGAGTGGGATAGGGCCCCAGGGAATCCTCCCCCAAACCACGGCTGGCTGTGGACAGTCCCATTCTTGTATAGGCCCAGTGTAGGCAGTGGTTATGAGGTCATGATGATTATGGCTATGTGATGTCTGGGAGAACTTTTTGTGGAAACAGTATGGAGGTTCCTTTAAAAAAAAATAACCATCAGATGAACTAGCTATACCACTGTTGGATGTATATTTGAAGGAATCTGAGTCAGCATATCACAGAGAAATTGCACATATATTATACTGTGGCACTATTCAAAATGGCTAAATTACAGAGTGTTGGGAGCAGTGAGACCCCAGATCCTGAATTTCTTGTAATCCCCTGATCTGAGTGCCTACAGCTGCTCTGAGCATGAGACCTTCAGAGGTTCCTGATGGCAGGAGAGTGGTTTCTGGTGGGTTTGGCTGGGGCATGGCTATCTCTATATAATCTGCCCCTGAACACAATAAAGGGGGCATTCTTGAGGAATTCAAGGATGACCCGTGTCACTGTCTCTCTGTCTGTGTATTTTAACCTCCAGCCCCCTTGCCCGAAGCTCACGAACTGGGTGCCAGGGCACAGAGCGCAGACACGGGGGCGCGGCGCGCGGCAACAGAGTCAGCTTATATGTGTGTCAACAGAGGAATGGATAAAGAAAACTCAGAATAGACACACAACAGACTTGCAGGAAAATGGGTAGAATCGAAGATTTCTGTCTTAAGAGAAATGGGTTAGACTCAGAAAAACAAGCATCATGTTTCCTCTTTTTTTTTTTTTGGTTTCCTTCCTTCCTTCCTTCCTTCCTTCCTTCCTTCCTTCCTTCCTTCCTTCCTTCCTTCCTTCCTTCCTTCTTTCTTTCTTTCTTTCTTTCTTTCTTTCTTTCTTTCTTTTTTTGAGACAGGGTTTCTCTGTAGCTTTGGAGCCTGTTCTGAAACTAGCTCTTGTAGACCAGGCTGGCCTCGAACTCACAGAGATCCGCCCGCCTTTGCCTCCCGAGTGCTGGGATTAATCATGTTTCCTCTTGTATGCAGAATGTAGATTTGAAAAAAAATGTGTAATATGATACAAAAGTAGAAGGGACACTATTTGGAAAAGGAAGGGAGCAGTGGGAGTGGGGAGGGAGAACAAGAGAGGCTAAAGGGAAGTAGGTGACATACCTGTGTGAAAATGACATAAGGAGGGGCTGGAGCATTGCCTGCTTTTCCAAAGGCCCTGAGTTCAATTCCCAGCAACTACATGCTAGCTCACAACTGTCTGTAATGAGATCTGGTGCCCTCTTCTGGTCTGCAGACGTACATGCAGGGAGAACACTATAATAAATAAATAAATAAATAAATAAATAAATAAATAAATAAATAAATCTTAAAAAAAAAGAAAATAGCCCCACGCCTTTAATCCCAGCACTCGGGAGGCAGAGGCAGGCGGATCTCTGTGAGTTTGAGACCAGCCTGGTCTACAGAGCTAGTTCCAGGACAGGCTCCAAAGCCACAGAGAAACCCTGTCTCGAAAAACAAAAACAAAAACAAAAAAGAAAGAAAATGTCTTAAGGAAACATTGTTTAGCGTGCTCATTTAAAAGCTATAGTATAAACCGGGTGATGTTGGCACATTCCTTTAATCTCAACTCTCAGGAGGCAGAGGCAGGAGAATCTCTGAGTTCAAGCCCAGCCTGATCTCCAGAGTGAGTTTCAGGACAGCCAGAAACTCAGAGAAACCCTGTCTCGAAAAACAAAACCAACCAACCAAAAAAACAAAAAACCCAAAAAACCAACCAACAAAACCCCAAACAAACAACCCACTCCCTCCAAAAAACCAGAGTGTAAGGCTGTCCCGAGCTCTGACAATTGAAAGAGACACTCTCCTCTATGCGCACAGAGAGAAAGCAGACCACTCACTGAAGCTCCACAACCTGGGATAGCTTAAATGTCCACCGGAAAGAGAAAATGAAGCAATTGCTTTAGATCTCTCAAAAACCATGCAGGATGTGTCTGGGGAGAAGGCTCAGTGGTTAAGAGTACTTGCTGTTCTTCCAAAGGACCCAGCTTCAGTTCCTAGCAACCAGATGGCTCTTGGAATCACCTCCAACTCTATTTTCAGGGAATTCTGTGGCCTCTTCTGGCCTCCATGGAAACAAGGCACACTTGGGGTGCACATGTATACATGAGCTGGCAAAAGACTCAAATACATAACATAAAAATGAATAAATCTTAAAACAATACTGGAAATTTGAATGTTATTGAATAATATGTACAACTTATATAACATGAAGTTTTTAACCCTGAAAAATGATTGTTTGAGTTATAGTTTTATATCACATGTAATATTCATGAGAAGTGCATAGGTATTATCAAAATATGCATTAGCATGATGAACACTAGACTCAAGACCATGCTTATCCCTGAGAAGAGGCTTGAGAATGGGATTTCTGAATTTCACCCAAGGGGATTCCATGTTTATCATTCATTTTATATAAAAAATTGTTTTCATTTTTATTTCATTTCATATTTTACTTTGAACATTTTTGTGCTCTTAAAACAACTCAGAATTAATTTAAAATTCTGAGAAAGCTAGTGAAGGGACACAGCCCTTACGGGCTGGGTGGAAGAGTCAAATAAGGATTTCAGAAAGAGAGAGGAAAACAAGGGAAAGAAATGGGGGCAGAGCTCCCACCCCAAAGCACTGTGACCTAGGACAGCATCCCAATGGGACAGTGTGGATGGTGAGGTGCTCTGAGGTCTGCACAGGATGGGAAGGGTAAAGCAAAGAGTGACCATGGCCTATGCGATAGGGACTCCCAGGGAGCAGGTGATGATGAAGTTTGTGGCCAGGTCTCCTTGTTTCCAATCCTGCTTAGACAGTTGCTAAGGACATCTCAGGGTAACAGACAAAATAACCAGAGGACCCGCTAGAGTGGAGGCCATGTGGAAGGAAACCTAGGAATAGGACCAGGAGATAGGATGGGGGTGAAATGTTCAAGATTAGGATTTCAAATGTGAGTAGTTCTCTGTCCCCAGGTTGCTGGATGAGGATGGGGAACCTGTTATGGCAGAGGGGCTCATTCTGGGAGGTTAACGTAGAGGCATTGTAAGCAATGGTGTAAAGTGTGGCTCAGTGGTCAGGCAGCCTGGATGGCCCTGTCATCTGGCAACTCTGTCTAGAGTCAATCGAGTTTCTAAACGTCCACCTTCAATCCTGAGTTACAGATGAGAAAGTGGGTAGAAGCATCAGCGGTCCTTGGCACGTAGAAGGATTCCCAATTTGAACTATGGTATCTGAAAGTCTGAGATACTGTCTGCTTCATGCGCAGCACATGGCTTTAAACTGCTTCCATGAAACTGTGAGAGTCGTCTGCGGTGACGTGGGACATGAGGAGGAAATGTGAACTAGATGCAGATATCAACGGGTCCTTGGAAATGACAGAAAAGGGGAGGGAGTCTTCCACGGCAGCTTGAGGTTCAGAAGAGAGGATTTTATGGATAATTTAGCAAAATAATATGAAGTTGGCAACCAGTGACTAAAAGGACTGACTTGCTCTCCCTTCCAGAGGTAGAGGAGAGGAAGGCAAGATGGAGGGAGGGATGGGGGAGAAGGTGGGAGAGAGGGAGGCAGCAGTTGTGTTAGCTGAGAATGCAAAGATGGAGGAGAAAATTGCATCAAGGCACTGCTTGAGTTGTTTTGGTACAGATGGAGGATGAGAAGCCACTGTTGTGTGTTGTGGTGAATTTGAAGAGTCAGGAAGATAGGACAGACCAAATTCCAGAAAGAGAAAGTGGCAGAGTATCAGGAGTTCAGAGAATGACGGGACGGCTGAAAAGCAAGGAGAAGCGAATGAGGACCCAGTGCAGGACTCACGGAGGGGGCAAGAAGAACCAGACACTTCTTACCAGACTGGATTCAGAGGACCAGAACGAAGGCACTCCAATACTGTGGTGTTTTTCTTTTAAATTCTCCCTTTACTTTAGTAGTATATTCTTATATGTTCCCCCCTCCCCTTTTCAAGACAGGGTCTCTCTGTGTAGCCCTGGCTGTCCTCGAACTCACTCTGTAAACCAGGCTGGCCTCAAACTCAGAGAGCCACCTGCCTCTGCCTCCTGAGTGCTGGAAATAAAAGTGTGTGCCAGTGCCTGGCTCTATTCCTCCTTTTTACATTTATCTAATGTTATACTTTTTATTACTGAGCAATCTTTTTCTCAAATCTCTTGTTTTTTTCCTCTTCTCCTTTATAACATTCTTCATTTTCTTTAAAAAATATTTAATTTTATGTGTATGTGTGTGTTCCTGAGTGTATGTGTGTGTACCATGTGCCTGTAGAAGTCCATGGAGGTCAGATGAGGCATCAGGTCCTCTGGAACTGGAGTTACAAACAGTTGTGGGCTGCCACATGGGTGCCATCAGTGCTTTAAACCTCTGAGTCATCTCTCCAGCCCTAAAGATTTAATTATGTATGTACTTTATGTAAATATGTAGTTTGTCTTTCTTCCTTCCTTTCTGTTTCTTTGTGTGTGTGTAGAATTTTTATCCAAAGGTTTTGTCTTGGTGTTGAAATCTAATTAAACCTTTGCAAACACAGCACATGGCATTGGCACCATCTTGGTATTATATAAGCTTTTTTGTTGTAGTTTCAGTTTTTTGAGACAGGGTTTCTCTGTGTAACAGGCAGTCCTGGAACTCAATCCATAGACCAGGCTGGCCTTGAACTCACGGACCTTTCTCTGCCTCCTGAGTGCTGAGATAAAGGTGTGAGCCACCACTGCCTAGCTACAACCTGAATTTTAAATTAGTCAATTTTGGGGATGTACACAGAAGCAGAGGTAGGTGGATTTCTGTGAGATTGGAGCCAGCCTGGTCTACATAGTGAATTCCAGGCCAGCCAGAGCAACAGAGAAAAATCTGTCTCAATAATAACAAAAATAACAACAAACAACAACAAAAAACCCCAAACTAAACAAAAATCAAAACACAAACAAAAAAGAAATGAGAAAATTGGGTTTAATCATCATTTGTCTCCTTTATGTTGTGCTTTGGTAATGGGGTTGGAGTTGTATTATAGAGGACTTCGGCATTAGCATAGATGATGCAGCATGAAGTATTTCAATAATATTTACCATAGCTAATATAGAATCACCAAGACAAATGGATAAAGAAATTATGGTACATTACACAAAGGCGTTTTGTTCACCTGTAAAGTATGAATTTTTTTTGCTTTCAGAAAAATACATAGAAACGGAGATCATCATGTCAAAGATAGTAAGATCGAGGAAGACAAATACCATGTGAGGAGTCTAGACTTATTCAGAGGAAATAAAAATAGAAGGGGATTGTATTAGGGGAGGAAGGGTCTAAAGGGAGGGCAGAAGGGACAACAGAGGGTAATGGGAGAGAAGAAAACAAAATGTCACATATTTTGATATGTAAGAGAATTTTGGGGGCTAACATTGATTCTTCCATATTCTATAAACACGATATGACACGATAATAGAATGGGAACTATTTGGAGGGAGAGAGAAAGGCTGGGTAAGGGAGGGTGGGAGCAAATATGGGTCATTTATGATTTACATGCCTGAATATGTCATAATGAAACCCATTGTTTTGTATTTTAAAAAGTATTTTTAAAAGAAGCAAGAGAGAGCCGGGCGGTGGTGGCGCACGCCTTTAATCCCAGCACTCGGGAGGCTGAGGCAGGCGGATCTCTGTGAGTTCGAGGCCAGCCTGGTCAACAAGAGCTAGTTCCAGGACAGGCACCAAAAACTACAGAGAAACCCTGTCTCGAAAAAAATCAAAAAAAAAAAAAAGAAGCAAGAGAAAACAAAACAACTCTCCCCCACACTTGTCTACCGCTGCATCCATTGTGAGCTCCTTAGAGAGACTCAAGGGCCAGTCTATGGAATGTTCCAGCTTTCTACAAATAATATGAGACTTTGTGGATGTCCACAACTTCATTTGTTAAGAGACAACTCTTTTACAAATCACGATTTCTCTTATGTTTAATTGTGTATATGTATGTGGTAAGAACGTGCCTGTGAGTGTAGTTGTCCACAGAGTCAGACATCAGATCCCCTGGAGCTGGAGGTACGAGTGGTCATGAGCTATCTGACCCGTGTGTAGGGAACTCAACTCAACTCTTCTGGAGGAGCAGGAATTGCTCTTGACCATCAAGTCATCACTGTGGCCCAGAGTGGATACTCCTATTCTCTCCTTGAAGATTATGTTTTTTTCCTTTTTTTTTGATGTTTGTATGTGTGACCATGGGCACATGCATACCATGGTGTCTGTGGGAGATCAGAGGATAACCTTGGGTACTGTTTGTAGTGCAATGATCACAGGATAGCCTTTATTTGGGGAGGAGGCTTGTTCATTCTTGGCTGCCCAGACTTGAAATAACCACACAGAAACCACTTGGCCAATGACTTACATGTATTGCTAGTTAGCTCTTATATCTTTGGTTAACCCATTTCTATTAATCTGTGTATTGCCACATGGCTGTGGCTTACCAGCAAGGTTCCCACACATCTGTTTGCAGTGGTGGGTTACATGGCTTCTCACTGACTCTGCCTTCTTTCTCCTAGTATTAAGTTTAGTTTTTCTCCCTAGCTCTATTCTGCTAAGCCACTGGCTGAAACAGCTTTATTCATTTTCCGATAAAAGCAACATATATACATAAGGACTTCCCACACCAAACCTTGGATAATGGTTTTTGACGTCCATCTTGTTTGAGAAGGGGTCTCTTGTTTTCCACTGAGTACACCAGGCTAGTTGGCCCATGAGCCCCCAGGATTCTTCTGTTTCTGCCTCCCACTTGGATGGAGGAGCACTGAGATTACCAAAACACCAGACCATTTCCAGCCCAGGATTCTGGGCTCCAAACTCAGGTTCTCACACTTGTGTTCCAAGTGCTACCCACTGAACCATCTTATTAGCTCCCCCGGTTATGTTTATTCCAGGTTTTGCCTTAAAAAAAAAGCAACACAAAATAAGGTGCTTAAGATATCATATTCGTTATCTTAGTGACTATGTTCTAGAAACTCCCATTTATTGAGATTGCAACTTAGGAGCTATGCTCCATTCAACTGATGCAAAAGGGTCTGTCGGGAGGCAGAGATGAGTTAATATGGGTTTGATTGGCTAATGTGAGTTAGGGAAGACCTCAGCGGGGAGGGGGGATTGTTTCTAGTTAGTGTGCAGAAGTGTTGGTTCCCTTATGACATCTCCACAGGAGCGAATCATGTTCTTTGCTTGCACCCACCCTCCTCACCAACTACTCTTTCTTGTTCCCACCCCTGTCCCTTTCTCCCCTGCTCTCATGTTGCAGACAAATATATAAAAAAATCTAGATTCTGCATGAGAAAAAACATGTGATTTTTGTCTTTCTGGGTCTGATTTCTTTTAACCTCTCTTTCCAGCTTAATCCACTTTTCCTTGAGAGGCCATCATTTCATCTTTTTTTTTAAAATAGTGGGATAAAGTTCCATTTTGTATTGTCCTAGTTACTTTTCTAGTACTATGTCAAAGTACTTATGCCAAGGAAACTTGGAAAACATTTAATTCAGGGCTCACTTAGAGTTTCAGAAGGTGAGCCCATTATTATCATGGCGGGGACCATGGCAACCAACAGGTGCTGGAGCAGTAGCTGAGAGCTTCCATGTTGAGACGACGACCATGTGGTTGGTATATATATTTGTAGCAAATTCCCCTCTTTGCCATCCCGTCTGCTTCCTCCTCTTACTTCTCATGCATGGTGTCCCTTAGACCCCCATCACTCCCGTTCCCTCCCAAGCAGAAGCCACTGTCTGTGGATAACCCTCTCTTTGATACCAACCTGTTCTTTTCCTCTGCGGCTGTTGTCTATCCTCCATTGTGTTCGAAGGAATTGCCAGCCCGTGTTCTGGGTGAAACTGCCTCTCACCTTTCGAGAACCTTTGCTGATTTCCTCTGTCTAAAGCACACCAACCTTTGCTCTCTGTTAGGTTCTCCTATGGTGTTCAAACACTCTCCAGGTGCACGCTGCTACAAACCGAACTGACCTTCCTTAGAGCCTTTGGTTCTCCGAGTCCCTGCCTATCTGTTGTCTTTACCTCACAGTTTTAAACTGGTTTAAAATGTTGGAACAATTCACCTACCCTGAAAGTTCCCACTTCCTTATCTTCTGGTGCTCGCCAGCTCAGCTCAGCACAGCCTCCAGACTGACGGCTCTGTGGAAATGCCTTCTTTCCCCCTCTCTCTTGCTCTCCCTCTCTCCTCTCTTGTGGCATAGTCCTGCGATGGCAGCCCAGGCTGGCTTCGGACTTGATATGCTTTTGCATCAGCTTGTGAGTGCTGTGATCACAGGTGCTGGCCACCGTGCTCAGCTTCTGGACTCTTATTCCATCTTTAGCGCTCTACTGGGACAGGACTGCCAGAGAAGAGAGAGAGATCGGGTGCCATGACAAGACCAAGGGACAGGAATACTGGAAAGAGAAACTGAGCAAAGAAAAATAAACAAAAGAAGCCCGAAGTCCAACAAAATGGTGGGACTACCTATTATTTGCGGTTTTTACTCAAACATATGCATTACATCCCCTCCCCCTGCCCCGGCCAGCTATCCTACATCTAATGGCGTTGTGACCAAGCTCTGCTGTTTATTATGTTTGTGGCTGAGATGCGTCTGGCTTGTTTTGAAATAATACACATAGAAGATTTTGAGTTCTCTTCTCCAAGTCTGCCTGTTACAGTTAGCCTGTTATGCAGTGTTTTTCTGTAGCTTCGGAGCCTGTCCTAGAACTAGCTCTTCTAGTTCTGGCCTCAAACTCACAGAGATCCTCCTGCTAAAGATGAGGTTTTTATTTTTACCCTTAGTCAAATAAAAAAGTTGTGGCTATTCTTGGTTGTTAGTTTGACTATATCTAGAATGATCTTCAATCCAGAAATGGAGGGCACACCTGTGATCCGGATCTTGATGCAAGAAGACAACATGCCTTCCATCTGGATCTTGAGCCTGGAAGGCTCACCTTTAATCTGGGCCACCCTTCTGCTGGAAGCCTACAGAAGGGCAATGGAAGAAGGAAGGGTTTGTTCGCTCTTGCCCTCACCTTGTTAGTGCATCTATTCCCACTTCTTCAGGATCCCAGCACACACAGAAGCCCAGCTGAGACACCCAGCCTCAGATTTGTAGACTTTCCATTCACAGCTAGCCATGTTGGATTAGCTGGCCTGCAGGCTGCAAGTCACTCCAATAATTCCCATCAATATAAAAATTCTAATCAATGTAAACATATTCATCCCATAAGTTATGTGACACTACAGAACCCTGAGTAATCAGAAGTCGATCAGAAATAGGCACAGCTTCCAGAGTCCCAAGTGCTAGGAGGTAACAAGGCCCTCTTCTTCCACAGCGTTACGTGGAGATGATATCCTAACCCTAAATATTGTGAGTTTCCCCCAGCCTGGTTTTATCTGTAACGAACGACCTGCCCTTTGGTAGCTCCATGTTCTAAACAGATGCAAGCAATTAGGGAATACACTCTTTAACAAGTGGCTTCTGGGGAGAACGTAATCACCACTGTGATAATTGGGAAGGAATACCGATGACCTTCAGTGGCAGCCTTCTGCCTGTGTTATCTATGACAATACCATCCTATAAGTCAAAGGCGAGAGGATGGCCGTGTTTACATACTGGAGGCAGCTGTGTTTTCCCAAGGATGGGCGGGGGGAGCATCGTTGCTCCTATCTTCTCCTAAACACTGGAGAGATGAGGTGGCTGTGACCTCAGTGTTCCTCTCCAATTTAGTTCTGTGGAGGATTTGGGGCTCAGGATTTCAGTGAAGGCAACTTTTCACCTGAGTGTAGGAAAGACCCTCTCAGATACGGCTGTCCATTTTGGACTTCCTCAGCATTATCCATTATGTTTCCCCTCAGCTACCGGAGCGCCAATGGTGCTGTGACCAAGCTCTGCCATCCCTCAGCCCACTGCCCCGAGCGGTTCTGCAGTTTTCTTCACAGCCTCTTCCACCATCTTTCCTGATATACAATAGCACGAACCTCTGTGCATCTGTCTGTCTCTTGAACTCACTGACTCATCTTCCAGGCTGGCCTTGAACTCATGGCAATCTTTCTGCTATGGTTTTGAAGTCCTGGGCTTACAGGCGTAAACCTGGCTCAGCATCACTGTCTCTATCTTCCTTGGCTTTAGCGATCTCTGAAGCTTGTCTGATGGAAATATTATCCCCTCTGCCAAGAGCAGAGCAAGGTCTCCATAGATCATATTTACAGGAGGAAATAAAGTGGAGTCAATCACAGGCAGGCTGATTAAGATGATGTCTAGGAGGGCAGCGTTTCTTCCTCATTTGCTTTAATGTCTTTCCTCTGTGTTTACGGTCGCTGAAGTCCATCACTTCCTTTGCTGCCAGAGGCTTTTAATGAGGATGTTCCTATGTTGTCTGTCCCAGACTCAGACAGGAATGATTCTGCATTATTCTTGTAAAATTACGATTTTAACGGCTTAGAATGCTTTTGTAAATATGAAGCAAAAATAAAAGATGCAAAAATGGTACTTTAGGGTACACTATTTTAATTTTTCTCGTGTGTGTGTGATGTATATACATGTTTTTGTGCATATGGAATTTTTTTTGAGAGAGGGAGTAAGCTATTATGTAGTTTTGACTGATCTGGAACTGATCTGGAACTCTGTGTAGACCAGACTGGCCTTGAATTCCCAGAGATCCACCTGCCTCTGCCTTGTAAGTGCTGGCGATTAAAAGCATGTACTACCATTCCAGGCTTTGAAATTGTTTTCTAAAGGTAATATATGCCTCTGTGGCGGTGTGAGTGAGAATGGCTCCCATAGGCTCACATGTTTGAATGCTTCGTTCCCAGTTGGTGAAACTGTTTGAGGAAGACTGGGAGATGTGACTTGTTGGAGGAGGAGTGTCACCTAGGGTGTGTTGAGGAATATTACTTTAACTATGTGAAAGTGGATTACATTTCTTTATGTTGTGGACTATTACTTTAACTATGTAAAGATGTTACATTTGTTTATGTTGTGGACTATTACTTTAACTATGTAAAGATGTGTTACATTTGTTTATGTTGCGGAACATTACTTTAACCATGTAAAAGTGTGTTACATTTGTTTATGCTGCATTTGTTTAATGATGTAAAGATGTGTTGCTTTGCCTGCCTAAGGCACTTGATTGGTCTTAATAAAAAGCTGAACAGCCAATAGCTAGGCCATAGAGTAAAGCATGATTAATAAAAACTCAGAGACGGAAATTGGGGTTCAAGCTGAAGGTCAGAAAAGCAAAACAGCCAGCCACTGGCTCTTACCTCTACCTCAGTCCGAAATGGCGATCCTGCCTCCAGGAATCTGAGACTGAGACCGAGAGCTGTCCCCTCCTGTCTTATAATCCTTTCTAGCTCTGGGATTAAGGGTGGGCACAACTACCGCCTGGTTTCTATGACAAGTTAGTGTGGCTACTGGGATTAAAGATGTGTGTCTGATGTCCTTAAAGAAATGTCCTTTTGTATATGAATTTCTTTTACTGGTTAATGAATAAAGCTGTTTTGGCAATGGCTTAGCCGAGTAAAGCCAGGCTGGAACAGATATAGAGAGACAATAGGCAGAGTCAAGGAGACCATGTAGCTGCCAAAGGAGGCGGATGTCATGTAGCTGCCCAAGAAGCAAGGAGTAACAAGCCATGAGCCTCGTGGTAAAATACAAAATAATAAAATGGGTTAATTTAAGATATAAGAGCTAGCTAGAAATATGCCTGAGCTGTTGGCCAAACAGTGTTGTAATTAATATAGCTTTTGTGTGATTATTCAGGTCTGGGCAGCCAGGAAATGAACGAGCAGTCTCTGCTTACAGGTGTCGTTTCTGTAAGGTTGGTCAGTGTGGCTGTTTTACTTTTCTGATTCTCATGAAAGCTCCATTTATTAAAAAAATAAATAAAATATCACTACAGTAGAGGGATAGGTGGAGCTGGCAGGCAGAGAGAATAAGTAGGAGGAAGAATCTAGGTTTAAGAGAAGAGAATGAGGGAGAAAGAGAAGGAGATACCCAGGGCCAGGCCAGGCAGCCACCATGATATGGAAGAAGCAGGAAACGTAGGACATACAGAACGAAAGAAAGGCAAAATGTAGATGAAGAGAAGCAGGTTAAATTAGGTTATAAGAGCTAGTGGGACAAGCCTAAGGTAAGGCTGATAATTCATAACTAATAAGTCTCCATGACATGATTTGGGAGCTTGTTGGCAGCCTAGAGAAAGCCTGCCACAGAGGTGGGTTTTGAGATTTCAACAGAAAAGCATTGTTCTGTCGAAGGTGGCCTCTCTCTTCACATTGTTCCAGTTAGCACTCCTGGCCTAATGCTTGTGGATCAGATGTAGACTCTTGGCTACTGCTCCAGCACCATGCCTGCCTGCCTGACGCCATGCTCCCTGCCATGATGCTCATGGATTTACCCTCTTGATGGAGGTGGGTCTTGTATCTTATCTGTTGATTTCATTGGTTAATAATAAAGAAACTGCCTCGGCCCTCATAGGACAGAAAATTAGGTAGGCGGAGTAGTCAGAAGAGAATGCTGGGAAAAAGAAGCTGACAGAGAGTCGCCATGATGCTCCCACGCCAGACAGATGCAGGTTAAGATCCTCCCTGGTAAGCCAGCTCGTGGGCTACACAGAATATTAGAAATGGGTTAGAACAGTAAGAGCTAACCAATAAGAAGCTGGAACTAGCCGGGCCAGGCAGTGTTTGAAAGAATACAGTTTCCGTGTAATTATTTCGGGCATAACCTAACCATGAGGGCGGCCGGGTGCCGGGGACGCAGCCCTGCCGCTCTTACTTCAACACCCTCTGAAACCACAAGCTCCAAGTAAACTCTTTTTTGAAGATTTATTTTGTTTTTAATTATGTGTATGTGTGGGTTCCTGTAGAGATTAGAAGCAGTCATTGGATCCCTGAAGCTGGATGTTACAGGTGATTGGGAGTCACTCAATGTGTGTGCTGGGAACTGAACTCTGGTCCTCTTTAAGAGCAGCAAGGAATCTTAATTGTTGCGACATCTCTTCATGTGCACCCCTACCCCCATGTAATCTTCTACAACTTCCCTTGGGCATGATGTCTTATCACAGCAATGGGAATGGCATTAGCCACCTGACCTTCATAAGTGCTACTTTAACTGGAAGGCAAAATGTTTCTTGGGAACGCCCATAATCAGCACTAATTCAAAATCAGTATCCAATACACCCCAGAAATTCTGATTGTTACCTTTGCCCCAGTGTATAGTTAGTAAAGGGTAGTAGGTTTCACGTGGAAGGACTGGACAAAGGCTAACAGTAAAACTTTTAGGTATTTTATCAAGGTCCTTCTTCGGGGGAATGTGGCCAACCCTTCATTCAGGGGTTTTGGGCTTAGGCATCAGATATAAAACCACACAATTTGGAGTTTGCTCAGCAGGTTTTTTTTTTTTTAAATATTGATTTATTATGGATACGATATTCTGTTTGCATGTATGCCTGCAGGCTAGAAGAGGATACCGGACCTCATTAGAGATGGTTGTGAGCCAGCATGTGGTTGCTGGGAATCAAACTTAGGTCTTTTGGAAGAGCACGCAATGCTCTTAACGACTGAGCCATCTCTCCAGCCCACACTCAGCAGGTTTTTAGTCTTGCTTCAGTCCAGTATTTTCTCACTGCATGCCCTTTCCTCCTTTTTGGAATGGTAATGTATATTCTGTTATGGAATATTATTTTAAGATGTGCTACATTTCCTTATGGTGTGGAATATCTGTTTAATGATGCAAAGATGCATTTTTTTTATGTTGCTCCGTTTAAAACTCTGTGAAGCTGTGTTACTGTGCCCATCTAAAACACCTCCTTGGGTTAATAAAGAGCTGGATGGCAAGAGAAAGGATAGGCAGGGCTGGCAGGCAGAGAGAATAAGTAGGAGGAGAGATCTGTGGAGAAGAGGATCAAGGAATGAGGGAAGGAGGGGGACTCCAGGGCCAGCCACCCAGTCACACAGTCAGCCATGTAACAGTGAAAGTAAGAAAAACAGAAGAAAAGGAAAAGTCCAGAGATGAAAGGTAGATGGGATAAGTAAAGAAAAGCTGGCTAGAAACAAGCCAAGCTAAGGCCGGGCATTCCTAAGTAGGAATAAGTCTCCATGTGTGTGACTTACTTGGGAGCTGAGTGGTGGGTCCCCAAGAGAGTCAAAGAGCAAAGAGCCAAAGAGTAAAAAATTAAATAACTACAATATTCTGTGCCTTTGTATGTTGGAAGTATGTGATCTTTTTGATTTTGGTTTTACAGAGGGGTTAAAATCTTGCCACGAGTCTCAGATGAGACTTTGAACATTTTGAGGGTTTCTCTGTGTAGCCCCGGCTGTCCTGGAACTCACTTTGTAGATCAGGTTGACCTCAAACTCAAACATGCCTCTGCCTCCTGAGTGCTGGGAATAAAGGTGTTGGCCACCACCACCACCTGACGAACTTTGATCTTTTAAACAATGCTGAGACTGTTATGGACTATGGGGACTTTTGAAGTTGGACTGAATGCATTTTTGCATTAGGTTCTGGCCACAAGCCTATGCGGTGCAGTGAGCAGAATGTGGTGGCTTGAATGAGAATGGCCCCATAGGCTCATATATTCATATATATTCTAATGTATATATATTCACTAGAGAGTAAAACTCTTTGATAGGATTAGCGAGATTAGGAGGTGTGTTCCTTTTGAAGATGTGTGTCACTGGGGGTAGGCTTTAAGGTTTGAAAAGCTCATGTTTCTCTTTTTCTCTCCAGGCCGGCAGACCAGGAAGTAGCTTCCAGCTACTGTTTCAGAGCCATACATGCTGCCCTGCCCCCTGCCATGATAATCATGGACTAAACCTCTGAGGCTGTAAGTTCCCAATTAAATGCTTTATTTCCTAAGAGTTGCCTTGGTCATGGCGTCTCTTCACAGCATAGAACAGTGACTAAGACAGCTACCAAGGGAACGAATGAAAATCCAAGATAATCTGGCTGTGGATCTACTCTCTTTGATTGCAAAGTTCTGGTCAATCGATCAATCAGCTAATCAATCAGTCTTGCTGAATTTTCTACAGAAGTGTGACCTTTTTTTTCTGGCAACTTCAATTCACAAGTATGACAAGGGGCTTCTGGGGCAGTCTCTTTTCAACACCATTGTTCCAAGATGGCAAGATACACAATCTTTCTTGTTTGCTTTTTAGATATGAGTGTTTATTATGGAGCATAATTGCAAATATGTTTGCCATTGTATTTATAATAAAAATCTGAGTTCCCTTACACTTCTTTTGTGTATATGTGTGTGGATGTGCACACATAGAGAGGTTAGAAGACAACTTTGGGAGTCTGTTTGTTCCTTCCTCCAGGTGGGCTCTGGGAGTCAAACTCAGGCCATCTTTGTAACAAGTGCCCTTACCCACTAAGTCATCTCACTGGCCCCTAACCCAGATTCTCTATCATGGATCACAAGAGTCAATATTACTTCTCTATATCCGTCTTCTCCACTATATGGAAACTCTTTTGCTATGTGTGAAGTGAACAGAGTTAGAATTGAGTAGAAGCAAAGGGTCTTGTTCTCCCGGGTTTGAGTCCCGGCTGCCTTGGGTGACTGCCATCATTGACTTTCTGAGCACTGGGATTCCATTGCACCAGGTCTTCACTGCGTGTCAGTCATTGTTAGGATATTCGCAGAGTATAGAAAACACAGCAACTTCTAGGACAACGAGGGCTGTTACACAGAGAAACCCTGTCTTGAAAAACCAAAACCAAAACCAACCAACCAACCAACCAACCAACCAACCAACCAACCAACCAACCAATCAACCAACCAAACATGATAAAACAAAAACCAGCAGCAAAAACCAGACATCAGGACCAGTGAGAGCAGGGAAGGAGAGGAGTGAGAACAGAGGTAGGAGCCAGATTTTTGTTTTATTTTTTGAGACAGGGTTTCTCTGTGTTGCCCTGGCTCTCCTGGGACTAGTTTTTGTAGTCCAGGCGAGTGCAGTGTTCGATCTTCACCATTGAGCCATCTCTTCAGTCCCAATGTGGATATTTTTATGTAGCCTTATCAATTAAGATCCAACTGTAATTAGACAGGTATTTTTTTTGTCTTTTTATTATTATTGTTTTGAGGCAGGGTCTTCCTGTATAGCTCTGGCTGTTCTGGAACGCACTATGTAGACAGTATTTGATACAAAGAAGTGCCGTGCCATGTTTGTAGAGGAGCAGATGGTCTGTGAAGTGCCTGTGGTCACAGATAGATCCAGTGTAGCTCCTTTACCCTCAAGAACTTTCTCTAAGTTACAGGCACCATCCCAAATTCTCTAACGCTCTTTCGAATCTGTAAAATCCCTGCACACAGGTGGAGAGACTCTTGGCTCAGCCCCTCAGGTCATCAGCATATAGCCTCAGGCACAGGTTTCATTACATCCTATTATTATCATAGCTTGCAGAGCTACAGATGCAAATGACTGTCATTAATCCATCCACATCTTCACTGGATGGGTTTCTGAGGAGCCTCCACCCTGCCGCTGTGTTCCAGGACGAAGCGCCTGCCTCACTACTGATTATGGCCTCTGACAGACTTAGCATCCTGGTCCATGCTCAGTGCCCATTTGAAACTGATGTAGATCAAGCACACAGCTAATGAATTTAACAGCCTCATTAGGTAACTCTGCCTATCCTTGCTACTTCAGAGAAATGCTCTGGGCATTTTGAAACAGGCATTAATGGAGCAGGCTTTGGGGAGTTCGGGTGCATGCCTTCTTGCATTTGCTTCTCTCTTGCTCGATGCCTTCCTACGAACAGCTTGGCGCTCGCTCTGTGCCATCTCCTACCCATCCGCTTGTCAGGTCCCATCTTCATGCAGGGTCCGCTACCCATCGGCTGAAGGAAGCAGTCATCTTAAATGGTCCCAAACAGTCCTTTATGGCCCATTATTTATTTACTTGATCCTGAAGTCACGAAATATTATGTAGACTGAGAGCTGAAGCTCCCCCCTCTCTCTGGCCTGGGCTTTGCTCCTGTGAGTTTGTGGAGCCTTCTTGGCTGTGAGCTGCATGTAAAATCACGCTCTTGCAGCCTGTCTTCCTTTCGTGTAGATGTGTTCTGCCCAGCTCCGCGGTGAGGAGCTGCTTCCAGCCTGCCTCTTTCAGTGTCTCCCTTTTGGTTAGACCATTTACAACGTCCCCTGGGACGCCTGGTCCTTAATCCTCGCGGCTGGTTCTGTGTACAGGGATCTGTGGTGGTGCTCTGTGACGTTCAGCGTATTTTTAAATCTCTAAATCTCTGCGACGGAATATGCTCTTCCCATGGAATGCTTTGAGAAAGACGTTTATACTCTATCCGAAGCTTCTCATTTGCGTATTTTCTTCAAATACTTTGTTCGATTTTTATCTGCATGAATCATTGTCTGATTTTTTTTTCCATTTCATAATCCACACACTGATATGGCCCGCAGAATGTGAAGGTATGTATATGAATGGAGGCTGGAGGAAAGCATTATTTTTCGTTAAGTTATTATGAGCAGAAAAAAAGACACAAAAATCAACAAATTATTTTCATAGTTTTTCCTTTTTGAGATAAAGGCTGTTTTTTCTTGAATAGTCTATTACATTCTTTGATTTGGCCTCGAGCTTGTGGTCCTCCTGCTTCAGCCTCCTGAGTGCAGGGATTACAGAGCCATGTGATGCTTGGCTTTACATTTGTTTCTCCTCTTGCAGTGTTGAGGTTTGAACTCCGAGCCTTGCACCTTTGCCACCACGGCATATCCCCAGTCCTGCTTCCATAATTCTCAATGAGAAACTTAAGCACACGCTCATAGCTGACTGTAAGATTTAATATCAGCTGTCACAGTTGAGTGAATTTTCTGATGAAGATTTTTTAAAAAGATTTTTTTTTTTTTTTTTTTTTGATTTTCGAGACAGGGTTTCTCTGTAGCTTTGGTACCTGTCCTGGAACTAGCTCTTGTAGACCAGGCTGGCCTCGAACTCCCAGAGATCCGCCTGGCTCTTCCTCCCGAGTGCTGGGATTAAAGGCGTCCGCCACCACCGCCCGGCCAAAGATTTATTTTTTTAATTTATTTAAAATTTTTTTTATTAAAAATGTCCGCCTCCTCCCCGCCTCCTTTTTCCCTCCCCTCCCCCCGCTCGCCACGTCCCCCTCCTCTCCCACTCCCTCTCCAGTCCAAAGAGCAGTCAGGATTCTCTGCCCAGTGGGCAGTCCAAGGTCCTTCCCACTCCATCCAGGTCTAGGAAGGTGAGCATCCAAACTGGCTAAGCTCCCACAAATCCAGTACATGAAGTAGGATCAAAACCCCGTGCCATTGTCCTTGGCTTCTCAGCAGCCCTCATTGTCCGCCATATTCAGAGAGTCGGGTTTTATTCCATGCTTTTTCAGTCTCAGTTCAGCTGGCCTTGGTGAGCTCCCAATAGATCAGCCCCACTGTCTCCGTGGGTGGGTGTACCCCTCGCGGTCTTGACTTACTTGCTCATGTTCTCCCTCCTTCTGCTCCTCATTTTGACCCTGGGAGCTCAGTCCATTGCTCCAATGTGGGTCTCTGTCTCCATCCATCGCCAGATGAAGGTTCTATGGTGATATGCAAGATATTCATCAGTATGGCTATAGGATAGGGCCATTTCAGGTTCCCTCTCCTCAGCTGCCCAAGGACCTAGTTGGGGACATCTCTCTGGACCCCTGGGAACCCCTCTAGAGTCAAGGCTCTTGCCAACCCTAAAATGGCTCCCATAATTAAGATATATACTTATTATTATGTATTATGTATACAGTGTTCTGCCTGCATGTCTGCCTGCAGGCCAGAAGAAGGTGCCAGACTTCATTACAGATGGCTGTGAGCCACCATGGGGTTGCTGGGAATTGAACTCAGGACCTCTGAAAGAGCAGCCAGTGGAGAGAACCAAAACTGTGAGCCTATTCTACCTTGTCTGAAGGTCAGAGAGTTTGAGCTTATTTTGCTTGCTCAAAGTCATTGACAGCAAGCATGGCCTGACCTAAGATGTGGTTACTTGGGGTTTTGGACATTGAAATGGCCTGTAGACATAGATCTGTTCCACCATGACCAAAGGTCAGAGAATTCAAGTATACTTATGCTTCCTATTTTCTTATAAAAATTATTATTTTTTTTTTTTAATTTTCGAGACAGGGTTTCTCTGTAGCTTTAGAGCCTGTCCTGGAATTAGCTCTTGTAGACCAGGCTGGTCTTGAACTCACAGAGATCCACCTGCCTCTGCCTCCCGAGTGCTGGGATTAAAGGTATGCGCCACCACCGCCCCGCTTTTTTTTTTTTTTGGAACTTGGGGAGTGGCTGCCTTCAGTATACTTGGTCTAGGGTGTGTTCACTGCCCAAACATTGAATGCTTTGCTCAGGAAACAATGGCTTAATATCTCAAGTATTGTAGCACATACCTGTTATAGTTGTCCTTTGTGTCATGTTAAAGCAATCTTTTGCGTGCTTCCCCCCATTTGGATTGTATTGGTATATGGAAAATTTAACATGGGTAAACTCAGAACTCAGAACTGAGGAATTCAGTATCAGTATTTGCTGAGTGGCTCTCCTGATTCTATCCTGTGTCTCTGTGTTTCTTTCTTTTCGCTCTTCCTCCTACCTGACATTTCTAATCCTCACACCCTTACCCTGGAACATATGAACCTGCTGTGGCTGAGATCTTGGCAGAAGTCACCCCACAAAGATGGCTCCTGAAAAGCCAGTGCTCTTGACCACTGAGCCATCTCTCCAGCCCTCTGTGAATATTTTAAAGAATAGTCTCTTCAATATTTTAATAATAAAATTACAATAATTTTTCTCACATATGCATTATGAAGATTTAAACTGAGTTGAGCAGTGGTGTCATATGCCTTTAATCCCAGCACGTGGGAGGCAGAGGCAGGTGGATCTCTGTGAGTTCAAGACCAGTCTAGTCTACAAGAGCTAGTTCTAGGACAAGCTCCAAAGCTACAATGAAACACGGTCTTGAAAAACCAAAGGAAAAAAAAAGATTTAAACCAATCTTTATAATTATTTAAAAAGTATATGTCACATGAATTATGCTAGAAATAACTTTCCCAGTCTTTTACTTAGAAATGTAATTTTGGGATCTCTTAAGATGATGTGATGTGCTATAAATATTTTAAAGTCTTTCTATATAGCAATAAAGAAGCATTTTGCAGCAATAAAAAGACCATTGCATTCCCACCTGTTGGAACATGATCCAAGAATGGAATCATGTGAAGAGAGCTCTGAGTACTTGTGAAGAAACCTTAAGAAAACAACACAAGCGTCTTGTGAACTCAGTTTCTCCAAAGCACAGATTCCTTCTTGGAATGTGTTTTTGTGCTCCTCCCAGGGTTAGCAAGTGGGAGTGATCTTACTTCAGGTTACTCATTATTGCTTGCTGTTATTTAATAAAGTCTTTAAATTATCCTTTATATGCTTGTCATGGAACAATCTTTTTGTACACTGTGAAGATGTGTCTTTGCTGAGGTGCCTTCCAATTGGGTTAATTAAGGGCTAAATGGTCAGTAGCTAGGCAGCTAGAGGTCACACAGGACTTGTGAACAAAAAAGAGGGTGCAGGGAAGGAGGAGGGGGATCGCCAGCCAACACAGAGGAAGCAGGAGATGAATATGCTGTGCTGAAAAAAGGTACCACCACGTGGTAGAGCGAAGATAAGAAATATGGGTTAATTTAAGTTAAAAGAGCTAGTTAGTGTTGGGCGGCAGTGGTTTATGACTTTAATACCAACACTCGGGAGGCAGATGCAGGTGGGTCTCTATGAGTTTGAGGCCAGCCTGGTCTACAGAGTTCCAGGACAGCTAGGGCTCTTACATAGGCAAACCCTGTCTTCAAACTCAAAAGAGCGAGTTAGTAATGAGCCTAAGCTATTGGCTGAGCATTTATAATTAATAATAAGTCTCTGTGTGGTTATTTGGGGAGCCAGCTGGCAGGACAGAGCTGACTGTCAGGACAGAAAAACTCTGCCTACATATGCTTCAAAGGAAAAACATGTTTATTGCCATGTGTGTCTTATCCTCATGATTGTATATAGCTTGAACTCATGAGAATGTTATTTAGGTAACCTCACTTAAGCCTAGGAGTATAAATTGTCTGATGCATTTATCACTCCATTCTCCCAGGCTCAGCTGTCTCTAGGGCAGTGACACACACAAAAAAATGACATGTGTGAAGAGCACCTCTTATCGATATGAATATACCCCAACACTCTTGGTGGATGCCTATAGCCACAGATGTGCTAAGACCCCAGCACTCTTGGTGGATGCCTACAGACATAGATGTGCTAAGCTCCATAGCATTTCCTGAATCTCTATAACTTTCTTTGACTTTTTTTCTCCTCCAAGACAGGGTTTCTCTGTGTAACAGCTCTGGCTGTTCTGGTACTTGCTTTGTGGACCAGGCTGGCTTTAAACTCACAGAGATCTACCTGCCTCTGCCTTCTGAGTGCTTGAATCAAAGACATACATCACTACTACCTACCATGTTCTCTGAATTTTAGTAAATGGTTTAATGCCACTGACTCCAATAGGTCCCTTGCTGAAGTTCTAGTGTAGGGTCAATGTTTCCTTGTTGGGGAATATTATTTTAAGGTGTGTTGCTTTTATTTATGCTTTATTTGATTAACTGTGAAACTGTGATTCTTTGCCTGTCTAGAACACCTGATGATCCTCATAAAGAGTTGAATGGCCAATAGCAAGGAACATGGATAGGTGGGGCTGGCAGGCAGAGAGTATAAATAGAAGGAGGGCACACAGGGAGCAAAAGAGAACAAGGAGCGAGACCAGGGGCCAACCACCCAGCTACACAGCAAGCCAGGGAGAGAGAAGCAAAGAAAGGTACACAGAGATAGAGAAAGAGAAAAACCCAGAGGCAAAGGTAGTTGGGATAACATAGATATGAAAAGCTGGCTAGAAACAAGCCAAACTAAGGCTGGGCATTAATAACTTAGAATAAGCCTCCATGTGGGATTTATTTGAGAACTGGGTGGTGGGTTCCTCAAAAAGTCAAACGGACAAAAATATTTTACAACACTTCCTCGTGTAAAATCTCAGCAGTTTTGGGACATGTTTTCATATCTTCCACCCACATGCATCATGACTTTCCACTTGTAAGCACTTGCCACACGTTTTTCACTTTAGTTAGAGCGATAAAACAGCTCAGTTTCCCTCTCCTTGTTTACAGTGTCCTGGATGAAAGTTTCGTTGTTACTGTGGATTTTAGTAACCTAAGAATGTCTTGTTTTTCCTTCCTTAGGTCAAGAACTCAGGTTTTCATTTACAGGAAGTACTTTCTAGTGTCCCTTTGGCACATTTGAATTGCCAGTGTTGGTATTTATTCATTGTTGGTTGATTTTTGCAGTGCTGGGGATTGAACTCAGGGCCTTAAACATGCTAAGAAAGTGCTCCACTGCTGAACTACAGCCCCCAACTTATCAGTGTCATTGTACTCTGGGGCCCTTATAGAGCATACTGTTGCTTGAACCTAAGTGCTTTGATATCATGATTGGTTGATCTGATAACTGAAGATGACGTGTGACTAATGAATGGCAGGGAAGCAGAGTCAGCATGGACAGTTTCAAAAGGTTGACTCTTATCGTGAGTGAGATAGAGAGGTGCTATGAAATAATCTTTTTGTATGCTGTGAAGATGTGTTGCTCTCATTGGTTTGCTAGATGGCTAAATGACCAATAGCTAGGCAGGAAGAGGTTAGGTGGGACTTGCAGAGAGGGAGAGAGTGCTGGGATGAAGAAGGTTAGAGTCAATAGGAAACTCAAAAGAGAAACAAGATGAATAGGCTGTGCTGAGAAAAGGTACCGAGCCACATGGTAGATCATAGATAAGGAATACGGGTTAATTTAAGTTGTGAGAGCTAGTTGGTAACAAGCTTAAGCTATTGGCTGAGCACTTATAATTAATAATAAATCTCTGTGTGGTTATTTGAGAGCTGGCTGATGGGACAGAAAATTACAGTGACAGAGGAATGGGATTTCCTCACATGACTTAGAAGAGTGCATGATTCTACAAATCTCTATGTAATATTTTCAGGTGATAATTGACCACGGATAACGGAAACTACAGAAAAAACTAGTATGGCTGATGGAATCAGTGGATGGATATTACATCTAACTTTGTGCTGACAGAGTTATAAGCTGCTGTCTTTAAGTGCTTGCTTGGGGTCCCATTCAATCTCCAACAGGATGTTCCTGGAGCTTCCGGAGTTACATAACACACCCTGAAGGTTCATTCTAATCATTGATGCTTGGATTAGCAGCTGGGCTGCTGGGCTTCTGAGCTGTAGACAAGTTGGGCAGCCTGGAGCTGGAATCTTTGCTATTGCATGTGTTGGATATGTGGCTATTCATTGGGGTTGGTGAGTTCTATGTGACCTCACCCCAGAAAAGACAAGCATATTCTT
Organism: Alexandromys fortis; assembly: GCF_014885135.2. Taxonomy (NCBI): domain Eukaryota; kingdom Metazoa; phylum Chordata; class Mammalia; order Rodentia; family Cricetidae; genus Alexandromys; species Alexandromys fortis. Next base: position 1,775,616 of record NW_026067940.1, on the reverse strand, counting down.
TCAAAGGTAGATTTATTTTCAGATAATATAGAGGACTGGCTTCCAAGGTAACTACCCATGTAGCAGACCACTTTTTATTTTATTTTATGCTTTGGCTGTTCTTAGTGTTTGGTGGAGTGGCACCAAGTGGCAGCAAGGCATTATTTGCTTGTACCTCTGAGATGCCTAACATTGTTCTCACACTGTCTCAGTACTGCCATGCTATATAGGGTGGGAGGCATTTAGCTTGGGCACAAGACTAGCTAAACTGTGTGCTAAGGAGAATCATTTGCTGTCTGATTGACACCCTAGTTAGCAAGCTGGGCTATGAATGTTTGAGAGACCTCTAGTTTATGTTTTCTGTGCCAGGTATATGACTGTTTAGCAAACTCCAAGAGCTAGTTGAGTTTAGCTCTGATAATGAGAACATTTATCATCTTTGTACCTACTGGAAGGTTCTGTGACAAAGAATCTCAAGTCAAAACCTGTTGACAGAGTTTCTGTCCCACCCAGTCCCACAGCCATTTAGTCCCAAAGAAACACACAGAGGTCTACATTAATTGTAAATTGGTTGGCCCATTAGCTTAGGTTCTTATTAACTAACTCTTACATCTTAAATTAACACATAATTCTTGTGTGTGTTAGCCATGTGGCTTGGTACCTTTTATCAGTGAGGCATTCTCATCTTGCTTCCTCTGTGCCTGGGTGATGACTGCAGACTGAGCCTTTCCTCTTCCCAGAATTCTTCTATTCTGGTCTGCCTGCCTATACTTCCTTCCTGGCTACTGGCCTATCAGCATTTTATTAAACCAATGCACGTGACAAATCTTTACAAGATCATTGTCCCACAGTAAGAGCCCACAGTAGACTGAGGGCATTTACACAGAGCTTAAACGACCTAGTGAGTTGTGAATGCTGACTGCCATTTTTGGGAGCAAAGACCAGGTCAGCCTCAGGGTGAAAGAGTTCAGAAGATGCTGCTTCTAGAGTAAAAGGAGAAAGGACAGACTGAAGGAGCTGCTTTGATCATCAACTCCTTAGTCCTTGCTAAGTGGAAATGTTTTTTCATTCACGCATAAACTCCTGTTCTGTTCTGCCATCTGTCTTGTGTTCTCCTTTATCTCTTCTTTTCCTTTCTTCCCTTGCCTCTCCTGCCTCTTCACTCCTTCTTCTACACAAGTTTGATCTGTAGCTCAGACTGACTGGCTTTGAGCTCACTGTCTTGTCTCTGCCTTCTAGGTGATGTCGTGATATGCCTGTGCCACCAGGTCTGGCTCACTGCTTTTGGTTTTCCTCCCTTGCCTACTGTTGAGCTAGAGATTTTGAACCCAGGGTTGTGCATATTTTCACAGTGCCCTTCTTTTTAGTCATAGCCTCAGCTCTCCCATTGACCCTGCATGTGGATCTGTGTGAATCGCTTCGTTGTTGTGAGATATCTATACACTGTGTGAAGATGTATTGCTGTGATTGGTGTAATAAAAAGCCGAATGGCTAATAGCTAGGCAGGAGGTATAGGTGGGACTTCCAGGCAGAGAAAGAGAAACTGGGAGGAGGAATCTAGGTGTGTGGATTTCACCAACAAACTTGGAGCAAGTGGGGTGTGCTGTACTAAGAAGAGGTAACTGAGCCACATGGCAGAGTATAGATTAAAAAAAATATGGGTTAGCTGGGTGGTGGTGGCACATACCTTTAACCCCAGCACTCAAGAGGCAGAGGCAGAGGCAGAGGCAGAGGCAGAGGCAGAGGCAGAGGCAGAGGCAGAGGCAGAGGCAGAGGCAGAGGCAGAGGCAGAGGCAGAGGCAGAGGCAGAGGCAGAGGCAGAGGCAGAGGCAGAGGCAGAGGCAGAGGCAGAGGCAGAGGCAGACAGATCTCTGTGAGTTCGAGGCCAGCCTGGTCTACCAGGTGAGTTCCAGGACAGGCTCCAAAGCTACAGAGAAACTCTGTCTCTAAAAAACAAAAGAGAAACAAACAAAAGGTTTCTTTTTTCAACATCTCAGTCCCCTGTTTTCAAAAGTTTCATAGTATTTTATTATACGATGCTTTATTTGTTACACATCTACCATTACTTTTTGTTAGACTACAAATTTATTGAAAGTAGGCTCATGTCCAGCTCACCTTACACTCTTTAGAAGATCCACAATGGTGCTGTTATTGCTTTGGCAGTACTGGACTGTGTATGTAGCACCTTGAGTGTGCTGTTTATATGGTTAAGGTCTGTTTATTTACCCATATTATAATTTTTCTTCTCTTCTTCTCCTCCTCTTTCTTTTTCTTTTTCTGAAACAGGGATTTTCTCTGTAACCACCCTGGATGTCCTGAAACTTACTTTTTAGACCAGGTTGGCTCAGACTCACAGAGATCCACCTGCCTCTGCCTCTGAGTTATTTATTTTGAAAAAGATTACTTTTCATTTTTTATCTATATGGATATTTTTGCACTATATATATATATCTCCCCATGTTTGTGTAGTGTCCAAGAAGAACAGAAGAAAGTATCACATTCCCTGGTACAGGAGCTATAGATGGTTGTGAGTCCCTATGTGCTGCTGGGAAGAGCAGCCAGTCTCTCCAGTCCTATACTGATCTTTACTTTTGAGATAAGGTCTTAGTATGTAGCCTTGAACTCTAGATCATTCAATCTTAATCTTCCACATGCTGGGGTTACAGGCATGAACCACTGTATCCAGCTTGGCTAGACATTCTTGATGTTTCATCCTTTACTCTGGAAACATTAAGTGTTAGTTGTATACAGCTTTGAGCTTGGAAATTACATATGGAAATCCTAGACACAGCCCACGCTTTGAAGAATACATTCAGTCTCTATCGGCAGCTGTAAGTCTTTATTAGATAACTGCGCCAATGGAATCAAACCCTTTCTAAGTTAGCAAACAGCCTAACCAAGGGGTTTCAGATAGTGGATGTGTCTGTTCCCTCTGCTGAACCCTAAAATAATGTGTGCTGTCCCACTGCAATCTGTCTGAGGAGCTGAGTACTTTTCATGCCTATTCCCAAAGGTTGTGATTACCCCCCTCCTTTTTTTAAAGAAAGACAAGGTCTCACTACATAGCCCTCAGTGGCCTCACACTTGCCATGCAGACCAGACTGACCTAGAATTCACAAGAGATATGTATGTCTCTGCCTTCCAAGTATTGGGATTAACGGTGTTCACCCACTGTGTCTCACACATCTGTTTTTCTCAGTAGACAGAGAATTCTGAGGTCATATATGTAATCATGTATATTGTATGTGTTTCAGGCAATGTCAGAAATATAGATGGTGGTTGATTAATGCTTGTCTAATTGAAAGGACTCTAGAAAATGTGCTAAAATATCGCTATTAAACGACAATCATAAGGAATTAAAGATCATAGAAAAACGTAGAAAATTGGATATATTTGACATATTCTCAAAAACATGTTTTCATCTCCCCATTCTTCCTGTAGCTGGTGACCTTTGTATGGAATTAGAGAATTTTATTTATTTATTTATTTGGTGGATGGAAATGAATTTGTTTCCTTGAAACTGTATCTTTTTTATTTATTTTAGAAATAACAAGAAAAAAGAGTTTGAATCAAAATACATCTTTAAAGGTCTCCTTTTCTTAAAACATTTGACATTTAAAACTCATTATCCGTTGCTACTCAAGTTGACCTCAAGGTAAGAAGGCACAGAAATTAAAAGGCAGAGGGAAACACAGGAAACCAAAATCAGTGAGAGGGAGAGCAGAACCGAGTGACGGGGGGGGGGGGGTCTATCATGTCAAACGCAGACGTGGGCAGAGTGTCTGCAGAGTGGCCAACGAATTGAAGGGAAAGGATGGGCAACTCGAGAACCAAGTGATGGGAAGTCCACAATGTCAAATGCAGATATGGGCAGAGTTTCTGCAGAGTGGCCAACGTATTGACAGAAAGCAGCTTGGGGGAAGGGGCCTATTTTGATTCATTTGATGGAGAGGGAAGTGCCTACCATTGTGGGAAGGCACGGGGGTGGGGGTGGTGGGGAGCTTCATGGCAAGAGTGTGTGGCAGGAACTCCTCACATCTTGACTGACAGGAAGCAAGGAAAAAAATGTTGATGCTCACCTGGCTTTTTCCTTTCATCTTTCTTACTCTGTTTGGGGATTCTGCCAACCTCCTCGATTAAATTTCTCTGGAAATGTCCTCAAAGATATTTCCAAAGAAGGGTATACAAGGTGACCCCAAATCTAGTCGCCTGGATAAAGACTATCACAACAATGACAATAAAGACAACTGTAAGCCAGAGAAATCTTGGGAGAATGAACAAATCAGGCAGCACCCCACAGTGGGTGCAGAGAGCATCTTTTTTTTTTTTTTTAAAGATTTATTTATTTATCATGTATACAGTGTTCAGCCTCCATGTATGCCTGCAGGCCAGAAGAGGGCACCAGATCTCATTACAGATGGTTGTGAGCCACCATGTGGGTTGTTGGGAATTGAACTCAGGACCTCCGGAAGAGGAGTCAGTGCTCTTAACCTTTGAGCCATCTCTCCAGCCCCCGCAGAGAGCATCTTTATTTTTTCCTTTTAAAGGATTGCTTTTTAGTCTTCTCTCATATATTACCTGACCATTTTCCCCTTCCTCCTTTCCTCTGAGTCCCTCCCTCCCCTTTCCCCCAGACCTGCTCCTTTTTCTTTTCCCTCTAGAAATGAACAGACCTTGCAGGGATATCAACCAATCATGTCATATCAAGTTGCAGTAAGAGTAGGTACCCCTCTCATATTAAGGCCTGACTAGGTAACCAGTAGAAGAAGAAGGGTCTCAAAAGCAGGTAAAAGTATCAGAGACAGTCCCAGCTCTTACTGTTAGGAGTCCCATAAGAACACCCACCTATGCAATAACATATATAAAGAGGGCCTAGATCAGTCCCATGAAGGCTTCCTGATTGTTGTTTTAGTCACTGTGAGCTCCTCTGAGCCCAGGTTAGTTGATTCTGTGGGGTTTCTTGGGTGTCTTTGGCCCCTCTGGCTCCAACAGTCCTTCCCCCTCTTCTTTCAGAGGATTCTTTGAGCTCCACCTAATATTTGGCTGTGGGTCTTGCATCTGCTCCCATCAGATGCTGGTTCTGGTTGAAGGCTCTCTGATGATGATGATGCTAGGCTCTAGTCCATGCGTATAGCGGAGTATTATTATGAATCATTTCATTGACTTTTCTTTTTTCCTTCTTTTTTTTAAAATTATTTCTTTTTTTTAAAAAAATATTTATTTATTTATTTATTTATTTATTTATTTTTTATGTATACAATATTCTGTCTGTGTGTATGTCTGCAGGCCAGAAGAGGGCACCAGACCTCATTACAGATGGTTGTGAGCCACCATGTGGTTGCTGGGAATTGAACTCAGTACCTTTGGAAGAGCATATAGTGCTCTTAACCACTGAGCCATCTCTCCGGCCCTCTTTTTTGCTTCTTGTATTTGGTTCTATCCTGGTTCCTGGTACTCTTGGCAGTGTCCGGGGTGAGCTCCCTCTCAGTGGCATGGGTCTCAAGATGGACCATTCATCGGTTGTCCACTTCCACAATTTCTGTGCCACCTTTACCTCAGCACACCTTGAAGGCAGGACAAACTGTAGGTCAAAGGTTTTGTGGTTGAGTTAGTGTCCTAGTCCCTCCGCTGGAAGCCTTGCCTGGAGACAGGAGATAGCCAGTTCAGGCTCTGTGTCCACCACTAGCTAGGGCCACCCTTGTAGATTCCTGGGACTTTCCATTGCTCCTACCTCACTCATTGCTGCACCCCAACCCCCTCCAATTCCAGTTGTCTCTCGACAGCTATTGACTCATTTTGGACACCAGCAGAGTTCCCTGTTTATGACAGAGTCCTGCTCCCTAGGTAATTGCAGCGGAAGTCCGCAGTTCTTCTTGACCCAACCTTCAGAGCAAAGTCCCCTCCTTGTTCTTCAGAATTTTCTGTCTGCAGTGGGAGCTGGGAAAACCCGGAAGGGCAGTAGAGCTCTCCAGGTCCAATGGGCCCTTAATTGCCTGTAGCTGGTGGTAGTTGGAGCAGCCATAACTTTGCCTTTTAATAGCCCCTACTGTCACATGTGATGTCGGCTTTCCTCCATGCCCTGATGCCCTCTTGAGTAAAATGAGGATAGGAAGAAACTTCGGAAAGCAGAGTTAACCTGAGATGGATTTAGTGAGGAAACTGAACCGACATGATTTTTCAAACACATTTTACAGGCAAGTGTGGCAACAGACTCCTATAGTCCCACACTTGGGAGGTGGATCAGAAGTTCAAAACTAGCCCTTGATACTTAGTAAGTTCACATAAGTCTCACATCTCCAAACAAAGAAGCAAAAAACAAATGAAAATCAGCCCAAACCAAATTGTAAGAATTGTCCCCCAGGTTCAGAAACTCCATAGGTTTTTTTTTTAACATAATATGAATTATAGAATGAAATACTTTACAAAGGAAAGTGGAGAATCATTTTAAAGATTAAATGAATATAACTCAATTATAGTTTGAATGTTAACTTGTGAGGGAGAAGAAGTTGCAGATAGCCCAATTATCTGGCCTGGTTTGCAGAATGTGAGGTAATACCTGTGATGGTTAGCCCTGTTAGCTTGACCCAATATGGAGGCCTCTGTGAAGAGCATCTCCATGAGGGATGGTCTAGAACGAGTTTGCCTGTGCACGTGTCTGTGGAGACTGTCTTCAGATAATTTGACGTGGGAAGATCCAGCTCAGAGTGGGCAGCACCATTCCCTAGACAGGGGGCAAGACCCTGCTCTGTATAAGCAGAGAAATCAAACGGAGCACGAGAGAGGGAGCAAGGGAGCATGCGTGTATTCATTTCTTCCTGAGTATTCATTTCTTTCTGTTTTTAACTGTAGACACGATGTTACCTAGCTGGTTCAAGTGTTGTCACTGTGACTTCCCCGCAACTGTAGACTAAGCTTGAACGTTGAACATTTTTTGCTGAGTGGTTGGCCATGGACACAGATGGTCGCTATGTTCAGAATAATAAGGACTTGGGTTCATAGAGATAATTACTCTTTTCATGCACCACTTCTTAAGATGCTACCTGACCTAGATAACGTAGAAAATAATATCTGCAGATCTTGGGGGTAGAGCTATGATAGACTCCTGTCCTCCCTCAAAGTCTGCAGGTTGTTGCCCAGCTCTCTTAAGGCTTCACCCTTCCCCTCTGCACCCACAAGAAGTAGCAAAGTCATTCTGAGTTGTTTGAGTAAATTCCTGCGGAGCGTGGTCTATAAATATTGTAGAGTTCAACTTAACCCACCCATGGTGGAGCAGGAGACTGTATACAGGCGTAGGTCTGTCTTAGATTGCTGTTTACTTAATGTGTCAGGCAGCAGTGGACAGGAGGAGAGGCCACAGCACATGCTCAGAAGAAAATACAAAGGAAGGTCAAGAGAGTGTGGCCATGAGCTCTTTTAATCAAAGGACACAACCTTCTACATTTTTCTGGTTAGCTCCAGGTCACCCCACAAGTCCAGCTCCATATCTTTTTAGATGGGAAGAATTCCCCCAAGGGCAGAGCTGATGACTTCTGACCTGTACCCCATGACCCCAGAGCTCCTTTACAGAACTCTTTTCTTTACATTGTCGCCCATTTGTGTTCGTTTCCTAACCTAGACCTTGAACTCTGCAGGATTGGAGCTGCTTCATTTCTTCATTGCTTTAAAAGTGATGCCCAGCTGTAAAACCATGGCTGCAGTGCTCACAGACGGTACTTGGTAATTTCCAGTGGACTTCTAGCCCTTTGAATCCAGTCTGATGACATAGAGTCAACTCACAAAAGGAAAGAATAAACCAGGAATAAACCATGAAGCTCATTCACTCGCTATAAACTCTCCCTTTAGCAGAGAAAATATAAGACATTATGCCATAAACACTGTGCTGTAACAGCGTGACAGGGTCAGTCATTAGGCTAATGTTCCCAGCAAGCATCTTACAGTTCCTTCATGTCAAATACTCTAAGTATTTAAAAATAAAATAGAAGAGGAAGGGGTTTCAAGCTTTATCCAACAAGTTATCATAATGCATTTTAAGACTAAATGTAGTCAAGGCTGATTTTTATCAGCCTTAAAATGGAGATCTTAGATATTGACATTGGAGATAATTCTTGACTTTTGACCCATAAATTCCCAAGGGAAATAAAAGTAGTTGACACTGAAAACTAGGTAAGAAGACTTATCAGATGTTCAAGAGTTGTTGCAAGGTCCTCAGTCACCCATAGATGGTTCAGCTTTTCTTAAGGTGATGGTCATACAGGTCAGAGATCATTATGAAGTGAGATTAGAATAGCTGAACTCACCACAATGTCATGGGCCATTGCATCACAATTAAGAGACGTGGACTGAGAAAGCTTATAACTGCTGTGGAATAATCCTTCTGGACACCATGAATACATACTACTCTCATTAGTTAATGAAGAACTAACAGGTCTGTTCCTGGGCAGAAAGAGACATGGAGGGAGAGCCAGACTAAGAGGATGCTGGGAAGAATGAGGGCAGAGTCTGAGGGTCTGAGGGCATATACAGAGAGAAGTAAGATGTGCAGGCCATACTGAGAAAAGGTAACAAGACACGTGGCACAGCATAGGCAAGAAATATGTGTTAATTTAAATGTAAGAGTTAGCTAATAACAAGCCTGAGCTATTGGCAAAGCATTAATTGATATTTATATTAAGTCTCCATCTTGTTTTTTTTTGGGAACAGGTGGGTGGGAAAGAAAAGTCCAACTACATGTTACAAAGGAGGTTCTTACATTTATGGGTGATATTTAAAATATAAATAATTATAGACTGAAGTAACTCTAAGTGATTCCAATTAATCAACAGCTATTTTGTCATTAGTATTCCCTGGTGCTTAGCTAGTTCTAAGATACAGTTGAAAAGTCACAGTGACAAATAGTTCTTAGAGAACAGATGTGAACTGCCACCCATGCTGACGCTGTTCTGCCCCGTGGTTAATAAGCAGCACTCATTTGGATGGAAACTATGAATTATTTCAATGCTTTGTTTCCTTCACAAACTAGAAATAGGATAATATTTTCATATTTTCAGTATATTTATGAGGGCATACTATATCTACGATGTTAATCAGTATATGTGGTATGATAGCAAAGGGGAGCTCTAAGCTCCAGACTGCCTAGCAATGTCATGAAAATGATGACACAGAGAACTAAGGTTCTCTGATCCACAGTCTCAGTGGGATTCTGGATCTCTAGAATGTGGAGAGTAGAAGAAAATTTTTCTAGCCACATATCTTAGAGTTTCCATTGCTGCAATGAAATACTTTGACAAAAGCAACTTGGGAGGAAAGAGTTTATTAAGCGTAGGCTTCCACAGTTTATCATCAAAGGAAACCAGGACAGGAACTTAAGCAAAAGTATAAATAACTCAAAGTCCAATGTTTATGATTCACTCACAATCTTCTGCACTCCTGTAAGGGGCTTGGGTCACCTCCTTGGGTTTCCATTGCTGTGAAGAGACATCATGATAACAGCAACCCTTATAAAGGAAGACATTTAATGGAGGTGGTGACTTACAGTTCAGAGGTTCAATCCATTGTCATCATGGTGACACATGGTGGCATGCAGGCAGACATGGTGCTGGAGAGGTACTTGAGAGTTCTATATCTTTCAGTCAGCAGGAAGTGGTCTTTCACATTGGGAGTAGCCTGAGCATAAGAGACCCCAAAGCCCGTCCCCATAGTGATACACTTCCTCCAACAATGTGATTCCTATTCTAACAAGTCCACACCTTCTAATTCCCTTTGGGGGCCATTTACCTTCAAACCACCCCAGTCATTTCTCTGGCTCTCCCCTCTACAATGCATACAGCTTATCTTCTAGGCTCTTCTTGGCTCTACTCCCCTGCGGTTGCTGTTCTTAGTGGTCATCTCCCATGGTACTGGGTTCTCCAAAATGCTGGAGTCTTCTGCTGAAACTGGGGTGGTTTTCACCAATAACCTCTCCTAGGCTCTCTTCATGATGCCAAGCCTGAACTTCTCTGCATGACCTCTTTAATCCTGAGCCTTCAGGATTCAGCCTTTAAGACTGCACCTTCTTCACCAATGGCCTCTCCTGGCCTCCCACAGTGCCAAGCCTCAGCTTCTTTCATGACCCCTTCATGCCTTAAAAAATGGTACCACCTGTATGACTCTTATGCTATCACATTTTGCTGTCGGCATGAGTGAGGTAGCAGGTCTCAGCTGCTTCTGGAACACGACTTCTGTGTGCTGACTTTGAGGAAACCTCTCACAGGAGATTTCACCTCAGTGATACCCATCTCTTCTTTTTTGTGTGTGTGGGAGGGGAGGTATGTGTGTATCTAGGTAGAGGACAACCCACCCTCTTCATCCACCATGTTGGTTCTAAGACTGGAATTCAGTTGTAGACTTAGTAGCAAATGCCTTTCTGTGCTGAGACATCTATTATCAGCCCTGAAGCTGTCTCACCTTCCTGTGTTCCCTTAATGCAAAGGTGTTTGTGGCCATGCTTCAGGAGGTGTATACCAATGTGAGCAGCCACTGCAAGGCTGTTTATAGAGATGGTCCATTTATGCCACTCTTAAGCATTTCCTATAAAGCTAAAGAAAATAAGAGGCAAAAGGATTTGATCTCCTGGGAAGACAGTACTGGAGAGAGATTTTGCTTTTTTTTTTTTTCATTACTGATATTTGGAGTTATTTTGCATCTAAGGAAATTTTTGGTTCCAAACACTCACACCAGAGAGCTCACAACTGTTATGCTGTCAGGTCCAAAGGAAACTTGACTGCCCCAAATCCTGCCACCCATTTCCTTAGCTTTGTCAGAAGGGATAAATGGTTCTCTCTGGTGCCAATTAGCATATCAAAGCACATGCCTGGTGTGGGGAGTCCTTCTGTATATGTGTTGCTTTTATTGGTTAATGACTAAAGGAACTGCCTTTGCTTGTGATAGGGTAGAGTAGAGCTAGGAAGGGAAAACTAAACTGAATGCTGGCAGAAAGAAGGCAGAGTGGAGAGTCACCATGTAGCTGCCAGAGGGGAAAGACAGGAGCTGCCAGGTGGAACCTTGCCAGTAAGCCACAAACCTCATGGTGAAATATAAAATAATAGAAATGGGTTAAATTAAGATGTAAGAGCTAACTGGTAAGAAGTTAGAGCTAATAGGCCAAACAATGCTTTAATTAACACAGTTTCTATGTGGTTATTTCAGGGCTGAGCAGCCGGGAACAAACAAGAGGTCTCCCACAACACATGCCTTGGTATCTCAAGGGTCTGTACAGAGTCCATGCTGGAATTCTGGTTCTTTTTAGCCCACTCCAACCTTCAATTTTTTCAATTCATGGGCTTCCCTTCTCCTGTTTCTCATTCCCATAGAACACTGCTATTTCAGCAACACGCTTTCTTGGCCCCCATCTCTTGGTCGTCTCCTTCTCTTCCTCTCATTTTCCACCTCTCTCTCCTCTTATGACCAAGTCCACTCTGCTGGCCATGTTCAATCTGCTACCTTCTTTCCCTGCTCTGAACTCTTCAAGATGAGTCTGACTGTGCCCTCCCTCATATCTACAATAAAAACTTTCCCCTCAACATGTTACAGCTAGCCCACTATGCACCTTGAGGAAGGAGAGAGACACGGGTTCTGAGATTTTATCAAATCACTTCCGAAGCGGGTCACTGATCAATCAAGGCTGCAGGACAGGGACTTGGGAGCCTTGTTTCTCCTCACAGCTCCAAGCAGGTATAGAAGTTGCCGTTTAAAAGCACATCAGTCACAAACATTGTTGCCAGGTTACAGTTGCAGTTTTTCACCAATCAGGATTTAGAGATTAGGGGCTTTCTTGAATGTTCTGTCATTGTTAACTAACATACAACGCAAGCCTGTCACTCCAACCAATCAGATTCATTTGTTCCTTGTGCTGTTAGGAATAGCCATGATGTCTCTAGAGAACTAAAGATGCATGATGACTATTTCTATGGTTTAGGGAAGAGGTGGGTCAACCATTGACAAGTACTCAGCTCCCCTAGGGCTTGGGAATCTGAACTTTATTTCACCCCACAGGTAAAATGAAGTCTGAAGTCAAAATGGCAGTACTTAGGCCAAGGTGCTTTTACCTGCTCCCTTCAAACTTTACCTTAGAATGGTTGTGTTCTCAGTTTATACAACTGATGGTAATTCCAGCTCCAAGGGATCCAACACCCTGTCCCTGTCCTGGCCTCCATAGGCAACTGCACTGACATACACATGACCCACACAAACACAGATATGTGCCTAATAACTGATAATATAAATCCCTTTAAGGCAGAGGGTCCCTACTTTACCAGAAGCGTCAGCAGTATCAGAACCCTGAGTAAGACCTTGCCCACAGTCGAGGGCCTGCCCAGCTTTTCCTAACAGCACCCTTCCCTGTATTTCCATATCCTGGCCCACAGCTCTAACAGGAACTCCCTGATCTACTAGAGGCCACAGTGGTACCTGGAACCCCAGAGGCCATGCCAGTTCCCAGAACCTCAGAGGCGTTGCAGGCACCCAAAACCTCAGAGGTCATGCAGGCCATCAAAACCCCAGTACTGGCCCTGAGGGCTTGCCAGTCACCCAAACCACAGGCCACTCAGGTCAGAAGCCCAGAGAGGAAACAGAAATCAAGGGAGCCGGGAAGCCCATCCAACAAAGATAAATTCAGAAATTGGTCCCAACCTATAATTACCCTCCCCGCCCCAAATACAGATACATAAAGACTCACAAAAGAACACAACAATAGTTGGGGTGATATGTCACCCCTGGAGCCCAGCTATCCTGCTATAGCAAGCCCCGAATATTCCAGCAGAATGGAAACACAAGGAAATAACCTTCAAACCCAACACTTGGGAGGCAGAGGCAGGTGGATCGCTGAGTTTAAGTCCAATCTGGTCTACAGAGCAAGTTCCAGGACAGCCAAGGTTACAAAGAGATATCCAGTCTCAAAAAACCATAACCAAACCAAACCAAGAAAACCAACTTTATGAAAATAATAGAGGTACTTAAAGAGAAAATGAATAAATCCCATAAAGAAATCCAGGAAAGCACAAACAATGGGAGGAAATGAATAAATCCCTTAAAGAAAGTGAACAAAAACACAAACAGGTAAAGGAAATTGATCAAAATGTTCAATACCTGAAAATAGAAATAAAAGCAACAAAGAAAACACAAATAGAAGGAGTCCTGTATGTGGAAAATCTAGGTAAGTGAACGGAACTACAGACGCAAGCATCACCAACAGAACACAGGAGAATGGAAGAGAGAATCTCAAGTGTAGAAGATAGAGTAGAAGAAATCGATACATCAGTCAAACCAAATGTTAAATCTAAAAAAATCCCAACACAAAACATCCAGAAAATCTGAGACACTATGAAAAGACCAAGCCTAAGAATAATAGGAAAGGAGGAGAAAGATTACCGTCTCAAAGTCCTCTCCAGAGACTGGCACAGGCGACTGCCAGGGGGTCTGGGCGGCTTGGACTAACATAGCCCATTGTTTCCACTTTACATTTAACCTCTGAGCAGAAGCCCCCACTGTGACACTGGACTTAAGCTGACTAGAATAGGAAGGTTCAGACTAGGCACTTTGAACAGGCTCATTCAGCAAGAGAGACACTCACCGTGTGCAGGAAGTCAAAGGGAGTCATTTATGTGGAGCACATGGCTGGGACCAAGGTCTGCCCACATCCGGCACAGCAGGAGTGGTTGTGATCTGCTCTATAGAGCTTTGGTTTTTTTGTTTGTTTGTTTTCTGTCTGGTGTGTATGTGTGTGTGTGGTTTTTATATTCATAAACAAAAATTAGCTTTAAAATACATGTATTTGTTTACTTTTTATTGCGATGATCAAAGATCAAATTGCTCTTAATACTAAAACATGCTTATCATTTTGTGTTGTTTTGTTTTTTTGTGATAAAAGGTCTCACCATGTAGCTCTGGCTATCCTGAGACTCACTGTGCAGAGTAGGGAAATGATATTACTTGAGTAAGCAGGAAGTACAATCAAGCAACTTTCAAAATGTGCAACAAATGACAGAGACAACCGGCTACCTGGACATTCATCCAAAGTCTCATTTGCAACGTTAGAGCAACCAACTTTGGCTAAGGCCTAGAGTAACTGACAGACCATTTTCAGAGGCAGGAAAATTTTCAAAACCGTCTTACTCTGTCTTGGCAAGATTTGACAGTCTTTTTTCTTGTATCCTGCTTGTCCTCTCTGGACATGGTACATTTTGTCAGTGGTCGATGCATAGGCAGTTCCTTGCCCAAAGACCAGTTTTGCCAAGAAGAAAATAAACACCAAGTGGAGTGTCTTTGGTGCTCAACATTCTCTCGGGAATAGATTGGTGCTGCCAGGAGCAATCGAGTCTCATGTCAACAGAACCCTAAGTTATTTAAATGCCATATTCTACAGCTCTTTGAAATAGTTGTAGATTACCTACAACTCTACAATCTCTATGTATCTAAAGAACCTAATTAGTCTAACTATAAGTATGACAAACATGGATGACTATTGACCTATAAATCTTAATACCTATATAACTTTTTAATTTTTTTGGCTGGAGAGACAGCTGTGGGTGCTGGGAACTGAACTCATATTTTTGGTTGTGAGCCTAGCTTTTAATGGTGGAGCCATCTCTCCAGCCCTATACCTATATAACTTAAAGACTAAGACTTCATGTTAGAATATTAAACAATCTTTAAACAACTGTGCAACAAGTGAGGACAATGATCTCAAAATGTAAACATTGTATAAGTATCTTGATCAGAGGTAGAAATGTATATTGCAGTATAATAAATATATCCTAAAATTGTATCAATATACAAAACGTCTTAAACAGAGATAGAAGCATGCATGTATACAATATGACAAAATAACTTTGCCTTGACATACAAATATTATAGATGAAAATATATATATTTAATATAATTTGTTTGTATCAATATACAAGAATCTATACCAATGTAAATTGCCTATAAATAATAGCTTGCAAGTATTCACTCCATTACTCACTGTTATTATTAGTGTAAGCTCACACTAATCTATTATCCCATCCACATCCAATTTTTTCTTTTTTTTTTCCAAAGAGATCACTGAACTTACATAATTTTTCCCCCAACCTGCAACCCTATAACAATTATAATCAACTCCTAAATGATGTCCCTAACTCTAAGGATAAACTTTGTTGGGAGAGGGGACGCCGTCTTCTAAGATTGCTTCAAGCTGGCATGGGGGCGATGTTCTTTCTATGGAATCCTGTGAAAGTGAAATGATGGTTAAGGTCTAAGATTACTGTCTGGCATAACTGTAAATAGTCTCTTGAGTATTCGGTAGAGTTTTTCTGAGGTTCCTATTTGGAGTTCTGGTCAGAATGTTGTAAAAAAGTACACCATTTCAGCTAACCAAGTTGGAACCATCTTGAGCAGCTGGTACCCAAAATAGATCTTATAGCAGTGCTATCAGCATCATGATGTCATATCAACCAGGTGGAGTTATTGTTGTGGGGCCCCATCTTCTTCCTGGAAAGTTCAAAGATTGCTGCAGGAAAATTCATTGTTCATTGTGGAAAGCTTAAACATTATTTATATAAAGATATACAGACATATATATTTAATGAAAGGTATGATAGAGACAAAAATAGGTATGAAGAAAAGTAAGTTTTTTTTCTAAATTCTTTTTTCTTTCTGTCCCATACCATGGCTCCTGACATGAGACAGAAACTCTGAATTTTTACTTTAACAACATGCTTGGATTTAGAAAAGGACAGAGCCAGTGTCCAGCTCCAAAGCCAGCTTTGATTCTTTTTTTTTTTTTTCCCGACATCAACCTCACTTTAATCACAGGTAGAACTGCACTTTGGAAACCCTGGTTCGTGATCAGTGTGTGCTCACATGGAGGGTCCTGGAGAAGTGCACATCACTGCTCAGAAAAGCAGAAGATGGCTTTGTACAAATATTTTGGAAAATCCTCAAAGTTACGTAAGTAGTACCAACACAATTTTAGTACAGTTTGCACCTCAGGAGGCACTGAAGCAGGGGTTCTCAGGAATCTGGGTACTTCGTAAAGGCCTCCTGGCTCCCAACAGTCAGAGGCCGCATCTTTGGAGAAGAGTTGGAGGATCCCTGTCTGCTCAGTCAAGGGTCCCTGCCCTGCCGCCAGCAGGTTCATCGCTCTCTTTGTCCCAGTCCTTCATACTGGCTCCCACCATGAAATCATCTCACAGAATCTTCTCTCGAAGAACACTGATGAAATCCTTCTTGGAAACAGTTGGCATCAACTTAGCTTGCTTCCTGATGGAGCCTCCTGCTTCCTTAACCTTTTCACCAACATTCTTTTGGTGTTTCTGAACAGCATTGAATAACTGCACCACACCCCTTGTTGCAATCCTCTGAAGGTTCCTCTCTGTCTCTTTGTCTTGGACAACATCTGGCTTCACTCTGCACATCATCTCCCACTCCCGCTTCTTATCGAGCTGCTTCCTTTTCTCCAACCTCTCCTGCTTTAGCTTCTCCTTCTCCTTCTTTTTCTCCTTCTCCAGCTCTTTGTTTTTGGTGAGGATGGTGGGTTTACTTTTAGGAGTCTTTTTGTTAAGGATTTTGGCCATGGCATCTGCCCAGCCAGAATTAGTCCCAGCACTTGGCTCTGCAGCATCTTCATTTTCCTCCTCACAGGACTCCACATTGTCCTCGCTGTCGGCTTCTGCTGCGCTATCATCTGAGGACTGGTCCATTTCTGCATCACAGCTTTCTACCGAACCTTCCCCGTCGGAAGAGTCTTTGAGCTCATCTTCCAGATTAGAGATTTCAGCCTTGGCTACCAGCTTCATCTTTCACTTCTTCTTTAGGGAACGCTTCAGCTTTTTCCCTGTACTCACACGTGAGTCTTGAATCGCCAGCTTTGATTCTTAAGTGAATTCTAGTTAATATTCAGAGATTCTTACCCTCAGATGACCTGTCCTCACAGTGATAATTCTCTTTGCTTGGTGATCCTATCTGGATAATTTCCTTTTCCTCTTTAGACATCTAGATGCCCAGGGTCTCTTGACTTTTTGAAGATGAGTATTTTCCTGCAAAGACAAGAACAGAACCCTGCCCCAACCCTTATGAGGTTTCCTTACCACCTGATTGGTTGTCACCTCTGTGGATGAGCCGTCAGCTTTTGAGCCTGCATCTCTGCTTGCAGAGGAGATGCTCATTCCTCTTGGGTCATAGCATCTGTTGTGTGTGGTTGTACTGCTGCTGCCGCCAAGTCACTGGCCAGCCCTTCCTCTGGGGCCGTACCCACCTGAAGAGAATGCTCAACTTCTCAGTGTCCTCTGCACATGAAGATCTGGTTATGGGCGATTACACAGTTTCACTGAGGTCATTCCACAAATTTAAGTTTTTTGTTTGATTGCAGAAAAAACAAACAAACCAACAAGCCAGCAAACAAGCCCCGAATAAGTTGAGCTGATTCTAAAAAAAATTGTTATTATTATGATTTCTTTGAAAGTTTCACGTTATGTACATACGTTTTGGTCATATTCAGACCTCTGCCCCAAGTCTTCCCAGATCCACTCACCCTTCTCTACCTTAAAAACTCTGCGTTCATTAAGAAAAAAAATTTTAAGATCAATTTGTGCTGTCTGGTATTCCTGGATGTGTAGTCGTCCACTGAAGTGTGATTAACTTATCAGGGGTTACAGTCTTAGAGAACACTGTCTCAGCCCTTCCCAGCAGCTAACAGTTGCCATTCACTGTACAACTGTGTGCTCAACTCTCCTCTACATAGTTTATTATTATTGTTATTATTATAATTTGACTGTATATGGGTATATGTGGACACGAAGGCCACAGTGTATGTGTGGGAGTCATGTGGCATCTCTCCTTCCACTTTTGCATGGATTCTGGGAATAAACTCAAGTCACCAGGTTTGCACAGCAACTACCTTGTCTTACTAGGTCATCTTGTATTTTCTTTAACAGATTTTTTTTTGTATACCAATATCTCACATAATCATGTAACAAAATGGATCCCTAAGCCTTAGATTTTGAAATGTATCCTTAGGTGTCTAGCTCAATGATAGAGGGCTTGCTTAGCATACACAATACCCTGGTTCAAACCCCAGAACCAATGAAACAAAACAAAACCTCATTGATGACTATAGCGGTGGAGCAATGGACGGGCCCTCAGGATTGGCTACATTTATGAATCCACCTGAGCCCCCTGCTTATTCATTGTGTAAAAGCTGGCTTGTCACAGAGCAAAGTGCTTCACAATAGCCTCAGCTCATCATACATGTCCACTTGTGAAGGCCCCCAACAACTCTCCACAAGGGACCACTTGCTGGTGAATTCTGCACATGGTCTTGGCAAGTACAACTATGAGGGTGTGGCTCTGGATTTGTGCCCATCATGTAAAAGGGCTTGTCCCTAGCAAGTTTTCTTTTTTCTTTTAGGAAATATTTGGTAGCTATTTTCCTCATTGTCTCACCGTCTGTGTGGGCATATGATCAGGTGGTTCCTATGTCCCTTACATGTCAGTTGTCTGTGGCTATAGAAGAATAATGCATGTATGTGACCACCATCTTGCTCCACAGAGTTGGCAATCTTGGTGCTGCATGCTCTCTTAGAATTGCTTCCTGAAATAGAAAACACTATCCTGAGTGAGGTAAGCCAGACCCAAAAAGAGGAACATGGGATGTACTCACTCATATTTGGTTTCTAGCCATAAATAAAGGACATTGAGCCTATAATTAGTGATCCTAGAGAAGCTAAATAAGAAGGAGAACCTAAAGAAAAACATATAGGCATCCTCTGGAATATTAACCTTCATCAGGCGATGAAAGGAGACAGAGACAGAGACCCACATTGGAGCACCGGACTGAAATCTCAAGGTCCAAATCAGGAGCAGAAGGAGAGAGAGCACGAGCAAGGAACTCAGGACCTCGAGGGGTACACCCACACACTGAGACAATGGGGATGTTCTATCGGGAACTCACCAAGGCCAGCTGGCCTGGGTCTGAAAAAAGCCCAGGAGAAAACCGGTCTCGCCGAACATAGCGGACAAGGAGGACTACTGAGGAACAATGGCAATGGGTTTTTTAATCCTACTGCACGTATTGGCTTTGTGGGAGCCTAGGCAGTTTGGATGCTCACCTTACTAGACCTGGATGGAGGTGGGTGGTCCTTGGACTTCCCACAGGACAAGGAACCCTGATTACTCTTTGGGCTGACGAGGGAGGGGGACTTGATTGGGGTAAGGGGAGGGAAATGGGAGGCGGCGGTGGGGAAGAGACAGAAATCTTTAATAAATAAACAAACAAATAAATAAACAAATAAACAAACAAACAAACAAATAAATAAAAAAGAATTGCTTCCTGAGCACACAGCCAAGGGATGTGACCAGAATGTGCTGTGGTTCTTAGCTCTCTCTACTGGAACGACAAAGTGTAACACATTACCGATTGTCTATCCCATGAAGACACCTGTAATTACAGCAATGTGTGTGAAGTTGGTACTCAAGATGCAAAATTTCTTGACATGAAAGTGAAATCAAAGAGTTTATTTTTGTCACTGCTACATCGTACCAACTAAAAGACTAGAAATTGGCTCTTCCTAAATGTTTACATATGCTGTAAAATATTGGATATATTTAATGTTATTACAATGTCTGTACAAAGTGAAATATGTTTAGGTTAAATTTTGTCAGTGACATGATTTTTGGAAATTATAATGTGGATACTTGTAAAAAAATTGTTCCTCTTGTGATGCCAGGAATCAAACCCAGGACTGTAAGCTTGTTTGACAAGTGCTTCCCATAGTCTCACATCTGAAAACCTCTAGATTGTATAGCCAGCACTCTACAAAGTTACTGTTTGGAAGTCTGGCTTCCTTGGATTTTTACACTATGAAGAGTTATCTGAACATGTTTGCATTGCTTTATTTATGTGTGTCTTGCTTGAGTGTATATATGTGTGTGCATTGTGTGTGCTTTGGGCCTGTGGGGTTCAGGAAAGAGCATTGGATCCCCTGGTACTGGAGTTACAGATGGTTGTGAGCTATCAGGTTGTGAGGACCTGAGAATCAAACCCAGGTCCTCTGCAAGAGCAACAAGTACTCTTAACCACTGAGCCATCTCTCTAGGCCCCAGTGTTGAATTTGTATCCATCCCATGGCTCCACACACAGCAAGCCCTCAAAAATGACTGCAGAGTGAATAAAAGTGAGTATCACATGTTATTTTAGGTCAAGGGAATTGATGTCCAACCCCAGGTATAATATGAGATAAAAAAATTTAAAGTCTACTGAGCCCACCTTTCTTTCCCTCTGCATGTGCATGAGAAAGCACACCCCCACCAAGGCATACCCCTCCACATATGTCAACTAACTTCCTGACATATGGTAGTGGTGAGCGCCTGGAGAAACACCCAGGCATTCATTAGTATGAGCGGGGTGGGGTGGGGTGGGTGGGCAATGTGATGTCTTCCTAAATCATGACGAGCACAGTCTATGACCAGGCTATCCCACTTCCAGGATTTAGTTAATAGACACATTTACTTGAACATCTGCAGAATGATACTGGCAAGCTGCCATCATGACGATGTTGATGCCTTCTATGCCCACCAGCAGGTGAAACACAGCTCATTATACACAAAATGGAAGAAGGAGTAGAGCAGTGTGTGTCTTAGTGAGAAAGAGGTGAAAGTCAATAAAGAAATTTTTATAAGAGCACTTGAGGGAGGGTGGGGCGGACAGGTGGCTAGGGAAGGCAGAGCGAGGAAGATGTCATAGGAGATAGACTTTTAAATTGATTATGGATGGGAAGTTAAAACAAAAATCACCCTTGTTAAGAATCTATCATGTTTACATTGACAAGATAAATCAAATGAATGCCCAGCTGATGTGAGATGTCCTTCTGTATATGTGTTACTTTTATTCATTAATGAATAAAGTTGCTTTGGTCTATGGGAGGTCAGAATATAGCCAGGCTGGAAGAGATATGACGAGAGAGTAGGCAGAGTCAAGGAGATGCCATGTAGCCGCAGAAGGAGACAGATGCCCTGGAACCTTACCGGTAGGTCACAGCCTCATGGTGATACACAGATTAAAGAAATGAGCTAAGATGTAAGAGTTAGTTAATAAGAAGCTTCTTATTAATAGGCTAAATAGTGTTGCAATTAATACAGTTTCTGTGTGATTATTCAGGTCTTGGCGACTGGGAACAAAGAGCAGTCTCCACTTATACCCAACTAAGAAGAATGCAGCCTGAAAATCAGATCCAGGTAACATTTGCATTGGCCCCTGTAGACTCAGAGAGATGCAGGTGATCTCTGTCTAACCTGTGATGGATGGCCGACTTCTCTGAACTTCCGGACTCAACAGAACTATAGTCTTAGGGCTTTGGTTAGAAGTACCAAGTACAAGGGCTCTTGTTGTTCATGGAATCTGCCTCCGGAGTAAGTGCGATTGGTGGAGGCTGGGCAGCTGCTCATAGTTACCCAGCATCTTGGACCATTCACAGAATTTCTGTCTGAACTCACTCATCCAGCCCAAGAGCAGGGATAATGAGAGAGGGTGAATGTCCTTTGTCGAACTTGGGGCCAGATATGTTTCAGGTGTTGGCATTTTCACATCCTGGGTTACTTACATGTATGTAATAGGATACCTTGGAGACGAGAAGCTCCATTTGTTTCTGCTACATCTCATACCCACAATCCCATTAAAATCTTTTGTAATTTTTTTGCACGAAGCAAGATTTCATGAAATTTCCCACTTGTCGCATCCTATGAAAATGGCTTAAAATATTTCAGATTTGGAATTTTCAGATTAGGGCTGTTCAGTTTCCAGAAGCCTTACAAGGTCATGAGATGAACAAGAGATGATATGGACCCCCAAGGCCAGAACAAGCGGTTTGTCTTCCTCAGAAATATGCAATAGGAAGTGTGCACACACATTAGTAAACAGTGCGAGCAGATGCAGCTGTAGCCCAGAACCACACACCGTCTTTAAGTTTAGTCAGAATGCCCTTCCCCGGGCTCCAGTGGATGCACCAAGAAACCCAACTCTGTGCCTCAATTTCCCTATATTAAAAATAAGGTCACGATCATGTTTCTTCATGTGGGAGTGTGAGATGCTTCGAATCAGCTCTTGGGTATCATAAGTGCTGCACACACACACAGGCATGTTTGTGTGTACAGTCACACGTGCACATACACTCATTAAAATAAATAAACATTTAAAAATAACAATGAACTTTTCTCTCGGGCAAAAGCCAGCACAGAGCCCTCAGCATACTTTCTGTGAGGCCTCTGAGGAGTCAGTGACCTTAGAGACTGGTTTGGCAGCAATTACCTTGACTGCCTGAGACTGGAGAGAAGGCAGCATTTGTATGCAGTGCTTTGCCATGGGCCTGAGCTCAGTTCCCAGTATATGCCAGCTCCTGCCTGCGCATCACTCCAGTGCCAGAGGAATCTGATTCTCTTCCAGCCTGTGGAGCTGCCAGACATGTGTGGTCTACGTGTACATTACAAAAATAATAAAAAAGACTGATTACTTTGTTAATAAACAATCAGAAAAGATAAGCTGGACCCAAAGGGCAGAGTCTGAAGCCAGAGGGTTTTTTTTTCTTCCAAAGCGTTCCTTAAAATACATGAAAATGATGAATTACTCAGATATTTTATCAAAAGATGGTAAAACCCAACATAAAGATGTTGCCAAATTACAGTCATAAAGCGTTGATGGGGACCTAAATAGCTTATCCCCAGGGTTCGTTTAGCACCAGATTCTACTCCTGGGAAGTTAGCCCAGTGAAATATTCATGAAGATATACAAAGATTTAACCACAATGATACTAATTTCCATGTTGTTAATAAAGAAAACAATAGAATGTCTACCAATCGGATTTAATAAATATAAAAGCATGTATACTTATGTATGTGTGTGCACACTTGCACTGTGTGTGCACCATGTGTACATGTGTGTGAATATTGTGTGGATGTAGATGTGTAGAGGCCAGAGGATGCCCTCCAGTGACTTCCTCAATTGCTTCTCTATTCTTATTGTTATTATTCTGTAACAGAGTCTCCCACTGCACCCGGAGATCACTTTTTGGTTAAACTGTGCAGCCAATAGGACCCAAGGATCTTCCTGTCTCTGGCTGCAGTAATAGGGTTGTAGCCATGCACTGCCACATCCAGCTTCTATGTGGGTGCTGGGGATCTGAACTCAGGTCCTCATAGTTGTACAGATGCTTTACCCACAGAGCCACCTCCTCAGCCCCTAAATCTCTCATCAAAGCCACTATTAGAATTATGGGGCTCTACTGTCATGATGTCAGACAACCCTAGTCATTTCCCCTCAAGAATAAGCCCCAGATAACACAAACACAAATGTATGACTTCGTGGCTAAATTTCTAACACAGGAATTCTAGGGTGCACACCTAAACCATAGCGCAAACAGAATGGGCCCAGGGCAGAGGCAGGCTTCAGAGCCAGCTGGGTGCTGTGAACCATGTTCTTGTACTTGTTTTCTCCTTCGTATTGGTGACAGCAGCCCGTCATGGAGATATTCACCAAAATATTGCTACAGGTTAAGCGTCCTTTTTCCAGACTGCTTAGAGCCAGAACTGCGTAGAGTCCCCAACAGTTTGGATCATCTTCGGCATGATTCATATTAAAAAACCAAAACCACAAATGGGCAGTACCAAAGACAAATGTCCACCTCATCTTTTTATTCAAGCCACCCAAATCTGGTCCCGGCTTTTTTCTTAGAGGGACAAGAAAAGTGTGGTGATTGGTGAGTAGGCAGCTTGCAGGGGCTGTCACGCAGAGGTTGAGCCAGGTTCCTGCAAGGCTGTGGACTCCAGCTCAGAGGCTGTGCAGTGTATGATATATAGGATCGTTATACACTTGGAGCTGTTGCACAGCCTCTGTAAACTCTTCCCCAGATCCTCTAGAGGCTTCACATGGCTCGTTCTCCTTCTCTGTTCAGGGTAGACAGTCACCACAAGCTTGCGCCATTGCTTTCTTTCTCTTGCCTGAAAGCGAGAAAACAGCGTCGTGGGGAGTGGGTGAAGTCCTGAGTGAATGTGTATCGCTGACAAGAGCATGGCCATGTCAAAGCCATGATGCTTTAGATGTACGGGAGCGGCAACACTTTATCCACATTAGGTTCAGAGTACTGGCAAAGCCTCCCCCTGGTCCCAGTATGGATATTCATAAGTGGATGGCTCTTTTCTCAAACCAGTGTTTGCCAAAACTGCCAACCTTGGCTTCCTCCTCATATAAGAATGCAATCTGACACGGTTTCTCTGCAGACCTTCTCCGTCGTATTGTGTAATAGATGTGCTGATGGTCCAAGCCACTGTTGCTGCGTCTCCATCAGAGTGTGCAGCCTTCCAGATCCCAGCTCCTTTAACTGCATCTGTCCTTTTTTCATTTCTCATCACTATTGTGGAATATTAGTTTAAGATGTGCAATGTTGGGGAAGAGACAGATATCTTTAATAAATAAATAAATAAATAAATAAATAAAATTAAAAAAAGAAAACAAAAAAAAGATGTGCAACGTTTGTCTATGCTGTGGAATATTTATTTTATTTTTAATATTGTTTTCATTGAGCTATATATTTTTCTCTACTTCTTTCCTTTCCTCCCCCTCCCCTCGTACCCTCTCCCATGATCCCCATGCTCCCAATTTACTCAGAAGATCTTGTCTTTTCCTACTTCCCATGTACATTAGATCCATGTAGTCTCTCTTAGGGTCCTCATTGTTGTCTAGGTTCTCTGGGATTGTGAATTGTAGGCTGTTTTTTTTTTTGTTTTATGTCTAAAAGCCACTTATGAGTGAGTACATATGACATTTGTCTTTTTGGGTCTGGGTTATCTCACTCAATATGATGTTTTCTAGATCCATGCATTTGCCCATAAATTTCAAGATGTTATTGTATTGTTATTATTATTATTATTACTACTATTATTATTATTTGCTGTGTAGTACTCCATTGTGCAAATGTACCACATTTCCCTTATCCTTTCTTTGGTTAAGGGGCATCTAGGTTATTTCCAGGTTCTGTCTATGACTAATAATGTAGCTATGAACACAGTTGAGTATATACCCAAAAGTGGTATTGCTGGGTTGGAATATTTGTTTAATGATGCAAAGACGTATTGCGTTATTTTATGTTTCATTTGTTTAACTCTGTGAAGCTGTGTTACTTTGCCTGCCTAAAGCATCGATTGGTCTAATAAAGAGCTGAACGGCCAAAAGTTGGGCAGGAGAGAGATAGGTGGGGCTGCTAGGCAGAGAGAATAAATAGGAGAACAAGAAGAGAAGGGGAGGAGGATACTAGGGACAGCCATCCAGCCACACAACCAGCCCCGGAGTAGGAAAGAAAGGTATATATAAAAGAGAAAGGTAAAAGCCTGGGGGCAAAACATAGACGGGATAATTTAAGAAAAGCTGACTAGAAACAAGCCAAGCTAAGGCGGGCATTCATAAGCAGGAATAAGCTTCCATATATTTGTTTGGGAGCTGGGTGGTGGGTCCCAAAAGAGCAAAGAGAAAAAAAAAAAAAAAAGCAAACAACCCACTAACTACACATCACTTCAGCCAGGTCAGTCCTCAAGCCATGTAAGTCACAGCAGTGACTGGGATCTAAGGATCTAATAGAGAAATAAAGACACAGGAAGTTTCTTCTTAAAGGGAAGAAGGAAGGAAACAGCCATTTGTTGGACACCTCCTTTATGTTGGTACTCATGTGTCCTCTCTGAGAGGTTAAGCAGAAGTCCCCGGGCTCTCAGGTAGAGTTGGAATTTGTACCTGGTCTCTCACTTTCCCTACGGGGATTCCCACTCTCCCAGCATGCACGGACAGAAGAGCTTACAACACATGCTCCTCCATGCCCTGCTCTCTAAAACTGCCCAGACACTGGGACCTCTACATTTGCTTGTGGCCATTTTCCCATTTTATGAAAGTTTTACAAAATATAAATATAAATCTGAGGAAAAATAAGAGGTCATACACATAAGCTTAAGAAATTGCTGGGAGTTTAAAGGTCAGGAGAGTTGGGAGAGACCCAGCCAGCGATTTTGATCTTGATTTCTTCTGGGTTAATATTCAAATCAAAGGAAAAACCTGATCAGAATGAATCACTTTTCATTATGGTATGATACAGATGAAACCAAGACCCAGTTTTGAACAGACACACAGTTGTTGTCATTTCCTGTAAATTCATATTTCTTCTTCTTCTTCTTCTTCTTCTTCTTCTTCTTCTTCTTCTTCTTCTTCTTCTTCTTCTTCTTCTTCTCCTTCTCCTTCTCCTTCTCCTTCCCCTTCTCCTTCTTCTCTCTCTCATACATACACCCTTCCTTCCTTCCTTCCTTCCTTCCTTCCTTCCTTCCTTCCTTCCTTCCTTTCTTCCTTCTTTCCTTCCTTCCTTCTCCCCCCTCTCTTTCTTTCTTTCTTTCTAAAATATTTCATTATGTTGTCCAGGCTGTTCTCAAACTCAAAATCCCCCTAGTCTCTTGACTGCAGGAGTTACAGGTAAATGCACTATGCCTGGCTCATACATTTTTTTTTTAATTTTAATTTTTTTAAAGATAGGGTTTTTCTGTATAGCCCTGGCTATTGTGGAAATTGCGTTGTAGACCAGGCTGACCTGGAACTCAGAGTTCTGCCTGTCTCTTCTTCCAGAGTGCTGTGATTAAGGGCATGCACCACCACTGCCCAGCTTCATACACTTAAAAAAAATCACAAGTCATGCAATCATGAGTTATTGATATTTCAGCAAGGAAGATTATTTTTCACCATTTTGCTGAGACCTTCACATATTATTAATGACTCTTGACTCTTTTATTTTGATGGAGACCTTTGAAGTTTATCAGTTAGAACTAGTTTGCTAGAATGCACATCACTATTTTATGTGAGCTTACTGTGCACATGTGTGCTTACTAAGTCCACACTTTGTCTTGTCTTTTGAGATCCTCACCATCCCATAATATGGTCGGTATAGCTACCTCCATTTTGCAGACAAGGAATGACAAGACCTGACAAGGAAGGAATTCCTGGAGTTGTCCCCTGTGTGCTGGCTGCAGTGTGTGCTCTTAACTGTACTGTATATGGTATTTACAGCGCCATTGTGCAGAAAGTTAAGGCCCAGAAACAAAACACTGTAGGACTGCGGGCACAGTTCAGTAGTGGAAAACATGTTTAGCATCCTCGGGGCCCTGGGTTCAATCCTCAGTACCAGCCAAAAGCAACCATGACCCAGACCCCCCCCCCAAAAAAAAGATGGTAGTGAAGATAAGCTAGAAGCCAGCACAGCTTCTTCTTTTCATCCTCCCCTAAGCCAGCATTGCCTTCCACTTCTTTTAGAGTTTTTGAGACCCTCTAACCTATAGGTACCGCATTTCTTCCAACTAGAACATGCTGCCGGTGAAACCGTTCCACCTCAGGCACCCCCAAAGCCAAGTGTCTAAGTAGCTCTTCTCTTGGGTGGGACCCCATTTCTCCTGACATAAAGCCTAGTGGTACCATGGGAAGGTGAAGTCCTCCGTCTTAACATCTTGCTCTCCGTGGGAGGGGTGGAGATGCGTCTGGTGTGTCTTCTACCCTGAGGGAAGACAACAGAAACATGGTCTCTGGGAAAGCGCTGCGTGATGGTCTGTGGTGTGATGAAAGCAGAAAATTTCGGGGGTGGGGGCAGGGCAGGAAGCAGGCTCTCGCGCTTCTACGGAATCAAAAGCAGCCATAGGTTTGACAATCTTGGGCAGCAGGAAATGGAACATTATTTCTGAAGAGTGTTTCCTGTCTCCAAAAGCCTAACTTATCCGCTCGGCACACTTCCCTCTTGAGCTGGGGGCTTCCTAGGAATGAAAACACTCTCGCCTCTCTCCTCGCTCAGGGGTCTGAGACAGGAACCCCTTCTCAGGAAGCCCTCCGGGAAAACTCACAGGGCAGGACAGAAGGTTATCTTTCTGGGAACCGAATGTTCTTCTCCCCTCATTTTCCTCATTTGTCCTTAAGCTAATAGATTGGTAGTTTTTATTGTGTACCGACTTCCAGGCTTGAATCAAGTCTTCCAAAGTCCACAGATATTACACCAACTCAACCATTTGTAAAGCTTTCTTGAGGCGACTGGTTCATTAAAAGCAAAGAGCAAAATATAAGGCAAGGTAGAAGTAACAGCGTGCATTAAAATCAATTCTATGAAATGCCATTCAACATAAATATTTGTATATTAGTACAAGATACGCCTTTTAAAAAAGGAACAACTTGTATAAGCTTTGCAAGCATTTTATTAACCTGCTCTCTATCTTCTTTGTTTTAAACTGTTTCTCCTCTGTCTTTCATAGAGACAGATGGTTTCAGCTATGTTCAGTAGCTTCCAGCCTCTGCGTTGCTATGCAACAGAACGCATCCTATCTGTGTCCTTTCTCTGTTGTATCCCGTTTCCGTTTGATGACTCAAAATAACTAGGCGAGTGCTTCAGCGTTCTACTTCCTCCTTGCTACTGAGTTGAATATCTATCAAGTATCTTCCGGGGCTTCCTATCTCTTCCTGTTACAGCCTTGAAAAAAAAAAGTGTTTGCCCCAAATTAATTTTCCTCATCACTTCCTATTTACATCAGACCACTTAGTGCTAAGGCTAAGGCAAAACACACCAGAATGAGTCAGGCAGCTGTTGGCCCGCGGTGGGGGTGGGGGTGGGAGTGGAGTGGGGTGGGGAGGGGAACCTGGCAGTCAATTGTAGGATGTTTGAAACCAAGATTTTCGTTTTATTGTCAGGTGTAGAGTCCCCGTTGTTCATTTTTCTTAGGATGTTGTTTCCCAACAGGTACTAGAGTGTGAAAGAAAACATCAAAGAGCAGCATACAAATGATCGGTCTCGCTCTGGGGCTTAAGAAAAGGCAATGGACTTCTTTCTCAGTGAGAAGAGCACAGAGGGCATTACAGCATTCCTTCTGCCTTTGAGGACAGGAGGTAGAGAATTAAAGAGAAAATTTCCTCAAGATGGAAGCAAAAGGAAGGCTTTAAGACTGTCGGTCATTCCGGACTCGCCCTTCCGTTTGTTTACCGTTAGGCAATTAGACTCATTTATAGATTCTTCTAAACCTCATTTCACGCCTCTTTAATTCATGCCATTTTTCTTGGCTCTAGAAGTTACAAATCTCAGATAATTAGACTGCGCTCCCAACTAAGTAATCTGGGTGTTGGCTGGGAAGGCGGTCACATCCCGGTACAGCAGCCGAGGTAGGGTGCATCGTGCTTCTCTCTCTGGCCATTCCAGACTCCACTTTCTGAAGAAGAAACTAAGTCAAGTGGAAAACACACCTGCGTTTGAAAGGTCAGAGAACACGTGATTTTTTCACCTTTCGGGGAAAACAAAGGCGCTGCATTGTTATTCGTTTGGGACTAAGGAGACACCACTCCAAGTTAGGGCGCTGTGTGGTTAAGTCATTTCCTGTTTCAATGGCCTTCAGTGGAGACCGGTTGTGTGGGGCCCTCTCTTCAGGTGCGCACGTCGGCGCTGTTTCCCCAGACTTATCAAGTATTCTGCTCGCGTTGTAGATGCCTGATGCGCCGGCTGTGGGGTGGGCACTTTATCTTCATTAGTAATGTGCTTGGTTTTGCTAACTTTTGCTTGGCCTCTTGCCCAAAGAAGAGTCTAAGGGCATCTATGTGCTCATCAGAAGATCACTGTGGCCAGGCTACTACGTGGCTGAACTAGGAGTCAGAAAAGCGAGTCGCTGCTGAAGGATGGGAAGGGAGTCAGGCCATGTAGCGAATGTAAGTCTCTAGTACGGCTCATTCAAGGCTTCTGTGGTCTCTCATTGCCAATAGGACCTGAGTATTTCCGTGACACCACACACTCTTACAGTGCTCTGATCCTTGCTAAGCAGGACAAAGGGAGGCCCTGACGCTCGCCGAGCAGGCAAAGACAGTTTGAACTCAGCGGTTGAGCTGGAGCCATATCTCTGCTTTCCTCTTAGACATCTATGACCGTCTCTGTTGGGTGGTGGTGTTCTTAGATCTTCTACTAGGTAGGAAGTAGTGGTTCTTGGTAGCATAAGAAGGAAGAGAGAGGAGCTTGTGATGTGTTGAGTTCCTAAGTGCAGGTATGTACACGTGGTTGTGTTTATAATAGTTCCCTCCTGCCACGGTTTTGTGGTTCAGTTTTCCACAGTCAACAACGGTCCAAGAAAATTATAAAGGGGAAATTCCAGAGATAAGCAATTCATATTTTAAATTGTCTGACATATGAATAATGTGGTGAGATCCCTTGTACTCTTCCAGCCCAGTACATGAAGAGTATACAAATCTTCCCTTGGTCCAATATGTCCGTGCCACACACACCAACCCACCGGTTCTCTAGCACTGTTAGGCTGTCAGATCTGTTGTCATGGTTCACAGCAACTGTGCTCAAGCAACTATGGTTTTACTTACCAGTGGCTTAAATTGTCAGAATAGTGACAAGAGGTGACGTTAAAACATAAAACATGAGAGTCCAGATTACCCCAGATTCCATGCATAAAGCTCCTGGGAAAACAGAGAAAGCAGAGCACAGCTCAAATTGGGATTCAGAACAATTGATAACTCCAGGCACCCACTGGAAGTGCCCTGATTCATTGAGTGCTAAACACCAAAAATTACAAAACCACTCAATTTTCAACATGCGCATAAAGTACAACCTTATTTTTCATCTTTATCAGTACTTTAAAAACTGTATTTGAGGATTTATAATACCATCAACCTCATCACTCTCTAGATTTACTTAACTTAAAAAAAAGATTTTAAATTACATTTATTTATTCAGTGATGTATGTGTGTGTAACAGTGCTTGTGGTGGAGATCAGAGAGAAACTTTTGGGAGTTGGTTCTCTCCTGACTGAACCGAGATCTAACTCAGGTGAGCCACCTTGGCTGTCCTACATCATTTTCTTATTTTGTTTGAGAGAGGGACTTTGGTTCTCTCGGGAAAATAATAAGAGAAAAATAAAAATATCACCTCCTCCCTGAATGGAAAAAAAAGAAATAAAAAGGGAAGGACATGACTGCTCCTAGGTATGGTGAAGGAGAAAGTCTATTGTAGATATGAGGGAGAGCACAGCTGGGGGCAGGGACATCTAGGAGAGCCCTGAGTGGATATGACCTTGAGCCATGTGAGGAGAGGGAGGAGGGGAAGAAGAGGGAAGACAGGGAACCAGGTGCAGGAGCCAGGAGGCCCAAAGAGAGTAGGTGAAAGGCCAGGTAACTAAAATGGTTGGATTATATAGGGAAGGGCAATTGTGAAAGAGAAGCCCAGTCCCTGGGCTGGAGGAGTTTAGAATAGGGGTGAGGTATGGCAGCCAGGAAGGGACTAAAGGATGCAAGGAGAACCTGGAGATCAGTGTCCACTTGATATGCTAAATAGGCATCTCGGTCATTTGTCGTGGGGTTGAAAAGCTGCACGCTGTCTTGGGCTCCAAAAGTCCATTCTTAGAATATTTCGTCTTATCACTTCAAACCACGAGCCTTGACAATCCGGTCCCATCTTGAGCATGGGTGAATTCTAGGGTAGATAATGAGGCCCCACAGCCTAAGTCACACATCTCTCATCTCCGAGCCAATACCTGGGGCATGGGGAAGCAGCCAGCGACAGGACGGTGATTTGGGAGTAAGCAACACAAACTATAAAGACCTTCCAGCAAGGCAGTGGTACCCGGGCACAGATGATCTATCTCTATAACTTGTGGACACCAACACAAGGGTCTATGCCATGGAGAACTCAACAGTGGCGGCTTTGCTATGGCTGTGGTTTTTGTGTTGTTTGTTTAATAAAGGGCTTGGTTATGCAGCCCAGGTTGGCTTTGAATTCAGGCCTTAGCTTCCGGAGTACTGGGGTTACAGCTATGTACCACGACTCTCATTTCTTTTGTTTTGTGTCCATTTTAAAAATATGTGTACACACAGATGTATACTTATTAATACTGTGGTAAAGGATGCTCATTCTAGACACTTCTGAAAAGCAGCAGTGTGAGGACATGCACACTTCAGGTTACCATCCAGTACTTCTTACTGTACTTCCCCCTTCATTTTCCTTCTGTCGGATCGTAGTTGCTGTTTCCTGGTCTGTCCCCCTACTGAGCGTGAATGGTTTACACGTTATTAAATGTTTTAGATTCTGATTGATGAGGATTGTATATACCTTCCAGATATAAATTACTTGGATTGCTTATCCGAAGGGCAAATCTTTCTGTCCTTTGTACATAGATACAGACATCGCTATGAAATGACTCTAAATTGTGAGCAGGCTATGCCTTCTACCCGGTACACACTTCATGTCTCATCAGGTCCTGGATGCATCCTCACGGGCATCCTGTTTAGACTCCCTTCCTGCAGAAGACTGAGAAACTTGAAGTTTTCCTCTAGTCTCAGCTGAAGTTTGATGTCAGGCTTTCTCCGACAGCATTTTCTTTTCCTTGGATATTAATGTTTCCTGGGGAGGAGGGGGTCACTGGAACTGTAAAGTGAATTTCTCACACCAGTTCAGTTAGGGTGTCCTCGAATCTGAGGGTCATCTTTTCGAGGTGATGTACCAGATTGCCGAGGTTTGTGGGCAGTTCTGGGAGGGGTCATGACGGTTTCTCAATTGTTTCATAATCTTGAGGCTTCTCTTCTCAGTAATGTCTGTCCCCTCCCCGCAAGGAGGGGATCCTTTCCTGCTTTTGCTCAAAGGTAAGCACTGTTCTTGGCATATTACAAGAAATTGGTTCAGAGAAGTTTATTTAATTTCAGTGGCTACTCAGGATTCTGGGAGCGGGAGGTCACAGAATGTGGTTAGTCTCAGAAGCGAAAGGGAATTCTTAGAATGCCACTCTAGGACAGAAGTCCTCCACGGGATGACTAGGGAGGAACGTGGGGCTTGTCCTATGAACCACAGGGTTGAGTGACTTCTGTCTCGGGTTAGGACATTGTGAGTGCATTGAGTACATTTGGAGATAATGTGCCTCGGAGTGATAATATCAGAGTTCTGAATTATCATGGCGTTCTTTTCTGGTGAGCCACATGCTGGCAAGCCGAGAATCCTGGTTTCCAGAATAGCATTTCCATTACTGGAAGATGAGTAAGAGTGTGTGGAGAAATGGAGCCAGGGCCATGCCCTGAGAGCGCTTGCTTTGCTACTACAGGAACTTTCCTGAAGTTTCCCAGTTCTTCGCACACGCTTACCAGCTCTCAAGATTCCACTCAAAGCTTTTCCAAACACTTACTGATGCCTCCAGCCTAGTTCTGTTCTAACCTTCTCTCCTGGGCTTTTATGGCCTCCTTGCTGGATGTTCATGAATAGCCAGTGTTCTTCTGTAAGCCATTCATTACCCATTCACCAAATGTCCCTGCGCTCCCACGGGACTACTTTGCTTCACATTCCAGACACATGGCTGGCACTCTTCTCAGTCCACTGTTTGTGATTGCCACACAAGACATTTTAAAGTATCGTCAGAAAGCACAGGAAAATGGCCATTCCTAGGAGAAGGTAGGCTGTCCAGAAACTATGTTCAATGGCATACATGCAAGACAGTGTCACGAGGAAACCCATTAATTACTTTGTTATACTAACCAAAATACGATGAACAACAATAGTGTTTTCTGGGTCCGGAGCGATGGCTTAGTGGGTAAGAGCCCTTCTCTGCAAGTGTGAGGACTTGCGTTTGAGTCTACAGCACCTGCTGAAGCATGCTGGGCATGGATGCAAGGGCAAGTGCTCGCAACCCCAGCATTGCTTGGCAGACACAGGGCTTCCAGAGAGCTCACTGGTCTGCCAGCATAGTTGTAATACTGAATTTCTAGCTCCTCTAGGCACAAGGCAGAGAGCGAATAAGGCAGACACCCAATGTCCTGAGTTAGCTTCTGCATGTGCACACACAGGCAACCTTCCCACACCCTGCTATGCAGCCCCCCCATGCTCCCATGCTTATTATTCTAAAAGGTTTGATGGGTTGGGAAAGAACAAAACTGGTATGGGAGCTAGACCGTTGGTGCTTTCTGGAACTCTGTTGTTTAGCCCTGCGAAGTTATTAATAATTATTTAGGCCATGAGAGAAATAGAAGTTGGAGTTGTAATAGTTTAAAATTCTGTAGACTTTACCCCAGACTATTGCTTAAATTATATTTACTAAATTCTGACTGTGTTTTCCTTATTTTGTTTATTGTGGTAAAATAGAAGCTACCACTTTGAGTTGGTCATAGTGGTACATGCTTCTAATTCCAGCACTTAGGAGGCAGAGGGAGAGGCAGGTGTATCTGTGTGAATTTGAGTTTACATAATAAGTTCCAGGACAGTGAGGGCTACATAGAGAGACCCTGTCTCAAACAAACAAACAAAAAATTGACAAAAAGTTATCTTGCCAAATTTTAATTAATTAAAAGTATTTATATAAACTTGGCTGGTTGACACATACTTTTAAACCCAGTATTAAGGAGGCAGAGGCAGGCAGATCTCTGAGTTCTAGGCCTGCCTGGTCTATACAGTGAGTTCCAGGACAACCAGAACTACACAGAGAAACCGTATTTCGAAAACAAAGCACACATTTGTATATATGAGTGTTTTGCCTGCATGTATGTCTGAACACCATCTGTGTGTTTGGTGCTTGTGGAGGTCCGGAGGGGGCATCAGATCCCCTGGAACTGGAGTTAGTTACAGATGGTTGTCACGAGGTGGGTGCTGGGAACTGAACCCAGGTCCTCCACAAGAGCAGCAAGGGCTCTTACAGCTGGGTCGTCTCACCAGTTCCTTAACCATTTTTTTTTAATGTACCATCTTGAGTGGTACTGAGTACATTCACATTGCCACAGCTGTCACCACGGTTCATCTCCAGAGCTCCCTCATCCCCCAGCATAGCACTCTGCTAAACACTCACTTTTTTTTTAATTGTTTTTTTATTGACCTATGTATTTTTCTCAGTTCCCTTCCCTTTCTCTCCCCTCCCCTTCTACCCTCTCCTATGGTCTCCATGCTCCCAATTTACTCAGGAGATCTTGTTTTTTTCTACTTCCCATGTAGATTAGATGCATGTATGTCTCTCCCAGGGTCCTCATTGCTGTCTAGGTTCTCTGGGATTGGCTAAACACTCACTTTTGAGCCCGGTCTCCCCCAGGTGCTAGTGCTCACTCTCTGCACCTCTCTGCATGAGTTCAGTCACTCTGGGTCCCTTAGACAGGTGGAATAACACAGTGTTTGTCCCGTTACTGGCACTACACCGTGTGAAATACAAAAGAAATGGAAAGCCCCGTTGCCTAGAGAAGCTTTAGGATGCCGTCTTAGCAAGAGGTTTTTCTCCCATCACAGGCTCTCTGGTATCATCTAAGAATCTGACTCCCAAGAATCTGGCCTAGGGGTTGCAGAGATGGCTCAGCGGTTAAAAGCACTTGTTGCTCTTGTAGAGGACCTGGGTTCTGTCCTCAGAATGCACACGGTGGCTCACAGTCATCTGTAATTC
The DNA here is from genome assembly GCF_014885135.2 of Alexandromys fortis. Lineage (NCBI taxonomy): Eukaryota > Metazoa > Chordata > Mammalia > Rodentia > Cricetidae > Alexandromys > Alexandromys fortis. The sequence continues at coordinate 1,740,198 of NW_026067940.1, read as the reverse complement.
TACTTTCAGAGGAGCAGGCACCCTCTGTTAGCCTCTGCGGGAGCCAGACGTACATACGGTGTGCACACATGCCTGCAGGCTAAACACTAAGACACATAAAATAAAAATTAAGTTATTTTAGAAAGATCTGCCTGTTGGTGTGTTTTAGACACAGTATATAATAACACCCAAGTTAAAAAAAACACACACAGTAGGGATTTTTTACCACTGGGTTTTCTTTGAAGGGGTACTGTTAGGCCCCTTCTTCTTCCTGTCTTGAGTCAGGCCCTCCGAATGGTAGAAATTCAAAGAGCAAACAGCACTAGCCCCTTCTTTCACATTTAGTCCTCAATAGAATCCTAGCCTGGTGTTATGCCACACACCTCTTATCCTGGCACTTGTCTGGTAGAGGCAGGAGAGCTGTTGTGAGTTTAAGGCTAATGTGGGCTCCACAGCGAATTTGAGGCTGCCCTGGGATGTAGAGTGAAACTCTGACCTGAACAACAACAAAAGCAAATAAACAAGGAATCTGGACTTGAGTAATTTTCTCGGGCCCCCGAAACGCATCTTATTCCTTAGGAACAGTGGATGGCGGACAAAGGTGTTGGTTTACTGCCCGGGCTTTGAAGGTGTGATGGAGTCCCAGAAAGATGCGCACCCCTTTGTAAGTAACACCGGCTTCACACTAAAGAGAATGTCTCCTGCAAATTCTCACAATCTGCGTGGTTTGAAGCAAAAATCCCCTGATCCTGAACTTTGGAGTCAAGGTGTCAGTAGGGCTGTGCTCCCCCACCCAGGAGAAACTGCCCCCGTGTCTGTTTCAGCTTCTGAGGTTGCCCACAACCTTGGTGTTCCTTGTCTGTGTCTTTTCTCTGAATGGGATGCCGGTCACTGGAATAAGGCTCACCCCGGTCCAGTACGCCGTGACCTTGTTTTCACTTGGTTACGGCTGCCAAGACCCAGAAGCACTGGGGTTTAAAGCTTGAAATCGCCACACTCCCCCATCCCCATGATTTTCTGTAGAAAAACAAAAACGGGCAAAGTCTCGGATCGACCTTGAGACCCCAAGGCCCCATTTGCTTATGGTCAGTTGTTCTGCAGATTTGTTGGTTTGCCCACATGCATGGATGTATTGGTGGCCAGTTGTTGCTTTGGAGGGTCTGTGAGAAACAATCTACACAGATCCGTAGGAAGGAAGGAACAAATCTCTATTGTCAAGATTCTTCACGCTATCTCTGCTGCACTGCCCTTGGTTCTGCTTGTGTGAGGAGAGAGATCTCTACTTTGTGACTCAGTACAGTCATTCGGTCTGAACTAAGGGAGGATTTCTCTCTCTTGGAGATCATGTGTGTGTGTATAAGAACACACAACGAGATATAGATCATTGCCCGTTACTTTGTTTCTGAGACGGCGTAGACCTGCAGTTTAGGTGAACTTCATTTAAAAAGTGAAAAATGAGAACGAAACATGTCTTTTTACCAGAAGGCTTTTCACTGGGGCAGGAAATCAAATCAAGGGTCCTGCTGTGCACTCCTTCTGGAAAATCTGTTAGAGGAAGGGAATTCCCTGGGGGATTCTTAACCCTCCTGCACAGCATAGTATTTGGAGGGACAATTAAAAAAAAAAGGTCTGTGCAAAATGATCCACAGGGCTCTTAGGTTATGCCTGGCAGCATTTATAAATATGTTGCTTGATGCTCAGAGAGAGAAACAGGAGCTAATATCCTGGTTGAGTAGGAAGGCTTGTGGCCATCAGGAAACCCACACTGTGTGCTAGCTTCATAATTTTGAAAGGGACAGTGGGGGGCACTGGAGAGATGGCTCAGGGATTAGGGCGCTTGCTGCTCTTGCAGGTTCTATTCCCGGGTTCCACATGGCAGGAAAACCATCCGTAACTTCAGTTCCAGGAGACCTGTTGTTCTCTGCGTGGATGTAGTGCATACATACACATAGGCAAATCCTCAAACAGAAAACAAAAATAAATTGATTTTAAAGGGAGAGATAGTGAGTGTGCCTATGACTTGGTTAGGAAAAGGTAGCACTGGCAAGGAGCAACTAGAACAAAGTTCTGAAAACACACAGCTAAGGGAAACAAGGCAGAACAAAGCAGCGGTTAGCCCCTTCTCTTCTTCCTTGCCGCTTCCTTCTCCTCCCTCCTTCTTCTTACATTTCGGGAACACAGGCACCCCAGAAATTGGGGCCCCGGCTGGCTTTCCTGCTGATGTCTCCCTGTGTGGTTCTGAATTACATCAAAGGAAGGAGCCACTCTGGAATCGGCGGCAGAGTTAGGTGTCGGTGAGATCAGGAGAGGAAAATGAAATGCCCATCAAAGCAGTTGCTCCTAAATGACAGAGGAATCTCCTCTAGTTGGCTTAGGCGATTCCCACAGTGCCAAAGAAATGAAGGTCTTAGGTCTGTCCCCACCACGGGTCTCATCCCATTTGGGAAACTTTACAAGGCCTTGGCTTTCTCCAGGCTCCATCTCATCATTTTGCAAACATTTTTGAAGCAACCTGCTATGATTTGAATGTGGTCTGTGTCCTCCCAAAGGTTCATGTATTAGGAATCATTCTCAAAGTAATTATTGAGAAGTGGTAGATCTTTAAAAATTTTTTATTTCTTTCTTTTTTCCCTCTGACTTTCAAAATTCAGTTGACTTTATTTAAATTGAAAAACATTTCTTAAAACTGCATTTTGTACCAAAACCCACCTGTTACAAAAATAAGACTAGATTTTACCTTTAAACAAATTGCGGGGAAAAGAGGAAAAAAATCCCAGCTTATTCACAGAAGATGCCTGTGTACTCACTCAGTACAGAAAAGACCAGAAAATTCTGTCATGTCAAGAGCAACCCTCAAAGGCTTAGTTTTCTCATAGTCTATCAGTGCCCAAAGACTCTATCTTTGATCTTGGAGTCAAATAGTACTTTGGCAACCATAATCAGATTTATTGTTATGAAAAAAACTATTTTCAACAAAAAGAATAAGTCCAATAAAAGTGTTCTATGCCAGTAATTTTACATTCTGCAGCAAGGGCACATCTGTAGACATACTGAGTGTTATCCACTCTGCAGCAAGAGCACATCTGTAGACATACTGAGTGTTATTCACTGCAGCAAGGGAACATCTGTACATATTGAGTGTTATTCACTGCAGCAAGGGCACATCTGTAGACATACTGAGTGTTATTCACTGCAGCAAGAGAACATCTGTAGACATACTGAGTGTAATTCACTGCAGCAAGGGCATATCTGTAGACATACTGAGTGTTACTGTAGGAGACCGTGGAGTGGCTTTCGTGAAAACATCCAGATACCTCAGCTCAAATGTTAGTTGAACTGGCTCGTTCATCACTATGGTAACAGCTTCCTCTTCCTTGTTTGTGATGACTCAGTGATTCCATTTCCAAGCTCCCTGATTGCAGAAAACCTCACTCTATCTTTCTCGTAGGATACATCTCCAGCATGGCTACGGTTTTGGCACATATGTGCAGATTCACCAGAAGGCACCTACACCACACAACCAGCTGTACTCTTCTGGGACTCTAAGATGCGGCCACACAAACCCATTGACTTCATTTCATAGCCTAAAACCTTCTCTTCATTTGCTGCTTCAAACATTAGTGCAAGGTATCCCACGTCATCGTCAGCCTTTACATAATGACGTCACGCTCATGGCCAGGCTGCCATTGCAGTGGTGCGTGTGGAAGCCTTTATTGTGCAAGGCAAACTGCACCAAGGAGATGTGCTGCCGGTCCATGCTTTGCAGGGTCACACTGCCAGAGCTGGTATCTCAGTAAGCCTCAGGGATGAGGTCCCTGAGAAGCTCCAGGACCTTCTTCAGGATGGAGCCCTGGACCAGGCACAGCTCAGATATGGTGGCGGAGTCAAGAGGAAGGTGACAGGAGTGAGGCCTGGCCACTTAGGGCTCCTAGGCTGTGATGTGACAGCAGGGCTGAGGAGCCATGCAGTGGTCAGGCCCCACACAGGGCTGAGGACCCACGCAGTGCTGAGGACCCACCCTGACTGTAATGAGCTTGTAGTAACTATTAAGCACGGCCCTGCTCTAGGTCTGTGCTCTTACCTGAATGGAGAGCTGGCAGGTCTCTAAGGAGGTGCAACCTGTGGAATATCCTGAGGCCACTGGGCGCGTGAGGCATTCTGGTGCAACCCTTTGAGTTCATGTGGGAAATTGTAAATGAGATGACTTGGCCCCCCTTCTCTCTGTCCCTGGATGTCTGTCTTTGCCATCCATGAATGATGCAGAGAGTTACAGATACAGAGGCCCTGCCATGCATTTGCACTTTGAATCTCTTGAACCATAAGCTAAATAAACCTTTTTTCTTCCTGAGTACCTAGATTCAGGGAATTCACTTAGTGGTGAAAAGCTTTCCACACACACAGTCCTAGGGGATTTCCTCTCAGACTGATGAGACATGGCTATGCATGTCAGAGGGGTAGTGGCTTCTACTGAGCAGTGTACAACTATTTATGGAAGCCCAAGTAGTGACGAGCAATTTTCAGTACTGAAAGTCTGCCCAGCCAAGATATGCTATCCTCTGGGCATGATGCTATCATTACTGTTGTGACCCTGTAGCAGCTGTGATTGTCTGCACTGTGCCCAAAGACTGAGCCTACCAGGTGGGGGAGGGGGCACAGGGTTCCGTCCCTCACTGAGGAACTATTGGCTCTCAGTGCATGCTGGGTAACGAGAAGTCATTGCCTTCAGTTGTGTACCCACGGGGGAGCCCATTAGGCTCCAGCAGATAGTTCTACACCCATGGTCAGGGAGATGATCCTGGTTAAACCCAGTGGGTCCCAGAACAAAACAAAAACCCATGAAGATGGAAAGAGTGAGTCTTTTAGGGAGAAGGGGAAGTTGTGGGAGTATGGGAGGAAGATAACAGGGAGTGAGAGCAATCATGTACAAAAGTGTCAAAGAAAGCCTTAATTAATAAAAAATAAATGACTGGGTATAATGATGCATGCCTTTAATCCCAGCACTTGGGAGGCAGAGGCAGCATAGTTCTGTGAGTTTGAGCCCAGCCTGGTCTACTTAGTGAGCTCCAGGATAGCCACAACCACCGAATGGGACCCTGTCTTGATGGAGGAAGGTCATTGGCTAATAAAGAAACTGGCCATGATAGGTTGAAACATAGGTGGGTGGAGTAAACAGAAGAGAATGTTGGGAGGAAGAGGAAGTGAGCTCAGACGCCATGCTCCCCTCTCCTGGCAAAGCGATGAAGCTCTGACTCAGGATGGACATAGGCTAGAATCTTCCCGGTAAGCGCACCTCGGTGCTACACACATTAATAGAAATGGGCCATGCAGTGTTTAAATGAATACAGTTTGTGTGTTGTTATTTCGGGGTATAAGCTAGCCAGGTGGCCAGGAGCCGGGCTATGGGAAGAGGCCCACAGCTCCTACAACACTGTCTCAAAAACAAAAACAACAAAGATATACGTAAATTAAAAAGTCTTTCCTATATGTACAAAATGTTTTCTGTATGCAATCTCTTCCCTTTTCAAAAGCTTTCTAGTATTTAGTTTGGGCTCAATATTTGAGCATCTCACTAAAAAGTAATGCAATGAGTTCCAGGCATCTTTATTAGATGGTGCTTTGTGTTATTGTAAAGAAACATCTGCCGGGCAGTGGTGGCACACGCTTTTAATCCCAGCACTCAGGAGACAGAGGTAGCTGGATCTTTGTGAGTCTGAGCCAGCCTGGTTTACAAAGTGAGTTCCAGGACAGGCTCTAAAGCTAAACAGAGAAACTCTGTCTTGAAAAACCATAAAAGGAAGAAAAGAAAAGAAAAGAAAAGAAAAGAAAAGAAAGAAATAGTGGAGGCAGGCCAACTTTATAAAGAAAGAGGCTTACTTAGCACCCCCCCACACTTTTGTTTGCTTGAGATAGGGTCTGGTTTTATAGCCAGAATAGCCTCAGATTTGTGATCCTTCGACTTCTGCCTCCTAGGGTATGAATAGCATTTGACTTTGGAAAGCATCCCTTGCCCCCAGCACATAGTGCTGTGAACCATACAGATGAGTACTGTATAGACACCTTACGAGTGGCATCCAAGTCCTTTCCATCAGACTACAAATCTACATACTAGTCAGATCGATGGCTAATTACAGCAGCTGGCTGTTGCTGTTACAGAGTCAATAACAAAGTTAGTGCCCCTTCTGGAACACTTCAGTATAATTGACATCTGTTTTAGAAGCTCGTGGGATAAGCTTCCTCTACTCGCCTGTTTATGTTTGTGTTGAAAATAATCAGAGAGGTCCTCAAAATAAGCCACCTGTTCATGAAAAGAAAGGCTTCAAGTGGTCTCTGCAGACACATAGCTCATTTGAGCACAGAAAACAATGAATGTAGATTATGTTACAATTTCTGGGCAGATAAAAAGATTTGGGGTTACTTTCTTCTCCCCTCAGATACCTTGTTGATTGACGTGCATGCCTTGTGTTTATTAATACACCGAGTGGGAGGGAAACACACTTGTTGCTGACTTGGGGTTCACAATGAGGCTGGGTAGCATGTCAAGAGCCAAGGAAGATCTATTTTTCTTGCCAACTTAATCTGTGTTATTATTCTTGTGTTGTGTTGGCAAAGGCCATCCCTGGAAAGTTCTTTTGCCTCAAAAGAAAAGAAAACAAAACAAAACTCCAAAACCAAGCTTGGGGAAGCAGGAAGCCAAAAGAGTCTGAGAAAGGAAGTGCCTGCAACAGGAAGATGATCTTGGCGAGTCATAATCATTGGGATGATGTTCAGATGCTAGCAACATAGAGACAGATGCAGCGGGTGGCACAGGACATGTCTGCTTGTCTAGGTGTCCTTTGGGTATGGGCATACAGCAAACTGTAGCAGGAAACACAACTTTTCTGATTCATCCTCTCCTTGTTGGGGTTTCCTACAATATCTTTAATATTGAGTTTCAAGTATTTACACAGCACCCCACGGATCAGTGCAGGGGAGAACTCGTCCCCTTCCTTTCATTTTTCCTTTGTCGGTGCTCTGGATTTCTCCTGAGGTGGATGGCCCACAGTGGGCACCAGCTTGGGAATCCTAGACCATATATTCCAGGTCTCCCTCACAAGGGCTTCGTGTGTACAGGCCAAGCTGCTGTGTGGCCCGTGTAGTACCAAACAGCCCTAAGGAACGCTTTTCCTTTCTCTACACACCTCTCTTTCTCCACTGAAGTGCTTTCTCAGTTCCTGGCTTCGTTCCTCCTATTTTAAATCTTGATCCATTATTCTTTTATGACACCTTCTCTTTCCGTTTAAAATTATAATTGTGTATTTGCCCCAGATAAGATGAAGAACAGTGGTTCTATTTGTTTTTCAATTGTTTTTATTGAGCTATTTTTATTTTTCTTTCCTCTCTTCCCTTCTGCTCCCTTCTACCCTCTCCCATGATCCCCGTGCTCCGATTTACTCAGGAGATCTCGCCTTTTTCTACTTCCCATGTAGATTAGATGCATGTATGTCTCTCTTAGAGTCCTCTTTAGAACAGTGGTTCTTAAAGAGTGATTGGAGAAAGGGGAGGGGGAAGGGAAAAAAAAGAGAGGAAGGAGAAAGACTTTACAAGACAGCTTATAAACTGGCCATGATGGCACACACTTGCAACCCCAGTATTAGTGAGAAGAGACAAGGGAATCAGGGGTTCAAGGCCAGTGTCAGCTACATAGTTGACAGAACTCTGATTCTCTGCAAGAGCAGTTCAAAAATCTTAATTACCGAGTCATCTCTCTAGTACTGTTAATGCATTACTCATCCAGTTTCTGCAAATGGAGACATTTTGCAAAACTCTAGTAAAATGTCTCGACCAAAACACTGACATTTATAAATTCAAGGTGCTCCATTTCCACCACTGCAAAGGCTCCTTCCTCTGTATTTTTATACCCAGACTTACTGCCATTCATTCCCACCCCTCTTTAATTCCCATAAGTCATTAATTTGCTCTCTATTTCTATAATTTTATGTTTTCAAAACTGTCATATAAGTGCAATTACTTGCACCTGCAAACATCTGGTTTTTGACAAAGAAGCAAAAAATAAAAAATGGAAAAAAAGAGAAAATATTTGACAAATAGTGCTGTCATAACTGGATATCAACATGTAGAAGAATGAAAATAGACCCATATCTATCACCATACACAAAACTCAAGGCCAAATGGATCAAAAACGTCAACATAAAACCAACCACACTGAATTTTATAGAAGAGAAAGTGGGAAGTACACTTGAACACATTGGTACAGGAGACTGCTTCCTAAATAGAACCCCAGCAGCACAGACACTGGTAGAAACAATGAATAAATGGGACCTACCAAAACTGAAAAGCTTCTGTAAAGCAAAGGACATGGTCAACAAGACAAAATGACAGAGTACAGAATGGGAAAAGATCTTCACCAACCTCACATCGGACAGAAAGTTATCTTCAAAATATACAAAGAACTCAAGAAATTGGTCATCAAAAGAACAAATAATACAATAATAAAATGAAGTACAGACCTAAAGAGAGAACTCTCAACAGAGGAATCTAAAATTCCTCTGAAAGACACTTAAGGAAATGTTCAACATGCTTAGTCATCAGAGAAATGCAAATCAAAACAACTCTAAGATTCCATCTTATACCTGTAAGAATGACCAAGATCAAAAACACTGATAACAACTTATGCTGGAGAGTTTGTGGGGTAAAGGGAACACTCCTGCATTGCTGGTGGGAGTGCAAACTGGTACAGCCCCTTTGGATAACAGTGTGGCGATTTCTCAGAGAATTAGGAAACAACCTTCCTCAAGACCCAGCAATACCACTTTTGAGTATATACTCAAAGAATGCTCAATCATACTACAAGGACATGTGCTCATCTATGTTCATAGCAGCAATATTCGTAACAGCCAGAACCTGGAAACAGCCTAAATGCCACTCAACTGAAGAATGGATAAAGAAGATGTGGTAATTTACATAATGGAGTACTACACAGTGGGGGTGGAGGGAAAATGACATCTTGAAATTAGTGGGCAAATAGATGGATCTAAAAAACATCATATTGAGTGAGGTAACCCAGACCCAGAAGAACAAATATAATATGTACTCACTCATAAGTGGCTTTTAGACATAAAAGCAAAAACAAAACAAAACAAAATCCCCCCAAAACCTTAACTCCCCCCAAAAAAACTCAGCCTACAATCTACAATCCCAGAGAACCTAGACAACAATGAAGACCCTAAGAGAGACATACATGGATCTAATGTACATGGGAAATAGAAAAAGACAAGATGTCCTGAGTAAACTGGGAGCATGGGATCATGGGAGAGAGTAGAATCAAAGGGGGAGAAAGGGAGAGGAGTGGAGAAAATATATAGCTTAATAAACAAAAAATAAGTGCAATTGCCCCCATGTATGTAACATTTTGGAATTGAGTGTTCTATTATTGATGGCAATTTTTAGAAGATTTATCCAGGGTAGTGTCTGCGGCTTGTTTCCTTTGATTCTGACTGGTGAGCCAAGGCGGGACTGTCCCACAGCTATGTGACCACTCCCTCATGTTACAGTGTCTGTTTTTCCTGCTTTTCTTTTCTTTTTCTGCTATAAGAAACTGCAATAAGCAGCGGCACTTTTGTTTTGACTTCTCTGTGGTGTAATAGCTAAGTGTGTATTCCTGACTCATTTTGTAGTTTCATGGTTGTTGTCTAAGAAACCAGTAAGATGTGTTCCTGAGTGCGTCCATTCATACTTCCACTGGCAAGGTGGAGTCATGGAGGTATTCTGCTGTAGCACTTCGTGGTGACAGAGTCTTTATTTTAGCCATTTGTTTCCTTATTTCTTTTATTCCGGGGGAGGGAACGGACTTGTTGCATAGTTTTGTCTTGTCTGGAACATGCTAGGTAGACCAAGCTAGTCTCAAACATACAACAATCCTCTTTGCATCTGCCTCCAGGATACTGAGATACAAGCATGTGCTACCAGGTCTACCTAGCAACACCCCCTTCCAGTGCGTGTGTGTGTGTGTGTGTGTGTGTATGCATGTGTGTGCCCATGTACCTACTTTCACACATGTAGAGGCTAGATGTCTTCTTCTCTGACTTTCTACCTTAAGACAGGGCTCTCATTGACCTCAGCGCTGTCCAGTTGAGTAGAGTTGCTGTACAGCAAGCTCTGGGCATCTGTCTCTGCTCCTCACCTCTGCTCAGGATTGTAGATGCATGTCACCATACCTGGCTTTCACATGAATGCTGAAGATTTGAACTGAGAACTGCAGACTTGTTTGGCAGACACTTTTCCAACCAAGCCATCTCCTCAGCCCCAAATAGCTCATCTTTTGGAGTGAGAAAAGTGGTTATGCAGTTTTAATTTAAATGTCCGTATGTCTATTGATAATGTATAGATATACTTTTCTTTAATTAAAATTACATTTATTTGTTTACAGTGAGGTGTGTGTGTGTGTGTGTGTGTGTGTGTGTGTGTGTGTGTGTGTGTGGTTAGGGTTAGGGTAGAGGTCAGAGGACAACTTTCAGGAGCCAGTTCTCTCCCTTCCACTTCCGTGGGTCTTGAACTCAGGTCGTCAGGTTTAGCAGCAAGTGCCATTTATCTGCTGAGCCATCTCAACTGCTAATCATTGAGATTTGTATTCATCTTGAAACCTTGCTGAACTCAGGTATCGGTTCTGGGAATGTTATCCTAGATTTCCTGAACCTTTCTGTGTGGAAATCACATTTCCAGCAAAGGGAACGCTGGTGCTTTTTCTTTCACTTGTTTTTCTGTTTATTTTGTTTTTCTATTTATGGCTGAACTTCAGGGTCTTAGAGCTCTAGTGCTATGGAGAGTCAGACTGTGGCCACGGGTTTTCTCTTCTTGTCCCCAGTCAGCATGAAAAGATTTCGTTTTTCATAATGAATGTAATACTCAGATGTGGGTTGTGTGTGCAACCACATCCGGCTTTGCTTGTCTTGTGATCACGCTCATGGAGCTTATGTATTATGATTTTTTAGTACATATTGCTGGGAAATAGGGAAAACTGGTTTGTGTCATCTTTTTTGAAATGGAAATCTCCTAACATAGAAGTTTTATTCTGAAGACAAACTTAATTTTATTTACAACTTCTAGACACCCAGGAAAACAGTCTCAAACATTAGAATCTGCCTTTTTAAAAAAATTCCCCATTCTCTTTTACACAAGAACATTTTGAATTAAGCAAAATTTCAGAATTACTTATAATATTTTTGCCATACTATTTTGGGTTGTCTCTGAATTTTTTAACATAACCCTCATTAATTATTAGTTGCTTCAGCGAGGGAGGAGGGCATTGTAAGTAACAACATGGATTTTTGCCTGCTAGGTAATGCTTAAGAGGATTTTGCATCTAAACATTATTGAAGTTGCTCACAAGGGACAGATAATTTAATATTGACACAACCTTAAATAAATTGAAAAGGCATAAATCAGAGTAATGAGATTCCAAAAGCTGTTAATATTAATGGAAAAACCTTTGGGGGAAGTATGAAATAAAATCAAAGAAGCGGGAAGCCCTAGATGAAAACGGCGAGACCAACTAATGATTAAAAAATTAGTTTTTTTAACTTCCTAAAGCCAGACTATTCTACATTCTTAGAAACAGGGCATGTCTTTACAACTATTATTTGAAAAAATAGAATGGAGAATTCCTGGGAGAAAAATGTTAAAGTTTGTGGAGAATAAAGTGTGGTTCTTCTGGTTTTACATATGAGGATTGGGGACACTGCTAAACTTAATCTTTGAAATAAGAACTTGAACTTTCCCTCAAAATAACAAGGCTATAAATAGTTAATAGTAAGGAGTATGTGTATGTCATGCATGTACACATATGTGCATATGTGAGTATGTAAATATATTCATGTATAACTCTATAATTGAGAATTTTTCTATTTATTATTCTCAAATTTTAAATATACAGTGAAAAAACGTAACTTGGCTGTATCAGGAGTTGGGTCTTGAAGGTTCAAAAAAAGGCAATAAGGAAGCTGGGGAGATACAAACTGGACACACAGGAAACTCAATTAGTGAGGCACATTGACAAAAGAAGCTGAAGCAAGCTGTGGGATAGTCTTCTCTGTAGAGCTGCAGCTGTATTATAGTTGCTCGATGTAGAGCTAGCTTTGCTGTGTTCTGTAAAAAAGAAATAGAATTTTTGTCTTCTTCTTCTTCTTCTTCTTCTTCTTCTTCTTCTTCTTCTTCTTCTTCTTCTTCTTCTTCTTCTTCTTCTTCTTCTTCTTCTTCTTCTTCCAATACTGTTTGACCAATGGCTCAGGACTATTTTGACCTAGCTCTTATATCTTAAAATTAACCCATTTCTATTATTTTATATTTTACCACAAGGCTTGAGGTTTGTTGCCTCACATCTTGCTTCTTGGATGGCTACATGGCATCTCTTGTTAATTTCTTAAGCTTTCAATGTTTTCAGATCATTGAGAATATAATTCAGTGGTAGAACTTTTGCCTGACATGCACAGTCCTGGATTTGGTCACCAGAAACACACATGCATACACATACACACACACATGCAACCCATACACATGCACTTGTAAGGACAAAATAAATTCAATTAAAGTAGTGGGGATTTTAAAAAGTAATCTTTTTCCAGCATGGTACTGGCATTAAAATAGATGCATCAAGCAGTAAAATAAAATACAGGATCCACTAACAAGTCCATGTGCCAACAGCTAGCTAATTCTGTAAGAAAGTGCCAAAGACATGCTGTAGAGAAATGACATTTAACCAGAAAATTTGTGCTGTGTTTCATCATGTGGATCAGAATTTAAATCCAATCAGAAAGTAGTTGGTTACTACCGTGATGTTCATGCCACTATTGCACCAGTTGGACCGCCTTGTCAAGCAGCTCACAGGATTCTCAGTTGGGAATAATGATTGATGGTTCCTTTTCTTCATGGTAGCATGCATATCACCTTCTATAACTATGAAAGCTAGCCAGTAGGAATGAAACTTCCAGATCAATATTTTGGTTTCTCCATGTTCTATGATTAGGGTGTGATGTCTGCAACAATAGGGCTTTAGTGTCAACTTCTGGAGAGAAACCCATACCTGGCACCATTATTGTACTAAGAAGCTGTGGCTAGACAGCTTATAGGCCCTTGAGGAGAAAATCTACTACTATTGTTCTGGTAAATGGTCATAGTTGTTTATGTTCTTTTGTTTTTTTTTCAAGACAGGGTTTCTCTGTGTATTTATGGCTGTACTGTGATTTGCTCTGTAGATCAGGCTGTAGACCAGAGAATTGCCTGACTCTGCCTTCTGAGTACTGGGATTAAAGATATGTGCTGACACAGCCAGCTGGATGTTGACGTGGGATTCCCCTCTGTATGCTATGAATATGTTTTATTACCATTGGTTAATGAATAAAGCTGTTTTGGCTAATGGCTTAGCAGAGCAAAGGCAGATGGAAAATCTAAACAGAGAGATAGAGAGAGACAGTAGGCAGAGTCAAGGAGATACACCATATAGTTGCTGAAAGAGACAGACACTGGACCCTTACCAATAACCCACAGTCTTGTGCCAATACACAGATTAATAAAATGGGTTAATTTAAGATGTAAGAGTTAGTTGATTAGAAGCCTAAGCTATTGGCCAAACAGTATTGTAATTAATACAGTTTCTGTGTAATTATTTGGGTCAGAGTGGTCAGGAAACAAATGCGTAGTCTCAGACTACAGGATGTAGTCTTAAACTGACTTCTAATGACATATTATTATATCCATAAGTAACACATCTTTCAGCTTTCATCTGAAAAGCTTTTCCTATTTCAGGAGACGGTGATGAACACAGAGACACACAATAGGCCAAGGTACAGAGAGTAAGAGACTGTAGAATGCTCAGTTCTAAAAGAATACATATTGTATTCCCCCTGCAACTCCCAAGGCTCAGAGATCATTGCAGAAGAGGAACAGGAAGAGTGTAAGAGCCAGAGGCAGTGGATGACCACGAGGAAGCAATATCTTCTGGACATCGCAAGGCAGATGCTCATAAGAACTCACAGTAGTTTGCACACACAAGATGTGTTTAAGTTTAAGCAAGACCATGGAGATAGGAGTTGGGCATAGCATCCTACCTCTAGTCATGGAGCTATTGAGAGTTGTTAACGGCTGGGAGAGGGAGAAACAGTTTTCTAAAGACTTTACCCTTTGTAAGTCAACCACAGTCCCGTGGTCCAGAATTTTTAGGCAAGAATATTTTAGGCAGCACAAATTGGTCTTGGTGGCTTTAGAAAAACAAACAAATAAACAAACACAAAGTTGGATAAGTGATGGAAGGGGAAGAGTAGGAGATGGGGAGTAATTATAATGAAAACACATTGTATGAAGCAGTCAGAGGACTAATAAAATCTTTGTTAAAATAGAGGGCAGAATGTTGGAGGGGTGGGAAGATGGGGAGTGGATCTGGAAGGAGTTAGAAGGATGAAAAAGGGCGAATATGATCAATATATGTTGTATAAATGTATGGAATTCTTAATTGATAAATACATAGTAATAAATATTGTGCTTGATAAACTAGATAGCCACGTGTAAAAGACTTTGAAAAATGTGAACCTTACCCTTTGCCCTATACAAAATCAATTCAAAATGATCAAAGGCATTAATGTGAGGCCAGAAACTGAAGAAAATAGCCAAGGGAAATGCAGGAGAAACATTTCAAGAAGGTCTAGGCAATGACCTTCTGAAAAGAACTCCGGTAGCTCAGGAAATAACAGCAAGTCTTGACAAATGGGATCACATGAAATTAAGAAGTTTGTATAGATCAAAAGCGACAATTAATAAATTAATATATTGATAAGACGGACTGAGGAATGGAAGAAAATCTTTGCCAGCTATTTATAGACAAGGGATTAATATCTAGAATATGTAAAGAACCCCAGAGTCAGTGAGAACCTTTCTTGTCAATGTTGACAGTCTAAGTTCTGTCCATGAATGAATATGTTGAAATGAGAGGAACAACACCCAGAAGTTGTTCTCCAACCTCCACACATGTGTTGTGTCATGCATAGTCATATGTACACACAGAAGCATATAATAATAAATAAGTAAATTAGGATAAAGAAACTCCAAATAGCAAACATTCAAAGGACAATCATCTGATCACGCAGTCATGAAATGGACAAATGAACTGAATAGACACTTTTTAAGGGGTATCCAAAAGGCTAGAAAACACATAAAAAGATGTTTACTATCTTTAGATACCAGAAAGAAACACATCAAAGCTACATTGAGATCCTATCTCTCTATCAGCAACAAAAACAAACAGAAATGCTGGGGATATTGGGGGTGGCTGGTGAAGAATGAACACTCTTGGTGAGTACGTAATGTCATCCGGCTGTATGGAAACCAATCTGGAGGTTTCCTGGGAAACCAAAGCAAACCAGTATATAGTCCATTTATTTTACTTCTGGGTACATACCTCAAGGGATCAAGTCGGAATTCAATAGAGATACCAGTATAACCAACTTTTTGTGTGCGTTCTTAATACTTACTTTATATTCTTTGCAGGTTTCATAGGTTTTTAGCCATTTCCACCAATAATACCCTCTTATACCCCTCTTTCTCTCAATGAAAGCTTTCTTCTTCTCATCAAGCTTCCCCCCCCCACATATTTCATGCCTCTTATTATGTAACCCAACCACATTTAGTTAGAGCTTTGCAGGTTTTTTCCTTTTCCCTTTTCTTCCATCTTTCTTTCTTTCTTTCTTTCTTTCTTTCTTTCTTTCTTTCTTTCTTTCTTTCTTTCTTCCTTCCTTCCTTCCTTCCTTCCTTCCTTCCTTTCTTTCTTCTTTCTTATTCTTAGGGGGTCCACCACCAAATTCCCAAGTAAGCACATAGAGGAGACTTATTTTTACTTATTAATGCCTGGCTTTAGCTTGGTTTATTATTTGCCGTATTTTTTTTTAAAATTAATTTATCTTGTTTACCTTTTGTCTCTGGGCTTTTACCTTTTTTAAAATTTCTGTTCATCTTTCCTATTGTGTCTGGCTGTGTTGTTGGGTGACTGGCTCCTCGCATCCTCCTCTCCTCCCTTTCTCACTTCCTTAGCCTAGATTTTTCCTTCTATTTATTCTTTCTACCTGGAAGCCCCACCTATCCCTCTCCTGCGTAGCTATTGGCTGTTCAGCTCTTTATTAGACCACTCAGGTGTTTTAGACAGGTACAGTAACACAGCTTCACAGAGTTAAACAAAGGTAACATAGAAGAATGCAGCACATCTTTGTATCATTAAACAAACATTCCACAGCCTAAATGAATGCAACACATCTTCAATTAATATTCCACGACAGAGTTTCTCCCTGGAATGTGGGAGAAAGGTCACTTAATGAAGTATGGGGTACCTTAACAGTGGCAATATGGTATGGGAGAATTGTCTATATTCTGTCAATCATGGTTTAAATAAACGCTGATTGGCCATTTGCCAGGCAGGAAGTATAGGCAGGGCAATGAGAACAGGAGTATTCTGGGAAGAAGGAAGTTCTTTCCCAGTCCCACCCAAACCATGGAAGAAGCAGGATGTGACCTGCCCCGCTGAAAAAGTTACTTAGCAATGTGGCTAATATAGATACGGATAATGGGTTAATATACATTATAAGATCTAATACGAAGCCTGAGCTAATGGGCCAATCAGTTTATAACCTAATATAGACTCTATGTGTGATTTTCTTTGGGACCTAATGACTGTGGGGACCAGGCAGGACAGAAACCCCAACAAAGCAGGTCTGTCATTCTACAGCAATACTACTCAAGAAAGTGGTACTCTGTCCCCCAGACATCATTAACTGTCAATGGTCCTTCAAGGAGAAAAGGTTTTCTCAGAGTCATCAAATGGGGACAAATATTCAAATGTCGGAGACTATGGGGCACATCTCATTCAAACTACTATAGTGAATTTAGGCCAGACAAATACTATACACTTGTGCACACGTGCACACACACACACACACACACACACACACACACACACACACAGAGGGGCGGGGGAAAGAGAGAGAGAGAGAGAGAGAGAGAGAGAGAGAGAGAGAGAGAGAGAGAGCATAGATACTACACCTTGGGGATGATTTAGGGAATAGAATTTTCATATTACTTTTGGAAGTTCTTTTTATTCCAAATATATGAACATCACACATAATTACAAATAAAGACAGACAAAGGAAGCCAATAAATATAGCTAACTTTTGTACGTGATGTCTTCTGTAGGCAACGCCCAGACCAAAGAAGATCCTTCTGCCTGGCCTCACTGACTCAAGACCTGATGTAGGATAGTGAACACAATAAACTTGGGAACCAGAGAAAAGAAGGGCCACATTTGTTTGGATTAGAATTGAAAACATCAGCTGTGTAAAAAAGCTGAACTAGAATAGATATCATTGTCTACATTTTATAAACAAACACGCTCAAAGAAATGAAACTGCTTGTGTAAGACAAACATTTGAGTATCAGATCCATAATCTTTGAGGTTTTCTATTTCAAAATTAAATTATAGTGATAAAGTCAGAGGAAAGTTAGAGAAATTGGTAAAGCAGAGATAGTTAAAAAAAAAGCACTCCACCTGAACTATTACAGTGTACAGTATTCTTCCTTTTCAGTAGATCCTTCCAAATGAAGTACTGTCGCCATGATCTAGGCTTATGATGTTTTATTATCCTGAAGAGATCTCCAATGCCTGTTTGCTATCAACCACTGTGCTAGGCCACCCCAGACCACTGTGGATTTGCTTCTCTGCCCCAAGCTTTATGCTCTGATAGAATCATATGCCAACACAAGGAGTTGGAAAGCTTGGCTTTTTAAAGAGCCTATGTGACATTGGTACTGTTTCTTCCTCATACAGTTCTAGAAAATTCCCAGTGAAGCCTGAGTTTGTTGGAATATTTCAATTATTAATTCAGTTTCTTGCTATTGGCATACTTATGTTTTCTATTTGTTCTTGAGATGATTTTTTTTGTAATTTTTTTCCAGAACATTCAATTCTCTAATTGGTTGGCATAAAGTTATTCATAATGTTCTCTTAAAACTGAAAACATCTGGCAGCCTGCTGTGGTGGCATATATTCATAATCCCAGTAGTCAGGAAGCTGAGGCAGGAAAACTGCCATAACTTGGAGATCAACTTGAGCTTAGAATGAGACCTTGTTTCAACTACTTTCCTTCCCCCTGAATTTGAAGAGCCAGTTATGATACCTAAGAGGACATTACCTTTAGCAACAGGAAGAAGAAAAATAACTGATGCCCGGTATTCTGGTCTACTTGGCTTGGATATGTGCATGCAGTCATAACCATGAGCTAATGACCTCAGAAATAAATAGCTGCCTCTTATTTACAGCAAGGCACTAGTGTGCTGTAGACTGTTTAATGCACAAACCATTCTGTGGATTCCCAGAGAGGCTTCTTCTTACTGATCTGTGCAGGTGAGACCCCTTGGCTCCTGCAGATCATATCCCTCTAGTCCACTCCATCCAGCCGTTTAGATTACTTTGTTGACACTCTGCAGCCACCACATGTTTTTCTATGGCACACACAGTCGTTCCACAGGCCATCTAAACTCAGATGTTTAGAATACTGTTTGGCGATTTTCTGGTCATCTACTGTATGGTAGGAAATTTACACATAATGTGTCAAAGAGAAAGAGACTTAATTATGATTAGCTTAGAACTTGCTATGTGTTCCAGGCTGGCCTGAAACATGGCATTTGTGTCTCAGCCTCAAAGTGTGGAGATTACAAGCATGCATGGCTATATCTGCTTCATTTTTTAAAAGACGTTAATCAATCAGGTAATATCTTATTTGACTCTTGGGGTGGTTCTAAGGCCAGGTTATATGATTCTCTGACATCCCATCCACCAGAAGAAAATGCTAATAAAACCTCTATTGAAATACAATAAACAGACATTGGAGATCTCTTCAGAATAATACAACATTATAAGCCTAGATCATGGAGGCAGTACTTCATTTGCATAGATCTACCAAAAAGGAAGAAAACGGTATACTTCCACTGAGTAATAATCCATGACCTCCTGCCCTGTAGCCCCTCACATATAACATAAATAAAGTGAGAAGCATGTCTTAGAGTTTCTGCTGCTGGGATGACAGAGCATGACCAAAAAGCAACTTGGTGAGGAAAGGGCTTTTTGGCTCACACTTCCATATTGATGTTCATCATCAAAGCAAGTCAGGACAGGAGCTCAAGTAGGGCAGGAACCTGGAGGCAGGAGCTGGTGCAGCAGCTATGGAGGAATGCTGCTTACTGGCTTGCTCTCTATGGCTTGCTCAGCCTACTTAAAGAATGCTGGGCCACAACCCAGGAATGGCCATGCCCACAATGGGCTGGGCCCTCTCTCATCAATTACTAATTAAGAAAATGCCTTTCCTTTGGATCTTATGGAAGCATTTTCTCAATTGAGGTGCCCCCACCCCAGACAACTCTAGCTTCTGTCAAGCTGGCATGAGACTAGCCAGCACAAAGGATTTCTAGGAGTTTGCTAAAGTCATTGTTTCCTCAATTCTGGATTAGAGGCTAAATATTCCGCAGCTGTTCTGCGCTCCTAAAGAAGATAACCCACTTGGGATCGCACGTGCCAGCAAATGTATGAAAACCGCCAACACTTCCAGTTCTGTCTATGCTGGCAATTCATTTCTGACAGTGATTGGGGGCCTGTTGCTGTTTTCTGTCAGGAAACTGGTACTGCTCTTGAGGTTTAAGGTCACTGCTCTCAGCTTTGGAAGACTCTTCCTCAAAAGCACCTAGCCTGGGTCTTAGAGGGACTCTGCGCATCTCGCCACACGCACAGCAAAAGCCCCAACACGCTCACAATGTACTTCGTGAGTCTTCAGTCAGTGAGCTAGAACTGGCTTCTTTATTAATCTAACAGAGCACTCAAAAACCATTAAGGTGCAGAGTTGGCTAATATTCATACGCTTCAAGAGAGATGCACTCTGGCCTGGAATATTCATCTGGGAGTTTTCCTTGAAAATTCGCTGCAAGTGGTCTCAATTTTGAGGCTGATCTAATCAATTCTAACAAGAACATATTTACATATCTATACTTTTTTTTAGGAGCTTAAGCTACATCCCACACGATATTTTGCTAATCTCTACAACACACTTTGGGGCCTAGGGGTCAAGCACCTGGCTTATGGATTTCTTCGCAAGAAAAGCTCAAAAGAATAATTTCTTAGCTTGGATAGAAATGGGTCCTTTGCTCCACGTTTATTGTTTACAAGAACACATTTGCTATCTTGCTTTGTAGTTCTTTATATCCCAGAAAATAATGCTTCTCCAGGCTTCTTGATATCTCTGAAAGATGCGTGCATGGGTGTGGGTGGAAGATTTATTTAATTACTTTGTATCTTTGTAATTTACAAGCAAGTCCCGCTGCCTCTCCTTGATGTCTAATCTATTGACAGTTATGCTTAATATATTGACAATTATTTTCTTTGCAAGCTTTCTTCCTTGCCTAAAGTGCCTCGGTCGGGAGAGAGATTACCTATTCAGCAGAGGAAAATCAGCACTTTTGCTAGACTCCAGACATAAAGGAGTTATCATGGAGTTTCTGTCTCTACTTTTTGGCCATTGGCTTTACAGGAAGGTGGTGTTCAAAGTGATTGATATGGCGATTTTCCTTGGACATTATGCTTCCCGGTGAAACCGCTGCAGTTAGACGGCTGTCTTCAGTGATGGGGGAGAGTGCTTAGTTCCGCCTTGTTTCTGAATGATCACCTATGACATTCAAAGCCTAAGGGAACGGTCCCTGTTTTGCATCATTTATTTTTTTGGTCTAAAGAGAAACGAGAATAACCATTCATAAACCCATGATGTGCAATCTAATTTGCTGGTGTCGCCTGCAATGAGGAAAACAGACCTCTCTCTTTTGAGCTAGAATGTGGTATGCGAATATGTCCTCTGCTGTCACAAACCGGGAGGAAGCTGATAGGATGCTATGAGAAGAAATTTAGCTGCCCAGTAACTGAGTTAAACAAAGTTGTTTTTACAGAATCTTTGTAGATGGTTTGAGAGCTGAACATATGGACATACAGAATTTTAAGGTCAGCTGACTCATGTTTAAAAATGTTGACTTAAATTCTCTCTCTTTCTTTCTTTCCTTCTTTTTCCCGTGACAGGATTCTCTGTGTAACAGTCCTGACTCTTGTGGAATTTGCTTTATAGACCAGGCTGGTCTCGAAATCACAGAGATCCACCTGTCTCTGTCTTCCAAGTGCTGGGATTAAATGTATGTGCCACCACCATCCAAATCTTAAATTGTTTTTAACAACAGTTAATTATACAAGTTAAGCTCTTTACACCAGGAAGGGAAACACTTCAGACCTCAGCAGTTCCTGTTTCATTCTGTTTTTTTTTCCCTTTTGTTCTTCTCTGAAAATACATTGCCTTTTCTTAACATAAATTTTTCTTAGCTGTCATCATTGTGTATCATCATGTTTTGTTAGTTTCTTTCCTGTGTCTGTGATAAATATTATGACTAAAATAACTTGTGGAGGAAAGGATTTTTATTCTCATACATGGCCAAGTAACAGTTTATTCCCAAGGGACACCAAGGCGGGACATCAAGGCAGGACATTAGAGGGAGGAAGTGAAGAAGAGACCATGGAAGAGTGCTGCTTACTGACTTGTTCAGCTTCTTATATAGTGCAGTCCTACCTGCCTAGGGGATGCTACTGCTCACAGTGGACTGGGTCTCCTAAATTAACTAGGAATTAAGAAAACATCTCACAGATATGGGCAGAAGCCAATCTGATCTAGGTAGTTTCTCAACTGAGGTACCCTCTTCAAGGTGACTCTGGATTGTGCCAAGTTGAAGCAGAAGCTATGACACTTACCTATTATTTAAATATCCTTCATGTTGTTTTCCCAGACTCTCAGCTCGTTGTAGTGGCTGTCATCTTTCTTTTCAGTCCCTAAGATGTTTCCCTTTCAGTCTTGAATTAAAGATGTTGGGGGAAAAACTAGAAACTAACACCACAAATACAGTACTAGTTTGGACCCAGAACGTGAACCAGATGAGAGCAGATAGATTTGAGAAGCATTCTGGTGATGTAGCTCACACGGCTTGCTAGTGAACAAGATACAAACACAACGAGGAAAGTAAAGGCATCCAGAATAAGTCCCCGGATTCAGATATTTTAGATCAAGTAGAAGAAAGTGCTATTCCTTAAAGGAAGGAAGGGTGATGACCACAGATGTAGGCAGAAGTTACCCAAAGCTTGAGATGCCTTCAAGGCAACTATGTCAGCTTGGAGCGTTATCAGTCTTCCTCACTAGAAAATAGATCCAAAACCATATTTCAGGCTAGAGAATATTTTTGCTGTTACAACTTATTGGTAAATGGTTCAACAACGCTGTTCTCTTGTGTTT
The DNA here is from genome assembly GCF_014885135.2 of Alexandromys fortis. Taxonomy (NCBI): domain Eukaryota; kingdom Metazoa; phylum Chordata; class Mammalia; order Rodentia; family Cricetidae; genus Alexandromys; species Alexandromys fortis. Next base: position 1,717,828 of record NW_026067940.1, on the reverse strand, counting down.
GGTTCAGTCTCGATGATCAGAGAGACAAGACAGGATTTGTGAGAGAGGAAAGGACACAGGGCTCAGCACTGAATCTGAGTGCCTTTACTTTTTGAGGAATTGGGAAGAAAGGGAGGAAGACAAGTTTCTGAGCTGTCTGCGTTAGCTGGGAGTTCTTGCTCAGACTACTGGATCTTCTTATTGCTCATTTGAAAAGTAGAGATGGCGCCAACACTTTGCTTCTAAGAGGATGACATGGAAACAAAGTCGGGTACGAGAAAGAGCGAAGTGCCCGTCCCACGCCAGGGCTCCGTGTGTTCTCCATCACGGCAGCGTTGAAAGAGCGAAGTGCCTGTCTTATGCCAGGGTTCTATGTGTTCTCCATCACGGCAGCGTTGAAAGAGCGAAGTGCCTGTCTTATGCCAGGGTTCTATGTGTTCTCAATTCATGGCAGCATTTTTACTGAGAAGTGTCTTTGTACAGGGGCACGCACACCAGTGGTGTTTCATAAATGTTTGTTGAATGAATGAATATTGGTGGAATACATGTAGACTCAGTTCTAATACAAGTTATAATAACTATAAACCTTCAAAGGAATACGTGTCACCTGGAGAATATTGTAGCCTTTAGTTTCAGTAACAAAAACCAATATTTCAGCCTACTAATGCATTCAATCTAAATTTTAAGGCATTTTACAAAATTAGTCCAATAATGTTTGATTTTGGAAGCTCTGGATTTTTAAGAGGTTTTTATCTCATATAAATCTCTTTATCTTAAAATTCTTGCAGATACATCCTATTTTTCCTAGTTAAAATTCTGTAATTAATTCTTATTCAAGTATGACTAACTACTGTACATCAATACTATTTTCAATTCTCAAATCAATAACCTGTGTGGGATTTTTTAGGGGAAAAAAATCTAATTAGTCTCACTGAGGGGTTACTTTGTAACTCAAGGGAACAGCCCTCATATTCCTGAGGTATTGACTAGGAGGCAAGCTGGATGGAAGCGCTCTTTAACGGCCCCCTATGAGGTCAATTTAAGTGTTCTCGGCAATTCGTGGGAATGAGTGTAGATGTTAGGCATCTTGTGTTCTTTTGCCAAGCCAAGTTAGTCCTGCTTTCTCTACATTTGGTAAACCGCGCATTTCGGATTGGGTGCCAGTTCTGCGCATGCGGGATATGGTTGCCTAAGTGCACCAAGAGTCCTCAAAAAGCAAAACAAAGATGTCGCAGCACAAATTCTGGACCGCTATGCGTCCTTTGAAAGTTGTTTCAGAACACCGCTGAAGTAGAACGGAAAGAAGCGACGACATCCAGCAGTCCATCCAGCAGGGCTGTCCTTCACGGCGTCCCTCCTGTCCTCTCCTGCTTGTATCCTCTGCACGTGCGCTACTTGGAAGGGATGCCGGGCTCCAGCATCTCCTTTTGGTGCAGTTGTACCTCTCAAATTTCCAGCTTTCTGTGTGGTCTCCTTTGTCTCTCTCTCATCAGCAGTCTCTATTTTGCTACCAGAGTATTGTGTTTTTGTTGAGACTGTTACCCTTGACATAATACATTATAACCCTATATGGCTCTTTGGTAGATTCTAGACCGTCAAGATTCAGTTCATACATTGCCTTCCTTTAGATTTCCAGTGCTTTGCGTGTGTGGCGTGGTATTATTCCTCGGGAGATCTCTCCCTCTCCCTCTCCCTCTCCCTCTCCCTCTCCCTGTCTCTCTCTCCCTCTCCCCCTCACACACACACACACACACACACACACACACACCAAAGTAAAAAGAAGAATACATTTGATTTTGCCCTGAATTCTGGGAAGAGGCTGCCATGGCTTGGTCAAGTCATGCTTTTATGGGCTGTTCATCTCTTGAGCTGATGCTTTCGTCTCTCCCTCCCTAGGCCATATGCAGCCTTCTGCAGAGTGTATTTAGTGACAGGCAGACTAGCTTTTTGTATATTTTCTAGCTTGCTCTAAAGTCTGGATTCAATATTTTAAATCACTTTTTATGTTTTCCTGAAGTCATTAAACACCCAGAAGAATGAGAAAAAGTTATCTGAATATTAATCATTTGAACAACACTCAAAAATAGGGGCTACAATGAGGAGGCATGAATTAACTAGAATGTTCTGGCAGACACCCTCCTCTGACTCACGTACACCCTGTCTCTGTACGGCTTAGGAGTTAGTTCTGAAGCTGGGAAAACAGGTCGCTGTTTCCACTCCCCCTGCGTGTGTATTCTACTGTATTGTGGTTCTTTGAACACTTGTGGTGTTTGCCTGTACACGTAATTCCACACTTAGCAGAGTTTTAGATGAATTAGGACATCTCTGGGGGGACCCTGTCTCCTTTCCTTGAGTTCTGCAGCTTCACTTCCTTCACGTGCTCTCCAAACACCCACTCAGATCCGAGCTATTTAAACACACGCCTTTTTCCCCTCGCTCGGTTGTTTGCTTTTGGGAAACAGGCCAGGCATGTTACCATTTTTTCCCCTCATGATTGAACCCAAGGTTACACATGGGGGTCTCTGATCTCTAATTATTTTTCCAATCACTTGGCACATGGTTTGTTTGGTAAATATTGCTTTAAACCAGTGTTTACAAGCTGAATTTACTAAATCAGGAAAACTAATTGCCTGTAACCTCTTTATTCCTTCCTGTTTTGTCTCCTGTATCAATCTGCACAGAACGCTTTATAAAAAAAATGGATAAGTTCAAAGTTACATTGAAGTATTCCCACAACTGCATGCCTGATTTCTGAAATCCAGGCATTGATCTTTCATTCATTTGGCACAAATTCAAAAGTGAATATGATTAAGAGTGATACTGCCAGTTGCTGGTGTCTCACGCCTTTAATCCCAGTACTTTGGAAGCAGAGGCAGGTGGATCTCTGTGAGTTCGAGGCCAGCCTTGTCCACAGAGTGAATTCCAGGATAGGCTTCAAAGCTACATAAAGAAACCCTGTCTCAAAAAACAAAACAAAGCATACAAAAACAAAAAAAGTGATACTTTAGCTGAGAATGGTGGTCCACACCTTTAATCCCAGCACTAGAGAGGCAGAGGCAGGTCTTGATGAGTTTGAGGTCAGCCTGGTCTACATAGCAAGTTCTAGCATAGCCAGGACTACATTAGAGGGATCCTGTCTTCAAAAGGAAAAATAAAAGGGCGGATACTTTAAGATAACTTGGTCCTTTGCATCTAATAGAAATGAAATCTAAATGTTTACAACACAGAAGGGGATAACTCAGAAAAAAAAAAAGGCTATAACAGACTAGAATCCGGAGGTCAGAAAAGCGCTGCCTCTGGGCACTTTGGCCAAGCAGCTCTAGCCAGTAAACTATACAGCTCTAAAACAGCACCCACGAGTACAACTCCAAGGAGCCTCGATAGTTCATAAATCCTTCTCTTATTTGACTGAAGTCACTCCAGTTCATAACCGAGATCTCCACTCCAGTGTCTGGAAGCAGAAGACAGTTGGTTAAATGTCCTGCACTGGTGTCCCTACAGGTCTCTTTAGAGGAATGTAGCCACTGCACTGCCATCTCTGTGTATCATCCCGAGCTTTGTTCTCATCAGGCTGCTTCTCAAGGTCTCCTCAATTATTTTCCGGGGCTCAGAATGAACTTCTGGAGCTCAGAATGTGTGATGCTCCAGCAAGTGAGTTTCCAGGTGGGGGGTGCTTTCCCAATTTCTCTTGCACTACTGATGAAGTTAGTGTGGTATTGCTAAGTCAACATTGCGTGAATCCATTTGCCTTTGTTTGCTATGGGGAGGTGAAAGTGGAAGTTAGGGGACCCCATAGGAGGTGATGGCAAGCATTCAGATGACAGATGTGAGGGCACAGGTTAGGGTGACGGTCAAGAGGTTGGATTGGATGGATGTAGTCCAGATACAAGTTGAAAGTAGATGGGTTGGGTTTGCAAAATGCTTCCTTCTCACAGCTCCCATGACATCAGACCCTTCTGGATCTGCCACAGACAGAGGAAAGCAGGAATTAAGGGTAGACTTTGGACATGGGGGTGGTAGAGTCTTTTAGCAACCTAGAAATGTACTTGAAGAAGCAGACAGAAAGTTTGGTATTTGAGAGCCCTAGCAAGTATACAGGGCACCTTTAAATACACAGCTCTATGTATAATTCTATTTCACAAGGGAAAGCATGGTTATCTCTGGGCAGATCTGTCTGGGAGTCCTCAGTACGTGAGTGTGTTTAAGGCTTGGGATCAGACCAGGTTCTCCAGGAAGAGAAGTAGAGCAAAGATAGCTGAGCTCTACACCTACTGGTCTGTTTGAACGGGGTCTATATGCTGTAGCCCACAGGGAGAGGCAGACTGGGACTTGTGTTTGTGAGACTTTCTTTATGTTTTAAAAGCTTGCAAAGAAAATAAAGAAAGATACAGCATATCACTGTGAGTTCAAGGCCAGCCTGGTCTACAGAGGGATTTCCAGGATAGGCTCCAAAGCTACAAAGAAACCCTGTCTTGAAAAACCAAAGGGGAAAAAAAATTATTTGGACTGGAGAGATGGCGCAGGGGTTAAGAGCTATCAATGTCAATAGCTCTTCCAGAGGTCCTGAGTTCAGTTCCCAACATCCACATGACAGCTAACAACTGTCTGCAACTCCAAGATCTGACACTCTCACACAAACATATGTTCAGGCAAAATACCATTAATAAAAAGAAAAGAAAGAAGAACCCATAATATTGTATTTTGCCACAAAGTCTAAGGTAGTTCTGATATAGCATTTTAAACAAAAGACTTATAGATCCCGGAAGTATAAGATCCGACACCAGCAAAGGACACTGGGAGAGGACTGACATAGAGGCAGGAGGATCCAGAAGGGCCTGATGTCATGGGAGCTGTGAGAAGGAAGCATTTAAACAAACTCTCCCAGGGATACTGAGCTGTACCCCCAGCCGAGCAGATGGATTTCGCTGACTACAGTAGTCTCTGCCACAGAGGGATCAACAGGAAGAGTGTCTCAAGGTAAGAGGTCAAGGGACCTGTAGCCAAATGGCTAGAATAATGAGAGTGAGGGTGGAAAGTAGAGATCATGAGTAGAGACATCTCACTCAGAAAATACAACTTTGAAGAGGGATGTGTGGAATGGGATGGTGGCCAGAAAAAAGAGAAAAAAGAGCGGAGAAGGTTCCCTTAGAGGCCCTCACTGTGTAGTGGTAGTAGTGTGGAAGATGATGAAGAGACTAGCAAGCATCTCTTCTCTGGCACTCACTGGGTAGAAACGTGGTCCAGAACACTTTTCCATGGGGAATTCATGCCGTCTGTACTGCTAGTTGGTAGGTAGTCAGGTTACTCCTCTTAGAAGAGGAAACGGAAGACCAAAGCCATTAAGTAGATAGTTCAAAGGTCACAGAGTTCTCAACAAGGCTAGGATGGAACCAAAAGAGCAGAATATCTTAGTTCACGCTAGTTGTAGTTTGGGGGGAGGAAAAGAATAACTTTCAGAATCAAGTGGCCTTGTGTTTCTTGGCCCATTTCTTGCTGGTCATGTGACCTTGGGGAAGGTTTCTGAGCTGTGAAAGGAAGATGGATTCTGCTGTTGAACTGCTGGAGGGGTCCATACAGTAAGCACATGGCTTCACATGCAATGTCTAAGAGACACTCACAGGACAGACAACATACGACCCTGAAATATCTGACAGACACTAACATGACAGCATATGACCCTGATTCTGAATGCATTTTCCCATTTATGTTTCTTCTTCATTATGGAGCTAAAAGTATACAATGGAAAAAAGAGAGCATCTTCGACAAATTGTGCTGGCAAAACTGGATGTCAATCTGTAGAAGAATGAAAATAGATCCATATCTATCACCATACACAAAACTCAAGTCCAAATGGATTAAAGACCTCAATATCAGTCTGAACACACTAAACCTGATAGAAAAGAAAGTGGGAAGTACTCTACAACACATGTGCACAGGAGACCACTTCCTACGTATGAACCCCAGCAGCACAGACAGTAAGGGCCTCGTTGAATAAGTGGGACCTCCTGAGACTGAGAAGCTTCTGTAAAGCAAAGGACACTGTCACTAAGACAAATAGGCAACCCACTGACTGGGAGAAAATCTTCACCAACCCCGCAACTGACAAAGGTCTGATTTCCAAAATATATAAAGAACTCAAGACACTAGACCATAAAAGGCTAATCAACCCAATTAAAAAATGGGGCACTGAGCTGAACAGAGAATTCTCAACAGAAGAAGTTCAAATGGCCAAAAGACACCTAAGGTCATGTTCAACTTTCTTAGCGATCAGGGAAATGCAAATCAAGACAACTTTAAGATACCATCTTACACCTGTCAGAATGGCTAAAATCAAAAACACCAATGATAGCCTTTGCTGGAGAGGTTGTGGAGAAAGGGGTACACTCATCCATTGCTGGTGGGAATGCAAACTTGTGCAACCACTCTGGAAAGCAGTGTGGTGGTTTCTCAGGAAATTCGGAATCAACCTACCCATGGACCCAGCAATACCACTCTTGGGAATATACCCAAGATTGGCCCTATTATACAACAAAAGTATATGCTCAACTATGTTCATAGCAGCATTATTTGTAATAGCCAGAACCTGGAAACAACCTAGATGCCCTTCAATGGAAGAATGGATGAAGAAAGTATGGAATATATACATATTAGAGTACTACTCAGCAGTAAAAAACAAGGACTTCTTGAAGTTTGCATACAAATGGATGGAAATAGAAAACACTATCTTGAGTGAGGTATCCCAGACCCTAAAAGAGGAACATGGGATGTACTCACTCATATTTGGTTTCTAGCCATAAATAAAGGACATTGAGCCTATAATTCGCAATCCTAGAGAAGCTAAATAAGAAGGTGAACCCAAAGAAAAACATATAGGCATCCTCCTGAATATTAACCTTCATCAGGTGATGAAAGGAGGCAGAGACAGAGACCCACATTGGAGCACCGGACTGAAATCTCAAGGTACAAATTAGGAGCAGAAGGAGAGAGAGCATGAGCAAGGAACTGAGGACCTCAAGGGGTGCACCCACACACTGAGACAATGGGATGTTCTATTGGGAACTCACCAAGGCCAGCGGGCCTGGGTCTGAAAAAGCCTGGGTTAAAACCGGTCTTGCTGAACATAGCGGTCAATGAGGACTACTGAGAACTCAAGAACAATGGCAATGGGTTTTTTATCCTACTGCACGTAATGGCTTTGTGGGAGCCTAGGCAGTTTGGATGCTCACCTTACTAGACCTGGATGGAGGTGGGTGGTCCTTGGACTTCCCACAGGTCAGGGAACCCTGATTGCTCTTTGAGCTGATGAGGAGGGGGACTTGATCGGGGGAGGGGGACTTGGTCAGGAGGAGGGGGAGGGAAATGAGAGGCAGTGGCGGGGAGGAGGCAGAAATCTTTAATAAATAAATAAATAAATAAATAAATTGTTTAAAGATTTAGAGAATTTGTTCTGATTTTAGAGTATAGGAGCTATAAGTGAAAACATTATCGTATAGAAATATTTCAAAGGCTCAGCATTGGAAATTAAGTTGTGTGTGATTTTAAATGGTACTGCTTTCCAGTCTCTGCATCACCTTGGCAGAAAGTCTCAAGTTGCTTTATGATAGGGCCTGGTGTCATGTGCCTTTATTGTCATTTATCCTCTCATCGCGAATAAATAAACATGTGTTTAAAAACTGCTTGATTTGGAAGGATAATCTATTAAAAGTCCTTGTCATCTTTCACATTCAAAAGCTCTTTTGCAGTTTTAGATACAAGCATCCTGGTACATCACCCAGTCAGAAGGCCACTTCACCTACCAAGCCAGGGCCTCTGTCTAATGAAATCCATCACCTCTAGAATTCTCCAGGTTCTTTAGGGTGAGGTGATCCAGAGAAAAGGGCAGGAAGTGCTGTCAGTGGTACAGGGCATCACCAGTGAGATTTGCCAGAGAACAAATATATTTTTCTCACCTTAAGATATCATGAGTGATCATGTGGGGGGTGGAGAATACTGAAAGAGATGACTGAAATGGGGAGTAGTTTGGGGTCAGGTAGAAATCTCGTGCAAGGGAAACTCCCAGGAATCTACAAAGATGACCCCAGATAGGACTCTTGGCAATAACAGATACGTGGCCTGAACTGGCCATCTCTGGTGACCAAGCAAGACTTCAAGTGTAGGGATTGGGACAACAGCCCAGCCACATAACCTTAGATGTGCAGTCTGTCCTACCTATGGGATGTGGGGGTAAGGGTGGCCTGGAGAATGAGGGTGTGGCCAACCAATGACAATGTCTAGCCTAAGACCCATGCCAGAAGAGTGACCCTGACACTTCCTAGAGCATCAGTACCCACAGGCTGGATGACCCAGAGACCCAGGATAGAACCAAATACAACTAAATAGAAAAAAGTCAATGTAATGATGCTTAAAGATATTCTGCTATATTTATAGATTGGTACCTAGCCCATTTGTTATCAGAGAGGCTTTATCCAAGAACTGGTGGAAACAGAGACAGAGACCCCGAGCCAAATATAAAGACTGAACTTGGGAAATCCTGCTAAAGAGAGGGAGGAAGGATTGTAGGAACCGAGGGATCAAGGACATCACAAGAAAACCCACAGAATAATCAATTCATCTGGACTCATAGGAGCTCATAGAGTCTGAACTGACAACCAGGGAGCCTACAAGGGACTGACCTAGGCCCTCTGCATATTAGGGACAGTTGTGTAGCTTGGTCTTCTAGTGGGATTCCTAACAGTGGGAGCAGGGTCTGTCTCTAATGCTCTTGTTGGCTTTTGGGATTCTATTGTTCTTGTTGGGTTACCTTGTCCACCCTTAACACAAGAAGAGATGCCTAGTCTTACTGCAACTTGATATGCCCTGTTTTGTTGATATCTGTGGGAGACCCGTACTTTCCTGAACAGAAACCAAGGAGAAGTGGATTGGGGTGGGGTATAGAAGCTTGGGGAAAGAGACTGGGAGGAGAGATGGGAGAGGAAACTGCAGTCAGGACATAAAATTAAAAAAAAAGGCCAGGTGGCACACACTTTTAATCCCAACACTAAGGAGGCAGAGGCAGGCGTGATTTCTGAGTTCCAGGCCAGCCTTGTCAACAGAGTAAGGTTCAGGCCAGCCAGGGCTACACAGACAAACCCTGCCTCAGAAAAACAAAACAAACAAATAAGCAAACAAACAAAAAACCAAAGATATCTTTCAATGGGGCCTGAGAAGGTGGTTCAGGGAATAAAGGACTTGAATTTGAATCTCCAGAACCTACAGAAAAGCCACACACGTGGGGAGTGGACATGCCTGTACTTGCAGTACTTCTGTGGACTGCCTACGGAGAATGGAGACAGGAAAGTGCCCAGAGGTGTTCAGGCCAGGTGCAAGGGGAGGACCAAATCACAAGGTTGTCCTGTGGGCATCACATGCAACACTTCATCACACACATGCTAGTAATTACACAAACATGAATAAACATACATATCCATCATACATGCAGAAGATTTAAAAAGTATAACTTTCAAAAGTCTACCATACTGGCAGCTGCCCTAGGTAGGCTTTGATTGGTGGTGTTTGTATGGGCTCTGTCTTTAATTCAAGACAGTTTTATTCTTGAAAGCAAGGAAGCTTGGTATACGATGATTATTGACAAGGGATCCAGATTGAGCTAGTCTTGCAGCTTCATCTCACTTTACCAAAGACTATAGGCAGAGATGAACACAGTTCCTTGTCTGTGTTAGCCTGTTCCGTGTGGTTATTCCAGATCAGCTTCAACCAACGTGATTACATGACTCTTTCTGATTTGCCCAGGCTGTTGGTTTCTGTATCTATATTCCTTATTAACCATTCTTGGCATAAATCAGAAGTTAAAAATAGTCATTGATTGAATGAATGAATGGATGATTATGGCTGGACACTAGATAAAAACCAGAGTACACTTTCAAGAAGTAATCTTTGGGCAGAACCTCTAGAGGTTGGTCCATAGCTTGCTGCTGTCCATTACAATGAACCCAAGGATTCCCAGAAGATGGTTTTTTTTTTCACTTACGTAAAAGTTTTTTCCCATTATTCTTTAATTGGCACTGAATGACTAGAGCTTCCGCTTTTTGTCTATTTCCTTGTACAATAGATATGGATTCTCTTCTGGGTCTCCCTAAAGTGAACAATAGTGTGTAAAACTTCCAGGGCTTCAATATATTGATTGAGCATGCGCCTTTATATCCTCTCCCACTCCTATCATCGGAGTGATGTTTATACACAGAATATATTTGTAAAAGTCTTGAATGGTGTGATTCTTGGGTGAGGCGGGATCAATGAGAACTTTTCTTACTTTCCAGGAACTAATAGAAAATTAAAATATTTTACTCTCACAAATAATTGCATAATGCTATTTTAGTCAACATTTGACTAAAAAATGGTTAGGTCACAAAGTTAAAAATATTCTAAATATAAAAAGACTAAGAACAAAAGGAATCAGAAGAGAGTACATTCAGAAAATTTACAAGGGGATTTTAGCGGTACTTCTCTCGTTAATAGATGAGTTATTTGTATTTTTAAATGAACGAATCAGCAGACAATCACTGAATACTCATAAGGAGATAATTTCTCTGAACTTTAAGGAAGACAATCCATCTTCAAATTAGGAAGTGTGGCTTTATGATGAAATACTATCAATCATTTTTAAGGGTGAAATTCCTAAAATATGTCTAAAAATACAATCTGACAAAGGCAGTAAATTATAGGAGACTTAAATGGCTTAACTTTCCCCCTTACTATTAAACCTGAAAATGCAAGGGTTTCAAGCATTTTTGAATCTTTAGTGAATTTGTAATAAAAGAATGGTTGCCTTCAAGAAGTTGAAGAAAATGAAAAGGTCACATAAAAATCAAACAACTCTTATATCCTGTACAATAGAAAACTTTTTATACTATAGCATCATGATTTTATTAGTATATTTAAAGCATTTAAGTCGACATATAAAATTATATATGTGTATTCATAGGTATGATTTATATTGTGTAATTGTGCAATGTCTAATTAATATAAGATTTTCTGTCTCCTCAAACATTTATTGGTTCATTATGGTGAATGCATTAAAACCCCTTTTGCTAGATTTTGAATTATGTAAGTTATTCTATCTATAGCCCCTCTATAGTTGTACAGTAGAACACTAGAACTTAGTTCTCCTAGCCAGTATGTCCTTTGGAATTGTAAACCAAATACATGGGTATTACAAGTTAATATGTTTTATGCTCTTCAACTTTCGTGAATCAGGAAATTCACAAAACCAAGAAGCTGCCTTGAATGGGGTAGATAAAGGATGCTGATGGTGATCAATGGCAGATGAGCTTCACGCTCGCCACATGCTAGGCTAGAAACATCACGGCGGCCTCTTTGATGAACTCCCAAGAGTAAGTAGTGCCGGGAGCTAATTTGCTCACCCTGTGTGGTGTTGACTGCCAAGAGGAAACCATGCAATCCAATACCACTTGAAGAAACCCTCCTAGTAAGTTTTGATTCGGTCCTAAGCGATCTTCATGCTTTGGGAAACAAATGAGGCACAGCCTTACTTAAATCATCATTTGTTATCACACATCTATTCATCCACACTACACTTTCTGATGCCATCTCCTACAAGTCCCTTTGACTGCCTACAGGGAAGAGATGAGAATTAAAAGTCTTGCTTTCTGTCTGGAAAATACACAGCTGGTATAAAAATGACAAAACCAGCAGCTAACGGTTTGCCCGTTTTGTCTAGAGTACAAGGAATCCAATGGGTTGCCTGCCAAGCAGGTGGTCTATGTGCTCGTGACAGGGAGGGGAGAGGACCAGTTTGAGGGATGGTTTGAAGGGCAAGGCCATGGATCAAATATTCAGGGTGAATTTCCTGGACAGAATGGAGAGAGTTAAGGGGTCTGGAATTTGTATGTTCCATGTTTCCTAGGCAAGGTCTATCTGTCTGTCTGTCTTTATGTTGAAGGTTGACTCCAGGTGTGTGCTCTGATACTAAGCTGCAGCTCGAGTTCCAGCTTGTGTGTGCACTCATTCATTTCTCCATGTGTCCTTTCAAATTTCTCCCCTGATGAGTCAAAGGAAATATGGAGATTATTAAGAAAATGTTACTTATAGGCTATTTTGTTTTTCATGCATGAGATTTGTATGCTTAGATAAAAAAGCCAGGGAGGTGTCAGGAGAAATGGGAAAAAGCATTGACTTGTGTGACTCCAGAATTAGTATTTATTATTTTTCTTTTCTATTTTTTTTTTTTAACAGGGTCACCCAGTCTGGGTGGCCTGGAACTCAACTGTATAGACCAGGTTGGTCTTGAACTCACAGGGATCAGTCTGCCTCTGTCTCTCAAGGATTAGGGTTAAAGGCTTGGGCTACCACATCCTGAAACTCCAGAATTATTAACTGCTATTGCCATTGTCGAATCAACTGGAAACTTCGGAATCTTAGAGAAGAACAAGTTCTGTAACATTCATTTGGACTTTAGTTCTGCAGTTCTTAGTCTAGAAGAAGAGGTGCTGTTTTTTGAGGCCTGTGTCCTGGGCGCTTAGTTTGTTTGAATTGTTAATGAGGTAACTTTAGGAAAGTATCTTTACTGTGATACATGGTCCCTTCACTTTCAAAGTTCGATTGTGTACTACAGGCCGTCTAAGGTCTCTTCAACCTCTTAAATTGAATTTTCTGCTATTTCTCTGTGGGTCCCACCAGTGAACAGAAAGAAGGTAGCAGTACTTATCTGGTAGAGAAACAAGATGTTTGAAGGGGAAATAAGTCACAAAACTGAAAACTAAATTAACCTGAGACAATTGCCTACTCTTTCTTTACCTGTTTTGATTCACTTGATTTGCCAGTGAGTTCTTCACTTTCTAGTGCAGTAGAGGGAAGGATGCTGGGAAATAAGGCCCGCAGCATTGCTGTGATGAGCATGCTTAGAGATCGCAGGTGAGAAGCTTCAGGCCATGACTTCTCCTGATGCCACGTTGTATTTATTTATAAATCTATGTCTGGAAATGGCTCTTCAGTCTGGAAGATGTTCATCATTGGTAAGAGCAAGGAGGGGTATGCCCACTTATTCCCTCTTGATGGTCCCCAGCACTTTCCCTCATCTAGTCAAAATAAGGATAGATGTCACAGTGAGAGACGTTTTTCTTACTACCAGTGCTCTGTAAACCAATCACTACAGTGATAACAGACAGTATGATACCACATCTGTCTGTTGACAGGGTTGGCAAATCCACCCCTGTCAAAGACAATTAGCTTTACTTTAAAGAAAGACAACACGTTGACTTCTTTTTTTCAACAGCTTGATTTTTGTAGTGCAAAATATGGCTAAAAACTAGTTCCTTGTGGCTTTTTAGTTCAATGTTAGCTGCTGACATGTGTGGCTTTTGCCTATTTTCATTACTATTGATTACAAGGAACAAGGGGAGTTTGGGAAACACATTGGAAAAGACAAAAAGCTTTCTTTCTTTTTTATCATAGTGCAGAGAAAGTAAGTTGGATATAATTCTCACGTCAAGCAAAAAGGAAAAGGATGTAATGAGGGACCCACATGGGGTGTGCTGACGAGAGCTCTGAGCCGCACTTGTTGAAAGTAAAACACTTTCAAGGTAAGCCATTCTTTCAAAGAAGGTGAATGACTGGGCGTTGGTGGCCCAGGCCTTTAATCCCAGCACTTGGGAGGCAAGGGCAAAAGGGTCTCAGTGAGTTTGAGGCCGGCCTGGTCTACAGAGTGAGTTCCAGGACAGCCAGCACTACACAGAGAAACCCTGTCTCCAGAAAGTAAAATAAAAGAAAAACATACGCGAAAGAACACGAATGACCGGAAGAAATGAAGCGAGTACAGCATACAACTGCCATCCGGAGGAGCGTCCAGGTAGCTCAGAAGCCTGTGCAGAGTCGGAGGAAGTGTGTCTGTCCTGCCTAGGCGGGTAGCTGGTGCTCAGTGTGCACCTGGTGCTTGTGATTTTGTGGTATGCTGTTGAGTTTTTTGCTCTGGAATTAACAAATACTTTAACATTCGAGAGGGACAGAAGATGGAGAAGAAACAAAGACTGAAAGTCACAGCGGACTGAACTGAGGAGGAAGCTGAAGTAACAGCGCTATCCTTCCGGGGTGGAACGGTTCCGCCTTTCTTGAGATTCAGCTAGCTCCGGTATTTAATAGGACCCCTGAGCCCCTCCTTTTCGCCCTGTTGGTTGGTCCTGTTTAGATACCCGCCCCCATGCCTTCCCGCCATTTCCCTTCCCAATGTAGTCTGGGAATAAGAGGCGGCCCTCTCAGCTGTCGAGTGGGGCTGCGCTAACAGCATAATCGTGTCTCAGTTAAGGAGGCCGTGGATTACATCGAGGTGACAGAGGTAGGGGACCTTTCCTTTTCTCCTGGAGTTGACCTCAGATTCTTGGATGCTTAGGGCTTCCAGCCTTGATTGCACAGCCTGCCTGCCAGTGTCCAGGTCCCACCCCTACCATTTTCTAGGCAGCTGATCTTGGAACAGGTTCGGGAGCCTTCCGAACGCTCAGTTTTTCCCTTGAATATTATGGACTAGAGCTGGGTACTGTCTCAGAGAGTGTTGTGAGTTGTGAGTGACTTTACAAGGCACAGCCTGGAGAACTGTGCCCAGCACAAGACAAGCCCTTTTTTTTTTTTTTTTTTTTTTTTTTTTTTTTTTTTTTTTTTTGTCAACTTGCTACAAGCTAGAGCTTTCTGGGAAGAGGTGCGTTCAACTAAAAAGAAATGTCTCCATTAGATTGTCCTGCAGGCAGATCTGTGAGGGCATCCTCTTGATTTCTGGTTGACATGGGAGGGTCCAGTCCAGGGTGGGCAGCGCCACTTCTGGGCAGGTGGTTCTGAGAGCTATACGAAATGTTCCTGAGCACGACCTGGAGAGCAGGCAGTGTTTTCCTGTGGCGGCTGCTGAGGTCCTGCCCTGATGACCCTCACGAAAGGAAGTTGCTTTTAGTCAGTGTCTTTGTCACAGAAAACAAACCAGGACAGGGCACCTGCAGTGACGCCATCAGATCTGGGGATGACTTCCCTGGGCCACCTTCCTGTAATTCTCAGACAGTGGGGAGAGGCGCGGAAAATAAAACGGGAACTTCACCTTTGCAAGGTTAGTCGGATAACTGCTCGAAGTACTTTGATGTTCACAGAAAACATTGCCTGGAGTCAGTTCTAATGGGGCAACGAAATCTCCTGGGCACAGCCAGGAAAATCTCTCCCGTGGATAACAGAGGATCTGGGGTCATTTAAATATTCCCAATTGTGAAGAGGCACAGAGGTTTATATGGGGGAAAAAGGGAGAATCTATTAGAATTTGAGAGAAAGCTGATTATACATGAATGTGGAGAAGGTTCATATTAAGAAGATTAAGGATTCTGGGCCCCATTGTCCACAGGGATATTCTAATACGGACACCATCCCAATCAGTGCTACCCAAAGGCAATCCTTCCCTTGGCCTCTCCTGCTAAAGAGTGAACTCAGGCATTGGCCAAAGGTAACAATAAATATTCAAACCTTTATTATCAATGTTTGATAGCCGCATGAAACATTTATATTCGTGTGTTATTTCATTTGCTGAGATGATGCTGGTGGCTGTAAAGGTGCACTATTGGTAGATCATTTTTTAAAAAGAAGATCGAGTTCTCTTTTTACCCATCTTCCTTTGTTAACGCTGAGCAGGGTGTACCGCACAAAGAAAAACTACACTGGAAGAAGGACTGGGCAAAGCTCGCTTACCTTTAAATAATTTGTTCTGCATCAAGGTCGGCAGTGCAGAAGCGCTTGTGTTCTGCCTCTTGCTTAATTTCCTATTTAACTTCCTTCACAATCTTTCTGTGATTTAGCAGCAAATGCACACAGACATTTTGGCAATTACAAAAGCTATTTTCCAATGATAGAAAGCATTAACACAGGAACTAGGACATTAAGAATTCCTTTAACACGGATGCTGCGAGACCTTGTTCTTTATGTAGATGTCTTTGTGTGAGATGAAAATAAAGAGACTGGTGCTTCCCATCTGCCATACTCATTTATACTAACATTATTATGCCAGCGCTTTAACATTTTTATGATTAACTTTGGTCATTCATGAGTATTTAAAATTATACAGTAAAGATGTTGGTAAAAAACAATAAAGTACTTCTTCATGTTTGTAATACTAAATCCCTTGAGAGGCCTGAAGAGGTGACCAAGACTTAAAAATATTGGTTTTAGGGTCCAACGCATTTGGGTTTGAATCTCCACTTTGACTGCTTACTACTTAGTTGACCTCAGGCACACTGGTTTCTGTGTTTTAATTCCCGTCTGTAGAATAGCAACAATGATACCTGCTTTCCATGGTGATTGTGAAGATGCAATAAAGATAACACTGATAGGAATTTTTAGTTTCGGGGTAGACAGCAACTTTTTTGTTAAATAGCAGGTGCTCCCCCCAAACAGCAGTACAGCTGGCTGGTTTTAGAGTTTGGACAGTAAGTCCCCATTATTATGTTCACATAGTTATTCTGTCTGGTCATTTCACTATTTTTTAATTTATTTTTTTTTGCATATGAAAGTTATTTGGTTTTTTGAAAATGTTCACCTGTTCTTCAAAACTAGTAATTTACTCTCATGCCTCAACAATTCTGGGCTGTCTTAATGAAGTAGCATGGAAAAACTGCATGAATATGCAGTTTCAAACTGTCTAGGGTACCAAAGTGGACAATTGGGAGAGGTGAAAGGGGAGAGAATTGAGAAGTTTGTGTAGGGATGTACCCAAAGATGTTATGCACTTGTCTATAAGCATGTCCTTACGTATTCTAAACCATCTACAAGGAACACACAACAATGGAAAAAGTTTCAGAGTATAATGTGAGCGTGTGAGAGGATGCTTGCACAATGTGTGTAATTTAAGTCATCTTTTATATGTTAACGTACTTTTATTCTTGCTAAAGCATACGTGGAAAATTTTGATCTCTTTTTGATGTATTTAAAAATCTCCCCTCCTGAGTGCCTGGAGGTCTGACACAATGTGAACCGGGCACATAATAAATAATTAAATCTATGTCTTTAAAGAAGCCAAAAATAATACTCTTGATAATGACTTCTCAAAGTACAAAGGATCATTCGGCCATCCAGTTGAGACACATGCTAATTAAAAATTGAAAGTCATAAGTAATTGAATATTGATTCAGAGTTCCTACCCTGAAAGGTGAGTTGAAGATGTGTAAATTTGTGCAGCAAAGAAAGCCTTCTGTAGGCATCTAGAAGGATCAACACTACCGCTCTTGTTAAGCCAGCTATTGTGGTTGGAGGGCTCTGTATGCTACCAGCAGCATCAGCAGACGGTTCATCTCCTTGCAGCCCTGTTCTCATTGTTGTGTGCAGCGCACAGTGGGACAGATCAGATGCCGTGCAAAGAAGGCAGTGTGTGGATCTTGGATGGGTGGAGATGAGTCTGCCAGCAGCATGAGATGCTGTAAAGTGTCCCTACCACATACAAGCATTGGCATCACACTTGACGAAGCAGAAAGAATGCAATTTAAAGAATTTATATGGATTTTTATGATTACTAAAGATGTGTTCATTATTTTTAATTTGGCAAAAACCAAGGAAGCATCAAAGAAAATCAGTAATGATCACAGTAATGCTTGTTAATTTTGGTGAATCTCCTTCCAGTCCTTTTTACCTTTTTGCTAATAAACTGTACATAACATTTAAAGCATCATAACATAAGAAGACACGAGAAGAAAATTAACTGAAGGATGCAGATAATGAAAATAAATAAATTAAAGCAGCCACACAAGTAATTGTGCATCCAAACAACCATAACCACCTTTCTTGCCTACTAGGTTAGCTAGCAAGTGTGAGGGACGAGGTGAAATGGCACTAGTGAGCCCTTGCTAGTCTTCCCCTGCTGCACTGCTGGTGAGCATGGAAGGTGATCAACACACACACACACACACACACACACACACACACACACACACACAAAGGTGTTAACCGAATACTCAAGTCCAAACCATCAGTTTGTCTGCCAGTAGTTCAAGATAAAAATAAGATTCATTGGAAAAAATAGTTCATTCATCTCTCACCCGAAACAGCTGCCCTTTCTAGCAATAATTGTGTGAACTTACCATATTGTCAGTGAGAGCACTGAAAGGATGTATACTCCGGACTCTAAAGGTTATCAATTTCAAGGATATTCATAAAAACATCTGGCTTTCTTTGAGCCATGAAATACAACATGATCTCAACTCGTCTTGAAACTAGCTCTATTCACTACTGCTTTTGCATCACCAGGAGATGGTTCAATCCAATGGGAAGAGGCAGCTCTCTGCTGCCGTCAGGAAATAGCACCTTGGCCTGACTGATATCCTAAAGAAGGCTTGAGAACCCCAGGGGTCCATGGACAAAAAGGAATAACTGGCAGACTAAGCTGTTTTAAAATTTCTGGTAGACTATAGATAACTAGCCAATTAGCCTTAACTAACCACCTTAAGCCTTTAGCCTTCAGTCCTCCGAACTGCCCTCCCCATTTTACCTGGCCTCTGCTATTGACCACTAGAAGCCAGCCTCTGTGGCTCTGTCTCAGGTTACACGTGCTAGGGAAGCATGGTGATGTTGATCTTCCCAGGCCTGGCTTATTGCACATAGTATACTACGTATATACAATCCTCTAGGTTCATCCTCATGGTGGCAAAGGACAGAATTTCCTCTGTGTGTGCTTATGTATGTGTGTGGTGTATGGTGGCGGTGGCATAGACACACGTGTGGAGACTAAGTGGACAGTCAGTGTCCTACTTTATCACTCTCTGTCGTATTCCTTTGAGTCAGAGTCTCTCTGCACCCAAAGACAGACTGGAAACCAGCAAACCTTTTCCCCTGCCCAGCCCAGCACGTGTGTGGCTATGCCAGTCTTATGTGGGTGCAGGCCCTCATTCCAGCAAGGACTCTTACCCACTGAGCCATGAGTTTCCTTTCACTGGGAAATGGGCATGCATGCCACATTTTCTTTATCCAGCTCTTCCTGAACCTGAGCAAGTAAAGGAAATTGTAGGAAGTACAGACATGTTGATGTCATTCTTGCCTAGCTTCTATCACAAAGATGGTTTTCCAATAACATCAAAACAGTCTATCAGGTACTTCAGAAATAGAGTCATGTCTTTGTATTCAGGTCCTTAAAGATTTCTGTTCTTTAAATTAAGAAATAGCGTGTAGAAATCAAGACAGCAACCAGTCCCATAACCCCACTGCCTTGATGCATCTCGTGTTGGCATGTGTCATCCATTTTCTCAGTTTAGACACATCATGTCTTCTCAGTCTTCTAAGCATACACATGTTCTACCAATGTAAAAAACAATTAGTGTCAAACTGAATGGAGAGAAACTCAAAGCGATCCCACTGAAATCAGGAATGAGACAAGGTTGTCCACTCTCTCCCTATCTAATCAATGTAGTATTTGAAGTTCTTATTAGAGCAATAAGACAATAAAAAGAGATCAAGGGGATACAAATCAGAAAAGAAGAAGTCAGTCTTTCACTGTTTACTGATAATATGATAGTATACATAAGTGATCCCAAAAACTCTACCAGGAAACTCTTACAACTCAAACTCTTTCAGTCATGTAGCGGAATACAAGATTAACTAAAAAAAAAAAAAAAAATCGGTAACCCTCCTTTATAGAGAGGATAAATGAACAGAGAAAGAAATCAGAGAAACATCACCCTTCACAATAGCCACAAATAACATAAAGTATTTTGGGGTAACTCTAGCCAAACAAGCAAAAGACCTGTATGCCAAGAACTTTAAATCTTTGAAGGAGAAACTGAAGAAAACACCAGAAAATGGAAAGATCTCCCATGCTCTTGGGAAGGTAGAATTAACATAGTAAAAGTGCAATCCTATGAAAAATAATCTACAGATTCAGTACAATGCTCCTCAAAATCCCAGCAAAATTCTTCACAGACCTCGAAAGAACAAACTCAACTTTATATGAGAAAGCAAAAAACCCAAAATAGCTAAAACAATCCTGTACAATAAAGGAACTTCTGAAGGCATCACCATTCCTGACTTCAAACTCTACTACAGAGCTGCAGTAGTAAAAAACAGCCTGGTATTGCCATAAAAACAGACAGGAGGTCCAATGGAATCAAATCGAAGACCCAGAAATGACACCTTCGAACACCTGGTTTTTGACAAACAAGCTAAAAATATAAAATTTAAAAAATAAAGCATATTCTTGGCATCACGATTTCAACATGTAGAAGAATGCAAATCAATCCATATCTATCACCATGCACAAAACTCAAGTTCAAATGGATCAAAGACCTCAACATAAAACCAACTACACTGAACCTCGTAGAAGAGAAAGTGGGAAGTATACTTGAATGTCCTTGCACAAGAGACTGCTTCCTAAATATAACCCAGTAGCACAGACACTGAGAGAAACAATTAATAAATGGAACCTCCTGAAACTGAAAAGCTTCTGTAAATTAAAGGACATGGCCAACAAGACAAAACAACAGCCTACAGAATAGGAAAAGACCTTCACTAAACCCACATTAGACAAAGTACTGATCTCCAAAATAAAGAAATTAAGAAACTTGACATTAAAAGAACAAATAATCCAATTTAAAAAATGGAGTACAGACCTAAACAGAGAACTCTCAACAGATGAATCCCAAATGGCTGAAAGACACTTAAGGAAATACTCAACATCCTTAGTCATCAGAGAAATGCAAATCAAAACAACTCTGAGATTCCATCTGTCAGAATGGCCAAGAACAAAAACACTGATGACAGCTTACGCTGGAGAGGATGCGTGTGAGGGGAACATTCCTCCATTGCTTGGGAGTGCAAACTTATACAGCCACTTTGAAAATCAGTATGTAGATTTTCAGAAAATTAGGAAACAACCTCAAGACTCAGCAATACTGCTTTTGGGTATATACCCAAAGGATGTTCAATGTGTCCTAAAGGAGCACAAGGACATGTGCTCAACTATGTTCTTAGTAGCATTATTTGTAATAGCTAGGACCTGAAAACAACCTAGATGCCCCTCAACCGAAGAATGGATAAAGAAAATGTAGTACATTTACACAAAGGAGTACTACTCAGTGGTAAAAATAATGGTATCTTGAAATTTGCAGGCAAATGGATGGCTCTAGAAAAAAAAAACATATTGAGTGAGGTAACCCAGACCCAGAAAGATAAATATAATGTATATTCACTCATAAGTTGCTTTTAAACATAAAGCAAACAAAACCAGCTTACAGTCCACAACCCCCAAAACCTAGACAGCAAATGGACTTTAAGAGAGACATACATGGATCTACATAGGAAGGAGAAAAAGACAAGATCTCCTGAGTAAATTGGGGGCGTGAGGCTCAGCAATTAGGAACACTGGCTGTTTTTTCAGAGGACCCAGGTTCAGTTCCCAGCATTTAAATGGTGGCTCGCAGCCATCCATAACCCCAGTTCCTACAGGTCCATTGCCCTCTTCTGACCTCCATGGGTACTGCACATGTGTGATTCGCAGACATATACACAGGAAAGCTCCCATCCACACACATAAATTAAAATTTAATCGTAAAAATCTTAAACAAACAAGCCTTTAGGTTTCTCTAGGGGCTTCTGTCAAATGGCCTATTTGTCTCCTTGTGATCTTTATCACTGACAGAAATGGGTGGGCTGGCTATACAGAAAGCATAGAAGATCCCAGAACTTCTAGGTCTGGTAGTGGCAGCAGCAGTGATGTCAAGGAGGCAGCTAAGTGAAAGAAACATTGAGAACTAAAGGACCAGATAACCAATGCTCAGGGCTGTAATGTTAGGACATGACGAAGGAGTTTCACAGAGTGACTGAGGCGAGAGTGTCCAAGAGTTTAAAATGATAGAGAAGCCCAAGACTATGTAAAAACTCTGATGAACAAAAGGCAGAACACAAGGTACTCTAAGCCCTAGTCATCAGAAGAGTCAACAGAGTTGTCCAGTTAAATAGCTGAGGGTTCCCAAACCCAAACCTTGTGTGCTGTAACCCTATCTACTGGATGCTGATACTCCCAGGCTAGCCTCCAAGCAATATGCCTGACTTGAGTGCCTTTTGCAATAAACCTCAAATTCAGACAGCTTGGAGCCACAAACCTCTAGTTCTCAATGCTTAGAACCCTAAATTTCGAGCCTCTGAATTTATAGGCTCATCTTATGAAGTTTAGGCTTGTCCACACTAAGGGGGCTGCCCCTCTGCCTATCAGTGATTTTGGTCTGGATAGTGCATCGGCGTCTGTGTGTGGAACACAGGTAACCGTTAGGAAATGTGCACTTGCTCAGTACTGGTGTCAAAGAATGCCTACAATTAGAGAGAAAATCTTATTCACACACTTGTGTTTGTAACCGTGGATCTTTGTGAAGCTGGGCTTACACATTAGCCATTGCTTAATGGTTTGTTTCGTTAGGTTGAATGTAGAAGCAGTTACAATGCAATCATCTTCGATAGTGGCATTTCACTTGTATTTTAGTAAACAAAGGTTGCCTGAAGATCAGAAAGTGAAACAGCCACACTGGAGAACCTTACAAACTAGGCAGCAATGACACACATCTTTAATCCCAGTAGCCACACTAGTTTGCCATAGAAACCAGGTGGTAGTGGTGTACACCCTTAATCCCAGCACTAGAGAGGATTATAAAATGGGAGGAGACAGCTCTCAGTCTCAGTCTCATTCTGAGATTCCTGGAGGCAGAATCACCACTTTCGGACTGAGGTCAAGGTATGAGCCAGTGGCTGTCTGCTTTGCTTTTCTGGTCTGCAGGTTGAACCCCAATATCTGTCTTTGAGCTTTTATTAATTCTACTTCAATCTTCAGATAAGACATTTAAAATACTAAAAAAAAATACTTGCAAAATTTACAAGTTTCTATGTTTCTTCTGGTTTATGACAATAATTATTTTTCATAAAATAGAATTGGTTTAACATGAGTGAGTTTATTATTCTTGTAACAATGTCAACTACTTCTTTAAAATAAATTATATACTTTAAAATGTCTTGCTTGGATATTTATTTTTTTCTTTTTATTGAAAATGGATTTTTCTCATATAATATATCCTGATTCTAGTTTCTCCTCCCTCTGCTCTTTCCGATCCTGCCTACTGCCTTCCCACCCAGATGCACCCCTTTCTGTCTTTCAGTATAAGACAAACTGGCTTCTAAGGGATAATAATAAGATACAGTAAAATAAGATAAAACAAAGGCGAACACATTGGAGTTGGACAAAAACAAACAGCAGGAAAAGAACCTAAGAGAAGGCTCAAAAACTCGACCCTCTGTTTGAAAACTCAGGAATCCCAGAAAAACAGTAAACCAGAAGCCATTATATATATGGAAAGGACCTGTAAGGTAAAAAGCCATTATCTGTTGAAGGGCATCTAGGATGTTTCTAATCCCTGGCTCTTATGAATAGAACAGCAATGAACATGGTTGAGCAAGTGTCTGTGTGGTTGGATGGAGGGTTCTTTTGGCCCAAGAGTGGTTTAGCTGGCTCTTGAAGTATATTAATTCTCACTATCCTGAGGACTGCCACACTATTTTCCATAGTGACTGTACCAGTTGTTACTCCCACCAGCAATGGAGGAGTGTTTCTTTTACTCTACATCTTTGCCAGCATGAGTTGTCACTTGTCCTATTGATCTTAGCTATTCTGATGGGTATAAGATGAAATCTCAAAATAGTTTTGATTTGCACTTCCTTCATGGCTAAGTATGTTGAACATTTCTATGTTTCTCAGCCGTCTGAGTTTCTTCTCTTGAGAATTCTGTTTAGATCTGTACCCCATTTTAAAAATTGTGTTGTTTTCTTAATATATAGTTTTTTTAAATTCTTTTTATATTTTGGATAGTAGCCCTCTATTGGATGTGTAGTTGGTAAAAAAAAAAAAAGGAAAACAAAACCCAAAAACTTTTACCATTCTGTAGGCTACTACTTTGTCTGAATGACCTTGTCTTTTCCCTCGTAGAAGCTTTTTTAGCTTCATGAGGTTCCATTTATTAATTGTTGGTCTTAGTTTGCTGCACGATTGGTGTTCTGTTCAGGAAGTCTTCTCCTGTGTCAATTTGTTCAAGGCTATTCCCCACTTTTTCTTCTACCAGGTTCAAGATATCTAGCTTTATATGGGGATCTTTGATCCATTTGGACTTGAGTTTTGTACAGGGTGATGGAGGTGAATCTATTTGCATTCTTCTACATGCAGACATACAGTTTGACGAGCACCATTTGTTGAAGATGTTAGTTTGTTGTTGTTATTTCTTCAGTACGTATTTCTGGTTTCTTCATCAGAAATCAGGTGTCTGTAGATACGTAGATTTATGTTTGGGTCTTCACATCTGATTCCATTGATCAACGTCTTTGTTTTTGTGCATTCTGTTTCATTTCCTATAACTCTGTAGTACATCTTGGAATTGGGGCTGGTGATACCTCTAGTAGTTCTTTTTTGTTATTTAGGATGGTTTTAGCTCTCTTGGACTTTTTGTGTTTTCATATGAAGCTGAAAATTGCCCTTTCAAGATCTGTAAAGAATTGTGTTAGCATTTTGATGGGGGTTGCACTGAATATGTAGATTGGTTTTGGTAAGATGGACATTTTTACTATGTTAATTTTGACGATTCACGAACAAGGGAGATCTGTCCATCTTCTGATATTGTCTTCAAGTTTTATCAAACAGATCTTTCACTTGCTTTGTTAGAATTATCCCAAGATATTTTATATTATATGAGACTATTGTGAAAGGTGCTTTCCTGATTTCTTTCTCAGTTGGTTAATCAATTATATATGGGAGGGCTACTGGTTTTTTTGAGTTAATTTTGTATTCAGCTACTTTGCTGAAAGTGTTTATCAGCTGTAGGAGTTTCCCAGTGGAATTTCTAGGGTAACTAATGTCTATTATCTGATCATATGTAAATTAAGATACTTTGACCTCTTCCTTTTAAATTTGTATCACTTTGATCTCCTTCGATTGTTTTATTGCTCTAGCATAAAATTGGTATGTTTTGAATAGGTATTTATTGAATAGGTATTCAAAGAGTGGAAACCTTTGCCTTGTTTCTGATTTAGTGGAATTGGTTTGTGTTTTTCTCCACCTAAGACGATGTTGCCTATGAGATTTCTGTAAACTTTGTAACCCTAATCTCTTTAGAACTTTTGATATAAAAAAGTGTTAGACTTTGTTTTAGATGCCTTTCTATATCTAGGATCATATAGTTTTTGCTTTCAGTTTGTTTATTGATTTATGTATGTTAAACCATCTCTGCATTTCTGGGATGAAACCTACTTGCTAATGGTGGATGATCTTTTTGATGTGTTCTTGGATTTGATTTGAAAGTATCTTATTGAGAATTTTGCATCTAATATTCATAAGGGGAATAGGTCTGTAGTTCTTTTTCTTTGTTGGATGGTTTGTGTATCAAGGTAACCATGGCCTCATTAAATGAATTGGGCAATGTTCCTTCTGTTTCTGTTTTGTGTATTGTCATTAATTCTTCCTTGAAAGTCTGGTAGAACCCTGTGCTAAAATCATCTGGCCCTGGCATTTTTTTTTAATTTGGGAGACTTAATGACCACTTCTATTTCATTAGTCTGTTTAAATTCAGAGGTCTGTTTAAATTGCTTATCTGATCTTGATTTAACCTTGGTAAATTGTATGTATCAAGAAAATTATTTCTTTAAAGTTTTTCATTTTTATAGAGTACAGACTTTAAAAATATGTTCTGATGACTCTCTAGATTTTCTTGGTGTTTGCTAGTGATGTCTCCGTTTTCATTCTTTGATTTTGCTAATTTGGATCTTCTGTCTCTGTCTCTTATTTATTTGGATAAGTGTTACCCTTACTGATTTTCTCAAAGATACAACTTTCCATTTCATTGATTCTTTGTATCATTGTTGGTTTGTTTCTATTTTGTTGATTTCACCTCATGTTTGATTATTTCTTTCAGCCTACTTTTTTTGTGTGTGATTTCTTCCTTCTGTTCTAGAGCTTTCGTGGGTCCTGTTAAGTTGCTAGTATGAGATTTCTTTAGTTTTCTTAATGTAGGCATTTAGTGCTATGACTTTGCCTCTCAAAACTGCATTTATTATGTCATATAAATCTGGACACATTGTGTGTTCATTTTCCTTCAAGTCTAGAAAGTCTTTAATTTCTTTCTTGACCCATTTTTCATCCCGTAGAGAGTTGTTCAGTTTCCATGAGTGTGTATGCTTCCTCTTGTGTCTGTTGTTGCTCTCGAGCTTTGGTCCAAGGTGGTCTGATAGGGTGCAGGGTTTTCTTGTATCTGGTGAGACTTGCTTTGTGTCTAAGTATGTGGTCAGTCTTAGAGAAAGTTCCATGAGGTGCTGAGAAGAAGGCATAGTAATAGTGTTTTTGTTTATTTGTTTTTTACTTTATTTTTTATGAACTTGGGTGCCCTTGTGTTTGATGAAGAACTGCAGTGTTTTCTTGGTGGATTCTTTTTTTTTACATTTATTTTTTATTTATTTATTAAAGATTTCTGTCTCTTCCCCGCCACCGCCTCCCATTTCCCCCCTCCCCCAATCAAGTCCCCCTCCCTCGTCAGCCCAAAGAGCAATCAGGGTTCCCTGCCATGTGGGAAGTCCAAGGACCACCCACCTCCATCCAGGTCTAGTAAGGTGAGCATCCAAACTGCCTAGGCTCCCACAAAGCCAATATGTGCAGTAGGATCAAAAACCCATTGCCATTGTTCTTGAGTTCTCAGTAGTCCTCATTGTCCTCTATGTTCAGAGAGTCTGGTTTTATCCCAGGCTTTTTCAGACCCAGGCCAGCTGGTCTTGGTGAGTTCCCAATAGAACATCCCCAATTGTCTCAGTGTGTGGGTGCACCCCTCGCGGTCCTGAGTTCCTTGCTCGTGCTCTCTCTCCTTCTGCTCCTGATTTGGACCTTGAGATTTCAGTCCGGTGCTCCAATGTGGGTCTCTGTCTCCTTTCATCGCCTGATGAAGGTTAATATTTAGGAGGATGCCTATATGTTTTTCTTTGGGTTCTCCTTCTTATTTAGCTTCTCTAGGACCACTAATTATAGGCTCAACGTCCTTTATTTATGGCTAGAAACCAAATATGAGTGAGTACATCCCATGTTCCTCTTTTTGGGTTTGGCTTACCTCACTCAGGATAGTGTTTTCTATTTCCATCCATTTGCATGCAAACTTCAAGAAGTCCTTGTTTTTTACTGCTGAGTAGTACTCTAATATGTATATATTCCATACTTTCTTCATCCATTCTTCCATTGAAGGGCATCTAGGTTGTTTCCAGGTTCTGGCTATTACAAACAATGCTGCTATGAACATAGTTGAGCATATACTTTTGTTGTATGATAGGGCATCTCTTGGGTATATTCCCAAGAGTGGTTTTCGTGGTGGATTCTTTTTTTTTTTTTTTAATAAATAGGTAGTGTCCTTTTTTTTTTTTTATCTCTTCTGATTAATTTTGGTTTAAAGCCTGTTTTGGAGGGGTATTAAAATGGCTACACTAACTTGCTTCTTAAGTCCCTTTGCTTGGAATATATTTTTCTCTCCCTTTACCCTGAAGTGATGTTTTTCCTTTGATGTTAAGGTGTGTTTCTTGGATGCACAGAAGGATTGATGCTGCTCTTTATATTCATTCTGTTAGTCTGTATCTTTTTATTGGGAAATCAAAACCTCTGATGTTGAGAAATATTAATGACCAATGATTGTTGCTTCCTGCTCTTTTGTTGTTGTTATTGTGGTGGTGGTAGTATATGTATTTTTTCTTTTGTGTGTGTGTGTGTTTCCCCTCTTTTGATTTGCTGTTCAAGATTATTTATTCCTTGTGTTTTCTTGAGTGTGGTTAACCTCTTTAGGTTGAAGTTTGTAGTGATATTTTATTTGTAATCTAAAAAACAAAGGTTTCCTGAAAATCAGAGCACAGAGCTCAGCCACTAGTTAGCCATAGAGGCCAGGCAGTGGTGGCACACACCTTTAATCCCAGCACTCCACAGACAAAGGCAGAATCTCTGTGAGTTCAAGGCCACCTGGCCTACGTGAGATTGAGTCTGTCTAAAACGAAACAGAACTCATACAAAGGTGATTCCAGAAGTTGGGATCACAAGTCTTTAATCCCAGCGGTGGGGAGGTGGAGACAGGTATGATATGGCTGGGTGGAGAGAGGAATATAACAAGGTGGGAGAAGATCTTCACCAACCCCGCAACTGACAAAGGCCTGATCTCCAAAATATATAAAGAACTCAAGAAACTAGACTGTAAAAGGCTAATTGTTGAAATAGGAGCGGCGGGGCTGCGTCCCCGGCATCCGGCCGCCCGCATGGCTAGCTTATGCCCAGAAATAATTACACGGAAACTGTATTCTTTTAAACATTGCCTGGCCCGGCTAGGTCCAGTTTTTTATTGGCTAGCTCTTACATATTGTTCTAACCCATTTCTAATATTTTGTGTAGCCCATGAGCTGGCTTACCAGAGAGGATCTTAACCTGCGTCTGTCTGGAGTGGGAGCATCATGGCGACTCCTCCACCAAGCCTCCTTCTCCCAGAATTCTCCTCTGTTTTCTCCACCCACCTAAGGGTGGGCCTTATCAAGGGGCCTAGGCAGTTTCTTTATTAATAA
>NW_026067940.1:1657216-1686748 GCF_014885135.2 Alexandromys fortis | reverse complement strand
CTGATGTTTCCATTTCTTCTTTCATGTTTTCAGTGCCTGGGGTTTCTTTTCCATCTCTTATATTCTCTCGGTGAGGGTTGCCTCTGAGTTCCTGTTTGAGTTCCTAAAATTTTCCTTTTCAGTTTTCCCTCTGCTTAGGTTTTCTTATTGATTTTATTTCTGCTTTCAGGTCTTGAGCTGGTTTATTAATCTCCTTTCACTGTGCTTTCAGAGATTTCTTCTTCTTTTTTTTTTTGTTTTGTTTTGTTTTTTTCAAGACAGGGTTTCTCTGTGGCTTTGGAGCCTGTCCTGGAACTAGCTCTGTAGACCAGGCTGGTCTTGAACTCTCAGAGATCCGCCTGCCTCTGCCTCCCGAGTGCTGGGATTAAAGGCGTGCCCCACCGTCGCCTGGCTCAGAGATTTCTTTAAGAAATTTATTTACTTCCTCTTTAAGACCCTCTCTCATATTCATAAAGGTCTTTAAAGGTCTTTTTCTTTTGCTTCAGCTGTGTTGGAATGTTCAGGGCCTGTTGTAGTTGTGGTTGTTGGGCTCTAAAGGGGACATCGTGTCCTGGCTGTTATTGATTGTATTTTTATGCTGATGTCTAGGCATCTGGGTTTGTGAAGACTGTAATTCTAGGTGCTGATAACAGGTCTGGTTTTCATTGGTTGGATGTTTGTTCTTTGGTTTCTATTGCCCTCACTGGTTCTTAGGAGAGTGTGGTGGCTAGCCGTATTATTTCCTAGGATAAAATTCTTCTGTGATCCTGATAGGTGTGGCCACTGCAGGGGTGTCAGGAAAAATGTGTTTATAGGTTTTGGGAGCTGACACATAGAAATGGGATGAACTGTGATGGGGGATGCTAAGGTAGTTCATAGGAGGGGAGAAAGCAAGGTGTTCCTTCAGGATCCACTTAGTCCCCTGGAAATGGAGGTAGAGAGTGGGGAGAGACCACAACAGGTACTGTGCTATAGAGCTGGGGTTGAGATTGGGGATTGAATATGGAGAAGAAAAGAGAGAAAATCTGAAGCTCACCTGCGTTGCTGGCTTCCTTGCTTCTCTGGCAGGCCTGGATATTGGGTACCCAGAGAATGCCTGCTGGAGTTGGGGGCTGGGATAATAGAATGAATTGGGAGGGAGATCTGTGTGATCCACTGGAGTTGGGGACAGAGAGGAGGGAGAAGCCACAGCAGGTATCTGCTACAGAGATGAGGATGAGACTGGGGGATTGTGCTCGGAAGAGGGGGCGATGGAAATCTCTAGTTAGGTTATCTGTCTTCCGGCCAGAACGACTTGTGGGTTCCCACGGAATGCCTGCTTGAGTTGGGGGCTGGGATAATCTGCTTGCATTTATTAAAATGGCAGTGGTTCAGAAAACTGGTGGTAAAAATCTTTGGATGGAGGAAGCTATTATTGTTGCAAATTTGATCAAAACAGAAATGCAATCATGTCTCACATCTTCATTTTGGATACTTCGATAGTTTTGGTAATTGCTAAACACAGAAAGTAAAACTTTCAGTTGTCTCTTCAGAAGATGGGCATGGATTCTCCTCCAGTTAGTTCAGGATTCTCCTCCAGTTAGTTCACGTGTCTGTGAATAAATGTTACATTTACTAGATGAGCCACGATTTGAGAAAAAAAAAATCACCACTAAAGCAAGAGAAGTACCGTGCTCTCAAAGGATGTGCTGAAGAGGCTCTTAGAGCAGCTGTGGCATTTGGAGCCACTACATCTTGTTGAGATCATTTCAACTAAATATGCACAAGGGAGGAGTAAATATAAGACCAGAGTAAGGGCTGTGAATGTGCCGGGGACAGCAGGGAGGGGGACACGAAAGCGTTTCCTATCAGAAGCTCAGTGTGTGGCCACAGAAATGTAACCAAAGCACGTGCTCCTTCTACCCTGGGTGCAATATCGAGCCGCCAGAGATCATCATGACACTTTCTACCACCTTGAAAACATTCCACACACACAACTGGGAGACAAAGCCATGTCCTGATAAACCGATCCCTCAGACACCACTCTCTCAGACTGTCCCTCTGCACCTCAAGATTTTATACCTTATGGGGACTGCAGTATGATAAGACTCAGAAGAGGCGTGAAGTGTGTCTTTCTCTGTAAAGGGGGCAAGGTAGTGGTAAGGGAGCAGTTATGGGGCTTTGAACACAGCTTGCCCTCCAAGCATGGTTCCGGAGGGTCTATATTGAAGAGGTGGGCCTGGTAATTCATTACTTTAAAATGAAAAGAAATTGCTGCTGTGTTCCTTTAAATTTGTCTGGTGGGTTGAAAGTGTTAGAGCACTTTGCTAGTTATTGCTTCCCATTTAGAAATGTGAGGAAAAACTCTTTTCCCGGATATAAAATTTTATGTGTGAGTGTTTTGCCTGCATTTATGGCTGTACATCATGTGTGTTTCTGGTGCCCATGGTGACCAGAAGAGGGCATCAGCCACGTGAATGGTGGTAATCAAACCTATCAAATCAAGTCAGTGTCCTTCACTGCTGAGCCATCTTTCCAGCACCCAAAGCTCTTTTTCTGCACTCAGAACTTTAACATCATTGGACCCTCTCAGGCTTCCTCTCTACCCATCCCCATTCCTTTGTGTCAATCACAGACACCCAGAAATACTTTGTACAGAAGAGCCCCTGATGTCAGGGGCCTCACTAGGCTTTGACTCATCTAGCTTGATGTGAGATTCCCCTCTGTATGCTAGGAATATGTTTTATTACCATTGGTTAATAAAGAAGCTATTTTGGTCAATGGTTTAGCAGAGTAAAGCCAGGTGGGAAATCTGAACAGGTGGGAAATATATATATAGAGAGAGTAGACAAAGCCAGAGAGATGCCACATAGCTGCCTAAGGAGAAAGATGCCCAGAACCTTTCTGGTAAACCATGGCCTTGTGGCAATACACAGATCAATAGAAATGGGTTAATTTGGTGCATGCCTTTAATCCCAGCACTTGGGAGGCAGACAAAGGTGGTTTTCTGTGAGTTTGAGGCCAGCCTGGTCTACAGAACTAGTTCCAGGACAGTTAGGGCTATACAGAGAAACCTTGTCCTGAGAAGACAAAAAAGAAACAAAAAAGGTAGAGAAAGAAAGGATATGGATTTTGTTCAGTGAGTATGTGGGGAGGATTCAGAAGGAGTCAGGTAAGAGAAAGCATGATCAGAATATAATGAATGAAAAGATTCAATAAAAATCAAATGGAAATAAGATTAAATTAACATTCCTCTTCTCCCTTAAATTAATATTTTATCTCTTGCATTTAAATTTTTTTAATACTTACTTTTCGGAGGGAATGTCCTCTCTTAGGAGATCTGCAAGCCTATATGTAGATCTCACACGTTCACGGTAGGAATGTAAAGTATACCTAGGGGACATCTGCTTTACCTGACACCTGCTTAAGGGCTGCAGAACATTGGTCTGGGATCCATTAACTTTGCTTTTATTATTAGCAGGCTTCTTACTTCTAGAATGAAGGCTGATTAAGGAATACTTACACTTTGTGTAAATTCCCTTGATTTTGAGTTTCCATTGAGATATTGAAGGCAAAGACGTTTTTCCTCTTGCATAGTCTTAATGGGTGGTGGTGGATATTAACTCAGCCTGCATGTCATAGATTGATCCCAAGGGGAATAATGTAAAATGTGGGTAGATATTGGCTAGTATCCCCCAAATCTTCTTATTTGGAATCAGAGTACCTAAAGTCCTCCCCCAAATGTTCATCTGTGAAGTTGCTGGGGCCAAAAGAGAAAAGCCTGCAGAAGCTTCTAACTGGAGAGCTTAGGAAGGGTCGGGACATGAACAGAATCTGCATAATTTCCCCTTAAAATAACCTCAAAACTGTTTATCATGAAGTAGCTTAGAGCTGGAGTCCAGTTTTTATCTGGGGTAACAATTAATACAAAGGGTTGTGATTCCAGGGCTCTGAAAACTAATTTCTGTTAATATCCTGCATAAGCGTATTTGAGTGGTAACCAATGTGACCATCCTAAAAGTTCCCTTCTGTACCCGTTCTTTCCTCATTGCTATGACAATATACCTGATATGAAAAATCTGAGGGGGAAGGGCTCATTTTGAATCAGCTTAAGAAAACAATACATTTCCCGACTTCCCTGACTTGAAATAATCACACAGAAACTATATGATTTAAATTACTGCTTGGCCAATCACTTAAGCATATTGCTAGCTAGCTTTTATATCTTAAATTAACCCATTTCTATTAATCTGTGTATCGCCACAGGGCTGTGACTTACCAGCAAGGTTCTAGTGCATCCAGCAGCCTGGCTTCTGCCTGACTCTGCCCACTCTCTCTCTATATCTTTTTCAGCCTGGCTTTACTCTGTTAAGCCATTGGCTGAAAGCAGCTTCTTTATTAGCCAATTGCAATAAAACATGCTCATAGCATACATCACCTCCCATATCAATTGTGAATCAGTACACAGAGACTGGGCCTGGAAGCCGAACCCCAGGACCGACTTCTAATCAAGAGTAAAACCCTAAGGTTTCCACAACCTTACTAACTCCACTAACTGGGAACGAAGTGTTATATACATGAGCCTGTTGGAGACATTCATGTCCAAACCATAACACCATCTCGATAGATGTTAAAAGATCTTATTGAAAGGGTAGAAAAGTCTGTGCAAGATGGCAAACTTGAATAATGATTTTCATCTGAGAGGCACCTTTTCATGTATCTCGATCTTTAGTATTGATCATTCGATAACATTGACCTATATGAAGATTATCTCACAACAAACACATGTTCTAGACTGCTAAGCCTACAGTAGAATTTATCTCGACTCACAGTGCAGTGAGTGGGGAGCCCACAAGACCACCCGAGCTGTGTATCAGTTAAGTTTAGTCTGTGTGTGTGTTGGTGCACATCTGTATGTATGGAGGTCAGAGATCAACCTCGGGTGTTGTTGCACAGAACAGTCATCTATCTTGCCTTCGGAGGCATGTCTTTTCCTGGGACCTGGGGCTTGCTCTTTATGCTAGGCTGTTGGCCCATGAGCCTCAGGAGCCCTGTCCCTGCCTGTCTGATGCTACAACTGCTAGCGTGCACCACTATGTACTCCTCTTACGTGGCTTCCAGGGATTGAGCTCGGGGTCCATGCTCGTGTAGGAAGTTGAGGGAGCTATCTCACTAGCCCTGGGGATTTTTTTTTGTTTGTTTGTTTTTGAGACTGGATTTCTCTGTGGCTTTGGAGCCTGTCCTGGAACTAGCTCTGTAGACCAGGCTGGTCTCGAACTCACAGAGATCCGCCTGCCTCTGCCTCCCGAGTGCTGGGATTAAAGGCGTGTGCCACCATCGCCCAGCTACCCTGGTGATTTTTTAAGTGAGATGGATTACACATAAATTCCTTCTTCGCTAGAGCAGTGGTTCTCAACCTTCCTAATGCTGCAACCACTTAACACAGTTCCTCATGTTGTGATGACCCTCAATCATAACATTATTTTTGTTGCTTCTTCATAGCTTGAATTTTGCTTATTAACTGTAGTGTAAATATTTGTGTTTTCTGATGGTCTTAGGCAACCCCTGTGAAAAAATTGTTCAACCCCAAAGGCGGAACGAGCCACATTTTGAAAATCGTTGTACTAAAGTAATAAAATCAAAGGACTTTAGGTCTCTAAGGAGGCTGAAATATCCTTCAGCACTGTATTTCTATGGGATAGAAATAAAACAGTTATGAAATTACATCAAATGGCATCAGATATATTGAGTGTGTAACATGATTGAATATGTCTATAATAAAAAAATTAGCTACTTGCTTGCTGGGTTTTAAAATTGTGGATCTGAATCCAGGTTATGCTACTTGCTCTAGAAACTTGAAAAAAAATGACTTAAATTCTTCAGTTTGCTTATCTATAGAAGGGGCTAATAGAAATATCACATAGAGGTACCGTAATGATCAATAACAGAATACAAATGAAACTCATTGTATAATATCTAACTCTAATGCTTGGTATTCAGATGGTTGTTTTCATTTGTAAAATAGAAGTCTGAAACAAATTACTTAGTTCCCTATTGTATGGAATACATGCTCAAGTAATTCGGAGAGCAGCTGCGATGCTTTATCTTTTCAGTTGAGCCAGCGGTGAGGGAATACATAAATGTCCTATTATGTCTAAGCAAACGGGTCATCGTAAACTAGAGCTCAGGTCAGCGCAGAGGGTTGATACACATTAACCTGGTGCAGCAAGGCAGTCCTGAGCTGGAGGGAGGCCAGGGCTCCCTGAGATGAAATGAAGTCTCCCAGTAGCAGGCTTTCAACTCATATTCTATACAGTGACTAAACCCTTCTTGTTACATGAAAACCTAAAGGTTTTATTTTTTTAGTTCAATACGAATCCATCTCCTTTTCTTTCTTGTACACACAAGGAAATGCTACAATCGCTCTCCATAGACCGCTGCCTTGTAAAGAATCTGCAGTGTCCACAGGCGGCTTCGGAGGAGATTGGACCGATTTGAATAAAACCTGTAATCTGAAGGTAATTAGTTTTGTAAGGCGCAATAAACATCCATTGTTGGGTCTACAGAGCATGAGTTGGTGCTATTGTGAGGAAGATGTCTTTTTAGCTCCCAGGCTGTTATGAAAAATCTCAGAGGCCACAAGTCTGGGGAAGAAAAAAAAAACCCAAAACAACAAGGACAAGATAATGACTGAAGACACAATTAATCCAGCTGCCATTGCCTAGCACAAACTGTTACAACAATCAGAGAAAAAGCTGTGTAGGGGTTAGAGCAAGAGGAGTTAAAGCGCAGTGTTTTTTTTTTTTTTTTTTTAAACCCGCAAGCTTCAATGAATAGAGTGAGCTCTACTGGAGAAGGTAAAAGAGCCCAAGACCCCGTGTTATTAAGAACGGGGCAAATGAATTTACCATAGTTGTAGAAAACGTGGAGGAAGAAGTATGTCGATGTGTAGGGACATTAGACAGCATTTAGGTAAACGCTTTTGTTCCTTAGGCGTGACCTCAGCTTGTGTGTAGGGAAGATTCGAGAAGCTGATAGAGAATATCAAAATATCAAGCACTCCTGACTCAGACTCCCCTTTGGCCCACTGGGGCTGTGCAGTGGGAGCCTGGAAGAGTTGGCTCGAGTGGGCTCTGAAGGTCGGCTTTTATCTGCCAGTAATTTTCTGCAATTCTCAACTCTTCAGATTTTCTCTGCAGTGACCTGGAGTGTGAGAAGGAGCAAGAAGCAAGATCTTTCTGGTCTGCTTACGACCCCAGGGGCTTGCCCAGGTGGCACCCGACTTAACCCGCAAATCTGAAGTGGGAAAGAGCCACCTTTCCCACACAGAAGCTGAAGGCTCAAGCAGAGAGATTTCTGCTGTCCCTGCTTCTTACTCCTCTTTCTAAGAAACAGACTCAGGCAGCAACTTAACTAAAACCTCATTTTTAAATCAGTGGCCATTTTACATAAAGTTGCAAAATATAACACGAGAATTCTCAGCCTCGTGAGAACTTCTAGATTCTTGCTCACTTTTAGTTCTCAGAAGTGGGAGGCATCCTCTTGCCCCGTGCTACATAGGGTGGAACCGTTTGATTAGAACTGGGCTCAGCTAAACCTCTTCTTGTCTGTGTCGTCTATGTCGCATGACCCCGATGCATCGATTCCCAGACATTCTTGCCAGTCATATGCAAAGCTGCACACAGAGACCATTGTCTTCATGTCTGTATCTCAGAAAGCCTCCCTCCTCACTTGTTGACACAGTCTATAGAGGTACCCAGGTTTTAAACTGGGCACAGCAGTGAGCCGTAAAGACTGGGAAGAATCACACATAAGTCTTAAAGAAAAAAGAAAGCAAAGCAAAGCAAAAAGCAGGGCTGCCTTATTTCAATGGCTCGTGATTTGAAAATTCCATTTCTATCACACCTTATCATCCTTTTCACACAAATTATTCTCAAGAAGAGTCTCCATGATTTCCCAGGCCCAAGGAACTTTTCACCAAGGTAGCAGCTGGGTTTGAACTAAAGCTCTCACGTCTGTGTTTCCATGGAATAGGGCCTTCATTGAGGTTCAGCAACGGCAGGCAAACAAGCACGCCTGCGATAACAACTCAGGATACCTGCTATCATCTGAACCAGGCAGACAGGGATCACCACCAGTCTGTTCCTGGCGATCACAGGGACACACTTACACATAAATATACTCCTCATTTCTTCAAAATTCAAATTTGCCTGGGTAGCCTGGATTTTCCCTTTTAAATCTATTTGGACTCACCCTGATCACAGGCAGT
This sequence comes from Alexandromys fortis, assembly GCF_014885135.2. Classification (NCBI taxonomy): domain Eukaryota; kingdom Metazoa; phylum Chordata; class Mammalia; order Rodentia; family Cricetidae; genus Alexandromys; species Alexandromys fortis. The sequence continues at coordinate 1,678,521 of NW_026067940.1, read as the reverse complement.
TCCACCCAGAGTGGTGAAGAACTCGTTTACAACTTTTGAGGGGCTTCTGTTTGTTGTTTCATTGCTTGGATCCTTTCAGCACTGAAGTAGACAAGATGGTCAGAGCTCCACATATGCATGTGCGCGTGCTCTCTCTCTGCAGGAAGACATTGTCCTCTAACGGTCTGTTCTTGACCTGCCATGTTCTCTATAAAAACATTCAAATGTTGTTTCGTTATTTTTCTCATTTCAAACCTATTGACTTGCCAAAATTTCAGGCATCAATTTATGATAGTTGAGAAAAAAAGTTGGGAGTAGGGTATGGATTCTCAAAACTGTATGACATTGAGCTGTGTTCTACTAAGGCCTAGACACCCACACAACCTGTATAGAAAGTCGGTTGGCAAGATTAACAAGTCATTGAGAGGTTTGCTCTTCACTCAGCTGCCATCTGGTGACCCTGGGATAGGAAATTCAAAATGTAGTTTACTCTCATTATGATATTATGACAATGTCAAAGAGAAAACAGTTACAGGCTTGCACTGCGGTACCTGGTTTTGATGTGAGTCCTGGGGTTCCAAACTTAGATCCTCAAGACTATGCAGCATAAAGTTTGCCAGCTGAACCATCTCCTCAGCCTCTAAATGTGCCGTTTGGACAAACACATACTGTGTATGACATAGATTATTATCACTATTGCCCAGGAAGGCCTCCCCATGCTCTACTCCAGAGCTGTCTGCTCCTACAGTGACTTCCCTTCCACTATAGGCGTGTCTGGCTTGTCCTGGAGCTTCGTGAATGTACATCCACACACGTGTACTCTCCTATGCAGGCATAATAGATCCCGAGTGATCTTTGAAAATCTTGGTGGCAGGAGGTGAAGCCAGAGAGGATGTCAAAGGAGGACTGTGACGGATTCTGTTAAGGACTTTTTCTATGTAGTGCTTCTCTGCCCCTATACGTGTCCGTGTGAGGAACAGACCACCAGTTATTTTTGTCTATATTCTGATAAGCTGGAAAAAGCCCAGTGCAGCACCTTAGACTGTGTTTACTCATGGAAAATTCACACTGATGGAAGGTTCACACTGAAAGAAGGTTCACACTCATGGAAAGTTCACAATCATGGAAGGTTCACACTCATGGAAAGTTGTTTGTATTCAGGGAAGGTTCACACTCATGGAAGGTTCACAATGAGAATGTTGTGTCACCTTGCTGATGCTGAGTGACTTTAAAATGTTTTCATTACATGTAAATTTATTTATTGTATATATGTATGTGTGTGTGATCATGTACGTACATGTACTCAGACTACGATGTATGTGTGAAGCCCATTATGTGGGCTCTGGGATTAAACTGAGGTCATCAGGCTTGGCAGCAAACACCTGTACCCATTTCGCTGGCCCCTGATATATAATATAATATATATACTTTCGTGTGGCTCAGTATCAGGCTATATTTGAAGGGAAATGCTAAAATCTTCATTGGAACTGGATTACTGCTGACCTTAGCATTCCTTAAATTAACCATTCAGGAAATGCAAGATTTATAAGTTGGGGGCTATTTTTTTTTCTTCTGAAAAAAGGTCTTAATAATTCAAAGAACTTTGTAATGATTTTGAAAGTGCATGCTAAGTACTTGATGGATTGGATCAATTCAGCCTTTGTAGTGCTCTGCGTCGACATCCTCCTCTCCACATATGGAAATTCGACAGATGTACAGAAAATGCTACCCGGGGCGTCCCGCTGCTCTATGGCATTTCCTTGCGCATTTCGTTGGAGGAAAGACGTGTCTGTGCGCTTCATAGTGAGCCATTAACTATAAAAACAAGCTAATTCACAATCCCGCTTTGATCTGGATTTCCTGTGATTTATCTCTGCTGTCTTAGCATCCCCTAAATTCCTGATTGTCATTAACTCCCCAAATATTTACATCACTCCAGATAATCAATGCTTATCACAGTCAATACAGATGTTACAAGCTCCCAGAAGAAAGATGGTGTCAGCATAATGCCATTTTAATTATTGCAGCATGTGTTTTGCAACTGTATCTTTTGTTTACGGCCTCAGTGAGCACAGTCGTGGTGTATTTATAATTCACAGAAAGTATTAAAATGATTGAATGTTTGGATTATAGCCTTGCCCAATCCAAAGGCTTAAAGCAATAGTGTGTAACTGCATAAAGGTACTAATGCGTGTTTAATTAATTTTAATCATACCAGTGAGGCTATTATCTTCAGTTTTGGTTCCCTTGCAGGGTTCTGCAACTGCTATGTAAAACAAATTTGTGTGTGGATGTTCTAATGATATAAAATATCCAATTTAAACTCACCTACTAATTCTGTTAATGAAATCACATGATGAGTTAGTCTAGGGGAACCCAAGCTCTATTCTGATTCTTGGGATGATGGCACTTGACTTGCAGACTTTGTGTCCAAGCACCACAAACCTCACTTTTATCTGCACAGAAGATGGACACCAAAAAGTGCTGCGAGATGTGGAATGTTTAATTTCCGAACTTCCTATTGGGTATCTCATGCCCAGTAAGGATTGAGCCGCAACAGTTTGCTGGGGCAATGTTGTCTAGCTTTTCTGCTTCGGTGTCCCTTGTAAATGCCATGCTTCTGCCGCAGGCCCATTAATCCTTCTTCCTAAAAGAACTGCGTTTTTGTATCAAGGTGTTGCACCAACGTCAGCAGCACAAAAGTTTAAGTTTATGACGTGTACGGTAGAAGATCAGGCTCTCACCCCATCCACGCAGCTGCACCTGCAAGTGAGAGGCAGCCAAGCCTCCGACTGCCTTCTCTTGATAATTTTAGGGAATTTTGTGAGGATACATTTGGATACTTTTGTCCTTGTCCTTCCCCACGAGAGAGGTAAGCTGTAAAGCACAGTGTCAATAAATAAGTCATTACAGGGGCTCAGGTTTTTCTTTTATGAGACATCAGAAAATGGTACTGATAACATTAGAGTTATAACAGAAGGAGGACTGTGACATAGCTAGATACTTCTTGTTTTTAGTTTTTTTTCTTTCTTTTTTCTTTTTTTTCTAAATCCACTGAAATAGAGCCCATGGAAAAGTCCATGGTCCAGGTAACAAAGCGGGGCACCATCCCCAGTATGCCTTCTCCTAGGTTCTGATCATATGAGAAAACATGGTGTTTGTCTTTCTGGGTCTGGCTTATTTTACCCATTGTGATGTTCAATAGTTTCATCCCTCTGTTGTGAATGGCATGATTTTCTTCTTCCTTGTGATTCTCTGTGTTTACATATCACCTTTAAAATTCCATAAGTCCTTTGAAGCTGAGTTTACAATCTTTCTCTTGTGAGTATCTTTGCAGTGGGCATGGCTGAGCTGGTGTGTGTGTGTGTGTGTGTGTGTGTGGTGTTTGTGTGTGTGTGTGTATGTGTGTGTGTGCTCTGCTGAATCAGATTCCTTTAGGTACATGCTCAGGAGTGCTATAGCTGGGTCTTCTTATAGCTTTCCTTTTAGGTTTTTGAAGAACGTACATACTAATTTCCATAGTGCCTGGTCTAGTTTATAGTCCCACCAGTGATGTGTAAACTCCCCCTATCAACCCTCTCTCTCCCCAGCATTTTTTTTTCAATGATAGCTATTCTGACAGGAGTTAAGATAGATTCTCAGTGTAGTTTTGATTTCCATGTCCCTGGTGGCGAAGAATGTTGAGCATCGCACCCCTCCCCCACCAGTTAACCATTTGTCCTTCATCTTTTGAGGACTATTTATTTCATTTGCTCATTTGCCGATTGGATGGTTCTGTTTTTCTGGCTTAGTTAAATATATATTTTTTTAAAATTGAAAATAGATTCTCCTCACATACAATGCCTCTCAACCACAGTTTCCCCTCTCTCCATTCCTCCCAGCTCCCCGACTTCCCCTCTCGCTCTGATTCCCTTTAGAAAAGAGCAGGCCTCCAGGAGGCAGCAACCAAAGACGACAAAACAAGATACAATAAGATAAGGCAAAAGCCCTCATATCAAGGCTGGCAATCCAGCAGGAGAAAAGAATCCAAAAAGCAGGTGAGAGAGGCAGAGACTCACCGGCTCCTACAGTTAAGAGTCTCACAAAAACACCCAAGCTAACAGCCATAACATAAACAGAGGACCTGCTGCCGACCCCTGCAGGCCCCATGCTTGCTGCCTCAGTCTCTGTGAGCCCATGGGAGCCCTGCTTAGTTGATTCAGTGGGTCATGCTCTCTTGGTGTTCTCCACCCCTCTGACTCCTCCCCCTTTCCACCGGTTCCCCGAGCTCCAAAGGGGGGGGGGCGCAGATGGAAACCTCCAGTTTAGACTCCCTCTCCACGAAATGTCCAGCTGTGATCTCGGTACCTGACCCCAGCTGTCTGGCTGTGGATCTCTACACCTGCTCTCGTCTGTTACTCATAGATCTAGAGATCAATCACCTGCCCGATACGTAGCTGGCCAAAGGTTTCCTCCCATTCCGTAGGCTGTCTCCTCCTGTTCTGGAGGCTGCCTTCTCACTTGCTTGTTTCCTGGCTACGCTGAAGCTTTCTCATTATATCATCCTTTTGTCCGTTTTTAGAATTATTCTCAGAGCTGTTGAAGTCCTTTCCAGAAAGTTCTCGTCTATGCCTGTATCTCGAAGTGTTTCCCCAAAGCAGTTTCAGAAGTTCAGGTCTCATTTAAGATCTTGGATGCATTTTTTTGAATCTTTTTTTTTTTTTTTTTTTTTTTTTTTTTTTTTTTTTTTTTTTTTTTNTTTTTTTGTACAGGGTGAGAAGTATAGATCTAGGGTCAATCCTATGGGCGTCGGTAACCAGTTTTTCTAGGATCATTTGTTGAAGAGGCTCTCTTTCTTCCCATGTTCTTATTTATCATCACATGGATGCCTATGCGCTTATGGGCGATGCTTTAACATTTCAGTACTTGTATGCAAAGTCCGATGTGGTGGCGTACACACAGAATCCCAGCGTGTGGAAGGCGGAAACAGGACGATCACGATCTAAAGCCAATCTGGGGTATATAGTGAGATCTTGTCTTAAAATAAAACAACAAACCAAATCCAAACTCTTCTCTTTTCAATAAAATAAACAAATTAATGACATAAAACCCAGTACTTGTCTACAAGGAGTAACTTTCATATCTGTTATCCTAAAAATGTATTATTTTGTTACGTGCAAAATATTAAAAATCCTAGCTACTAGCTCTCTTGAAATAGTTGCTGCTGCTCATAATTATTCTGTGCCATTCACTATCCCACTGTCGTTTATTAACTGCTAAGTATCTTTTCTGAAATCTGGAAAATTTTATTCAACTCATATATTTGACTTAAGTTAAAACTAAATAGAAACCATTCTAAAAAAAACAAAGGGCCATAACCCAAACCTACTTTTAAAAACTAGAAAAAGAACCATTTCCCCAGAAAAACAAAAACAAAAAACAACCAACGTTCCCATGTTCTCTCTGATAGGCTGCTCCATTCTTTAAAAAGTTGCCATCCCCGGGTTCCTTTATCTTTCCCAATCTAGGCAATGGCATAGTTTTCATCACTCATTTCCCCACCATTTTGAGATCCCACAGAGGAACGAATAAAGAGGTAATTATGAGAGCATGTAGGAAGTAAAATAAGAGAGGTTTGCCTCGGACGTTCCTGCGTCCCGCGGATAGGATGCCTGGCCAGCTTAGAGCAGAAGGAGGCGCAAGAGGCTCCCTTGTGCACGTTTGTCTGGAGGATAAAGAGTTTGAAGAGCGAGGAGAGGTTAAGCCGCCTTTGGAGACGTAACGAGGCTTATAGGAAGACACACAGGCACATGGGCTCCTAATGCCACCGTCTGTAGCCATTTCTACAGCCACGACACAAGACTAGCTGCCTTTCCCAGCTGGACGTATCAGAGAAACGGCGGCAGCCCCTCGACAGAATCACGACCGAAGTATGTTAGATAACGGCAAGTTTTCCTTTAAAAACCATCAATCTTCATTTTCTAAAACGGCATTACTGTGTGCCACTGAAAGGGCCTCTGTTTATATTAAAAAAGCGATCCATCAAGGATCAAAGGAAGCTAGGGCATGGGAATCAATTTTGCTGAAAAATGATTCAAGTAATTTATAATGCCCTGTTTTTCTTTAGCCTATATTTTTGGCTCAAGTTCTCAAGATTTACTAAATTTTCCTTATTTTGGATCATGCTAATCCTTGAAAACGGTTGAATCGGGACAGTTTTATTATTTGATTATTTTTAAAGATTGTAATGCAATTACATCATCTCTCTTTTTTTTTTTCCTTCCTTCAAACTCCCATTTACCCATTCTTGGTCACTTTCAAATTTACGGTCTCTTTTTCTTGTATTGTTGTTACACATATATTAATAACATGCACACACATATAACACACACATACACATACATGCTCATAAACACATAAACATAACCTGCTCAGTCTGTAACTATGCAGCTATATAAAGCATGTATTTGTATGTTTATCCTTTCAGGCTGACCATTTGGTACAGAAAGACTATTTCTTCTGCTCTCAGCACTCCTTAGTTACTTGTAGCTCCTTGTGTGGGGTTGAGGCCTCGTGAACTTCTCCCAGCCCTTCATCCGTGCTAACATGGTGTTGCCCTTGTTCAGCCTATGTTTGGGCAGTCATGTTGCTGAGACCTTATGGATGTAGCTTCTGACATTCCTAGGAGACACAATCTTACAGCACACTTCCTGTTTCTCTGGCTCTGGCTCGTACAATCTTTCTATACCTTCCTTGACAATCACCCCTGAGCCGTAGGTGCAGGAGTTGTATTGTAGATGATGTATCAGCTGGGTCTGGACTCTACAAGTCTGCATTTTGAAAGGTTGTGGTTTTTTGCTAAGGAGTCTGTTTGTTGCAAAGAGATGTTTCCTCAATGGGGGTGAGGACTACACTTAGCTGTGGGTGCAGGGAGGCAGGCTCAGTGGCTGAGAGCATCTACTCCTCCTCTCGCAGACGACCAGCATCCATCCACATCAGTTGATTTATAACCTCCTGCAACGCCAGTTCCAGAGGATTTGGTACCCTCTTCAGGCACCTGCATTCATATTTAACTCCGTACAAATGTAATTAAAATAATATCTTAAAAACAAATGAATAATAGTGATATTAACTGAATATAATTTATACACTAATTTAAAAACACCTGTTATTCTATTTATTAAAGCTAAATCCTCCAGGGTGTGGACTCCTGAGATACAGATAATAAATATGTTTTTTGAAACATTTCATAATCCAAATCAATTTACTCATTAACTTATAAATAATTTATTTGTGTATCTGGTGAAATATGTAAACCAATTAATTGGCTTTAGGTGTAGAGAATATGTGGTCCATTAGCTTATAATCCTCAAAGCCTAGAAAATCCAAACAGGGGTTGGGGTCCTAGAACTCCCTAGTGTGACTCTAGTGGGTGTCACCCTCATGACCTCACTCTGAATAGCATCAGTCCTTGGGGTTGTGGATAGCGGCTGATCTGAGTCAGCAATGTGGGCTTGGAGGGATATTTTCTTTCAAATATCTTTAATCAATGAGAAGTTATTTAATCTTGTTGCCTATCTTCTCTTAGACTCAGTTTGAGGAAACTCTTTGTGAGGATGGTGTGCAAAGGTATGGCTGAACCGAAGTTTCTATAGTCTTAAGTGTGAGAAACCCTGGAATAAACATATTCTTTCTTTGTAGAATCTCCTATGGCATCATTGTGTGTGTGTGTGTGTGTGTGTGTGCGTGTGTGTGTGTGTGAATACTAGGGTTAGAACTCAGGACTTTGTTCATTTAAGGAAAGCACACTTTCCCCTGAGTTCTTCTTGAAGCTTTAAAATGCATTGTGAATCTATCAGTAAGGACTGTGGTGGGCATTGCTTCCTAAGTTTTAACACCCTAGAAATAATTGCAGACAGAATCCACCCTACTAGCATCCTGAGGTCCTGAAAGTCTAGTTATTTTCTATTCATAGATGATATGATTGATGGACCATTGTGAGAGTTTCTATTGTTGTGAAGAGACACCATGACCACGGTAGCTTTTATAAAGAAAAGCATTTAATTGGGGCGGCAGATTACAGTTCAGAGGTTCAGTCCACTATCGCCATGCCAGGGAGCATGGCAATGTGTATCAGACTGGTGCTGGCTGCATCTTGATCAGAAGGCAACAGAAAGTGGACTGTATGTCACACTGAGCAAAGCTTGAGCTGAAGAGACCTCAAAGCCCGCCCCCACAGTGACACACTTCCTCCAACAAGGCCAAGCCTACTTCAGCAAGGCCACACCTCCTAATAGTGCCACTCCCTTTGGGGGTCATTTTCTTTCAAACCACCACCGCTGAATCTGAAAGAATAGAGGAGGACTCTAGAACAGGAAACAACCCTGAGTATAAAGTTAGCAGAAGAAACGCAAATACTCTAGACTCTACAAAATAAAAACAAGCACTAAACCACTTTGTTCTCCATCTTGAAAAACATCCTCCTTTTCTTAGTGCCGGATCAGAAAGCAGCAGCCACAGTGCTGGGGATAGTGCAGGCTGCTCAGTTAGCGCAGCAACTTTGACGTTCTTTTTTTTTTTTTTAAATCATACCATAATTTTCTTTTAGATTAACTTTTGAGCAATCAGTAGATGGATCCACCCTAAAATTCCTTTACTTACTTTCAAGTACAAACAAATAATTATCTCTTGCACGTCTTATACATGTGGTCACAGCAGCTGTGAGTTCATGTATACAAAATTTCCCTATCTCTAGGATACTGTTTGCTGCAGACATTCACTATCTCTGGTCTTTCCAGTCTTGTTACTTCCTCTTCCAAGATGGTCCCTTAGCCTCGGAGGAGGGAGGGGTGTGCTATAGATAGTCACATTTGCAGGTAAGTACGCCACAGTCTCTTATTCTCTGCCCATTGATCAGTGTGAGCACATTAATCATCGTCTATTGCAAGAAGAAGCTTCGCTGATGAGGGCTGAGAGATACACTAATCTATGGGTGTAAAGATAAGAACATTATTTTATTGCTGCACAGATAAATAACTTTTCATGCGATCTTAAAGGCTAGTTACAGATAAACCATTCCTTACCATTTAAAGCATCACACAAAATTAGCAAGTTTCCGAATTGATTTTCTTTGACATTGTGAAATGAGAACCCACGTATTTTTTTGGAATTATACAACAAACTATTGCAAAAAATGAAGCGTTGGAAATCAATTCAGATGTTAAGTACAAAGGCCATCTTGGCTCATTAAGTAAAAATATCTCATTTAATGAGCAAGAAAGCACTGGAGCACACTGAACCCTGACACAAAGCAAATTATTTTAGTGATAAATTATATTTTATGGGGAGTGTAAAAGTTAATAATACTCAAGGGGATGGTGATAAATGCAGAGGTGTAACTAACTTCGCTGCCCGCTTTACAAACATACCGTGGGGGCTTACTTGAGTGAGAGGAGCCTAAACAGACAGACCAGAAACCACACAGAACCAAACAGCACCTGGGTCCAGATGTGTGCATCAGGGCATCTTTTAGATTTTTAGATCCCCCTTTTCTCCCTCTATTTTTCTTTGTTTTAGGTGGTTTGCAACATTCTGCTTCCTTCAGTTTTCGTTTCATTTTTGACCTTGCATCAGGTGAAGCTGCAGCTGGCCTCTTATCTCCAGACAGGCCTGTAAAACTAGCCAAGCGCTCACCACCTCCGGTGTCCCGTGAGTGACCTCCCTTCAAGAGGACCAGCATATTTGTGAAGAAACAGTGGGTTAGCCTTCGTGTTGGCCGTGTCCTAGCTTTTCTCTAACAAAACTTTCTCTGTGGTGCTAAACAGAGCCATGAGCAGGTGCGTGCCAGAGTCTCCAGGGGGCCTTGATGGCCCTGTGCAGGTCTGTTCTGCAAGTCCCTACACACCAGGAAGACCAGGGCGAGTGGCATCTGTGGTCTAGGCTAATTCTAGGTTTGGACTGAGAATGGAATTGAAGGAAATGATTTTTTAAAAAAATTTAAAAAATCCTTTCAATTCAAAAGGTGAATATTTTTGTTATTTTTATTTTATCTCTTTTTTTGAAATAAAATTTGTTCATCTTTCATAAAAACTTGTTTTCACAAACAAAGCTTTACACTGTTTGAAAAATTCACAATAATTGTTTCTAGATAGAATTAATAGGAAGAAATTAGAAAAAAATTAAGGGCATCTTCTATATAGTCACTTTTGCTGGATACAAGATTCTTGTTTTGCTTTATTTGTGATATCAATCATCTATCTATCTATCTATCTATCTATCTATCTATCTATCTATCTATCTACACCACATGTGCAAACTGAACTTGTAACAGTTGAAGCTGTTGCGGGGTCCTGAACTCCTGGCAGGTCTTCTGAGATTAGACAAGCTTTGTATAAATTCTCTTTTAAAAAATGCTTGTCTCTGATTCCTTGACAAATGTATTTATTTATTTATTTTTTGTTACTGTGACAAAATATCTGAGCTTGTCACTTAAAAAGAGGAGTGGTTTATTCAGGCTTACAGGTCTGAAGTTTCAGGACATGGCCATTGAGCTCTGCACACAGGGCGGCGGCAAGGAAGAACCGCACAGGGGTGCTCAGCAGGATGACGGAGCTCCGGTCCTCAAAGCCCCTCTAAGGGCATGTCTCCACCGACTTATCTTCCTTTTAGTAAACCCCACCTCCTCCAAGTCCCAGAACCTTCCAGTAGGGTCCCAGGGTTTAGCAGATGTGCCTTTGGGGACATTTAAAGCCCGGACAGTAGAAGGATAGCATGGCTGTTTCTGTGGTCTCGTGACCTGTGTGCCTGCTCTTGTTCCTCTCTGCCTGCGACACGCGCACAGCTGGCCACGTGGCGTGCTCCTCTACTCACGGTTTCTTCCCAAAGGTTAAACCAGTGCGGCTGTGACTGCCTACTGAGCAGCTCCCCCACCTTCTCACAGGCACCCCTCCGTTCTCCTTTTTGCCATCTTCTGCCATACGTTTTAGCCACATTTGCTCACACTGCATTGTGTGTGTGTGTGTGTGTGTGTGTGTGTGTATGTGTGTTCCTGTAAACATTTGCTTCAGGGATATCCCGCAAGGCAAGCTAACCCTAAGACTTGGTCATTAAGGTTTTGTTTGTTTATGAGATTCTTTGACGCTTACTTTTGATTGAGAAAGAGGAAAACAGAGAGAGGATTAATTGTATCTTAAAACTTCTTTCTCAAAGCTGTGGTAAGCACTGGACCTGGCTGGTTAGTTGTACCCGGCAGTGTTTGTCTTCTGTATGATGGTGCCTGGAATTCCCAACTTTTATTTCGTTATTGTTCTCTGTGCTGTCTCAGCAATCTGCCGTCACTAACTTCTTTGTCTGCTGTGTTCCGTCCTTTCCTGCTCAGCCGCACTCTGAAACCTTCATCGGGATGCCTTTGCCAAGTTCAGTGTTGTGGGAGGTAAAGGCTGAATCATTCATTCCATGTGCTTCAGTGTGAGCACATTATACCAAGTTTCAGAGGGTTTGTCCTTTTCCATCATGGCAGGAAGCATGGAGGCAGGCGGGCATGGCACTGAGAGCTTGCATCCTGATCTGCAAGTAACAAGCAGAGGGGTACATAGGTCTTGTTTATCTTCTTGGCGAGACTGAGGCTCTATGGAAGTAGGGCTATTTTAAAAGATGTATTGATTTATTTTTGTTTATATGTATGTATGCACCTGTATGAGTCTGTATACATCATGTGTATGCAGGTGACCTCGGGTCAGAAGGTATCAGGTCTCCTGGCACTGGAGTTACAGAGGTCTGTGGGTCACCTGAGGTAGGTGCTGAGAACCAAGCCTGCCTCCTAGGCAGTAAACACTCTTAACCTTTGGAATCTCTTTGGCCCTTCACACCGCCCCCCCAAAGTAAGGCTCTTATCTGTTTTATTTTTCTCAGCATGGTACCATCCATGGCTAAAACAATGAATAATATTACATAATACAATATAACAATGCTAGTAAGCCACATGAGCAATGCAAATGCAGACTGCAGCAAGCGCGCTGTAGAGAGAAAGCGACCATTGAGGAATCTCTCGTGTACATCAGGAAAGCAAGGTTTTGATGTATCAATTGACCTGGATGCATACTTTTTCTTCCTGACATCAGGTGGCACATCAGACTGCTTCTCTGAAAACAATGATGTTCTAATGTTATGGCTGAGTGTCATAAGCAATCCCAAATGGCTGAACTTTGACAAAATCATTAGATTTTCTCAGATTGGTTGGCATTTAGACATTTTATTTTTGATTTTTGAGCTCTGTAATTGATGTCAGGAGACTATGATTACACATGAACCTTGCCTGTCTATTGTAGTTTAAAAGGTATTTCTAAAACCAAAGATACTACAGCTGTGGCAAAGGGTGCACGTTATCACGTGGTCCTCAAAGGGATGACGTCATGCTGTCCTCCTGGCCACACTGCATGCACGCATTCGTTTCATTCCATTCTCAGCATTCCTATAAAAACCCATTTGCTATTTTGTTAGGGGAACTATAGTAACCTTGTCTTATTTGCATCCCTTTGGCATGAGGAAGAAAGGCAATGGTGACATGTTAGGCGAAGAGAGATATTCTGTCCTAGGATCCCATCACCTGAATCAGGAAAGAGGGAAACGATGGTTCTGGGAGCCTCTGTCCAATTGTATTTGGAAGTATTCAGGTCCCTTATATAGAGTTATGTACCCTTCACATATGACCTATGAACATTTGCTGTATACTATATATATTCAATTCATCTGAACATTACCTATATAATGCCCAATATAATCTAAATTGTGATGTTGTCTGCACTGTATTAGTGACAGCGAAAGACAATAAGAACAGTTTGGGGAACCCCAACAGTTAGATTAATGAAAGAAGAGAGACAAGAGGAGTGTGTGTGTGCGTGCGTGTGTTGGGGGTTGTCTTAGTTACTGTTCTATTGCTGTGAAGAGACATCATGACCAAGTTATAAGAGAAAGCATTTAATTTGAGGCTTGTTTGCTATTCCAAAGGGTTAGTCTATTATCATCATGGTAGAAAGTGGATAGGCATGGCACTGGAGCAGTAGCTGAGAGTTTTACATCCTGATCCATAGGGAGAGGGAGAGAGAGAGAGAGAGACTAGGGCCTGGTATGGGCTTTTCAAACCTGAAAGCCTACCACCAATGACAAATTTCTTCCAACAAGAACACACCTACTCTAACAAGACCATGCCTTCTAATCCTTCCCAAATAGTTCATCAGTGTGGGATCAAGCATGCAAATATATGAACCTGTGGAGGCCGTTTTCATTCAAGCTGCCATATTTTACTCCATGACTCTCATAGGCTTGTAGCAATATCATAATGCAAAATGCATTCAGTTCAACTTTAAAAGTTCCCATAAGCATTCCAGTCTCAATACTGTTTAAAAGTCCAAAGTCCAAAGCCTCTTCTGAGTCTCAAAGCAATCTCTTAACTGTAACCCTGTGTAAAATAAGAAAAAAAGCATATTACATATGTCCACCATACAATGGTGCAGAAAATGCATTACCATTCCCGAAAGGAGTTAAGGGGCATTGCAAGGAGATGTTGGACCAAAGCAAGACAGGGACAACTCCAAATTTGGCAACTTCTGTTATCTCACCAGATGAGAATAAGACCACTACCACAAATTCTGAGACAAATTTGAAGCAAGCTTTGTTAAATACTGGCTGGTACGATAGACACTGGCCAGGTCCTTACCCTGGACTCCCAGAGAATGGCCATGAATGACATTACTTCAGTGCTTATAAAGGCAAACCCACAAGGCTATGTACTTCCTGCCTTTGTCCAGTTGGGGGCAAGCATACATCCTGATGTAGTTCCTGCTTACCCATCTCCCACTCCGTGTGATCGAGCACATCCTGTGCAGTTGGGCCAACCAAGCTTGTTTACAGAATGGAAAACATGTGGCTTGTTATCTGGCATGAACAGCCCCAGCATTCCAGGAAGGTGGCTGTCCTTGGGTAAGTAGGGTTTACAGTTTATCTGCCCTTGGACAAGTGGAGCTTAAAGGTTAGAGGTGCTTTTGTTTTATAGATCTCTTAAACACAATAATTCAAACTTCAGGCCTCTTTACAGTCCATGTCTGGTATTAAAGAGTTTGTTAGACGGTTCTTCCCTTCCAACTTTGCAGGCTGAAACACACTTCTATCTCTTGGGCTTGTTCCACTTCCTGTTAGCAGCTCTCCTCTACAGATATCCCATCTGGTTCTGGCATCTCCAACATCTTGGGGTCTCCAGTGAAATCCAGGCTTGACCTTCACAGCTTCATGTAGTGTAGTGACCTCTCTGACTTCCACGCAGGGACTTCCCTACCACATGCCTGGTCTCAACAGTTTTCCTTAACCATAAAGAGATTCCACAGTCCCTGTCCTTTACTCTTCTTGACACGAAATCCAGAACCACTTGGTGGAAGCTGCCAAATTCTGCTGTTTGCTGGGGCTGGAACCTGGACCTCTCCTTAAACTACTTTTGTATAAACTTTCTATTATTATTAGGCCTAGGAAATCCCCCAGAACTTTTCCTTTCACAGCTTGCATGATTGTGACACCACGGGCAAGGCAACTTATCAAATAAATCATTTAATTTAGGGATTAGTTAGAGTTTCAGAGGGTTAGTCCATCGTCGTCATGGCAGGAAGTGTGCAGGCACAGTACTGGAGCTGTAGTCATTGAGATCTTTACACCCACAAGCAGCAGGCAGAGACACTGGGTCTAGAATGGCCTTTTGGATCGCAAAGCCTACTCTAGTGACACACATCTTTCAATAAGGATGGATATACCTACTCCAATAAGATTATACCTCCTAATCCTTCCTAAATAGTTCATCAGCTGGGAACCAAGCATGCATATACATGAGCCTTTGGGGAACATTCTCATTCAAACTACCACAGGGACTTGTGGGAAAGCCTCTAGGGATGCCTTCAGTGTTAACGCTCTGATGGAAAACTGTATTAGTTTCTTAGAGGACCCAGCACAAACAATTAAAAAAAAAGTCGTTTATTTGGGCTTATAGTTTCAGAGGTTTGAGTCTATATCCTTTGCTCTGTGATTTCACACTCACTTTGTGCATCTGAATGTTGGCCTGCATATATGTCTTGCACCATTTGTGGGCCTGGTGCCTATGGAGGTCATAAGAAGGTACCAGAACCTCCAGAACTAGAGTTTCAGATGGTTATGAGCTACCATGTGGGTACTGGGAACAAAGCCAAGGTCCTCTGCAAGAGCAGCAAGTGCTCCTGATTACTGAGCCATCTCTCCATCCTCATAGCCGCACTTCTTATAGTCAGAGTTTTGTCAGCTACAAGGCTCATCATGGTCATGGTTCTCTTTTCCGAGAATTGTCTTCATCCTGAATAGGATTGGGGAAGCTGCACTCCCTACCTCAAACTGTGGTGATGTGTTAAGAAATATTAAAAAAAAAGGAAATATTTAAAATAGCTAGTTCCTGTGGAACCAGAATCTATCTGTCTGTCTATCATCTATTTTTTATCTATCTATCTAGTCTATCATTATCCTCTATGTATCCTTTTATTATAAGTTTATTCTGATATGAAAGACAAATTTTAACCATTAATTAACTCTACAAAATGCATTGATACCTTGTACTTTTAAAATTAAATTTAAAAGCTACACTTCCTTGTGTGTGTGGCGGGAGAGCATGCCTCATGATGCATTGTGGAGGTCTTAGGACAACTTGTGGGACTCAGTCTTTCCCTTCCACCTCCACTGTGTGGGTGTGGGGATATAACTCAGGACATCAGGCTTAGCAGCTCGTACCTTTACCCGCTGAGTCACTGCACTAGCCCACAATATTCTGGTCTCTAAATTTCATGGAGCCATTAGAGGTTTTCCTTGTTCCTTCCCTAAACTTTCATATTCACCAACAACTTATGTGTTTAAATAAGAAATGCTCCCGATAGGTTCATGTATTTTAGTGCTTGGTCTCTGGTCAGTGCTGTCTTGGGACTTTTATATTGTGAAATCTTGCTGGCGGGTGTACATCACCATGGGCGGGGGGAAAAGGGCAGGTGAGAGCTAGGCTCATCCCACTTCATATTTGTTGTGTCTGCATCCTGTTTGCAGTTGAGAGATGATCTATCTGATTCCTGTTCCAACCACTTACTGCCATGCCTCCCCCACCATTTTGGGCCATAAGCCAAAATAAATTCTTTCTAGAGTTTGCTTTTGGTCATGACATTTTATTACAACAATGGGAAAGTAACTAATATGCTATGTATTCAATTGATGAAGAAATGCAGTTCTTAAATAAATATTTTATGTTAATTAGTATCAGTAATGATTTCTTTGCTGGATTGGACAATAGTGGTTTCCAAATGCTACAAAAAATTCCCTCAATTTTTATGGTACCTGCAGTGTAATAACTAGCTTATTAACATTTTCTCCATTTTTAACACGGCATATTAACTAAACAATAAACCATCAGGCTATATATGGTTTGTCATTTCTTAAGATTATTTATTTTTATTGTATGCACATGATTTTTTTAAATCTGTATCCATGTACACTGTGTATATGCGCCTGGTGCTCACAAAGGCAAGAAGAGGATCCTGAATTCTCCACAACCGCAGTTACGGATGGCTGTGACCTGCCATGTGGGGCCTGGGAACTGAACCCAGGTCCTCTCTGTGAACAACAAGTGCATTTAAGCTGTCTTCCCAGGGCCATCATGGCTAACTTGAAGCTATCAGTGTGATGTCACTGAATCTGAACTTGGAGTCTCATTAATCAGCGCCGTAAGTCATTTCTACTTAGACAAACATGACAGATATAACTGGAGAAGATAGGCTACAACCACTGGCAATTCATGTATTAACTATTACTTTTATTTTAAATAGGCTTTCTTTGCAAGTGTATATACTTTAACTGTTAGTAAAGCTTGTGTTTAACTATCAGTTTGTAGAATTTTGGGAAATTTAACCATTGTTTCTGTTAGCAATACCAGCTGTTGAGGGTGTGATTCTTCCCTGTGCACCCTCTCTGGTGGGGATGCGGGGAATGACCCTATCTGTCCTCTGTGGGAAGATTTACAGACAGCCCTCCTATGGATTAGTTAAAGCTGGCTTCCAGTACTGTGACATCTTCACTGAGATACCCCTCCCCACTCTGTTAGACCTCTACCATGATCCTCTTCTGATAGTGCTTCATAAATCCACCACTTGTAGAAGACTACCATCTTGGGTTCTGCCTCTGAGGAACCTTATTAAGAATGCCTTTAATAGATTGGAAAACTAATTGAGAAGAGAGAAGAATGCATTACAGAATGAAGAAATATGGACCTGAGAGATGGCTCAGTGGGCAAAGTCACTGGCATAAGCAAGAAGACTCATGTTTGATCCCTGCAACCCATGAGAAAGTGGCAGGAGAAACTGACTTCACAGAGTTGTGCTCTGATTGCCACATGCAAATGATGTGGGAAGGTCATTTGTCTATCTGTTGCTTTCATTGGTTAATTAATAAAGAAACTGCTTGGCCTGATATGTCAGAACATAGGTGGGTGGGGTAAACAGAACAGAATGCTGGGAAGAAGGGAAGTGAGGTCAGATGCCATGGAGCCAGCAGCCAGGTCAGACATGCTGAATCCTTCCCGGTAAGCCACCACTTCGTGGTGCTACATAGATTATTAGAAATGAGTTAGTCAAGATGTGAGAGTTAGCCAGTAAGAGGCTGAAACTAATGGGCCAGGCAGTGTTTAAAAGAATACAGTTTCCGTGTTACTATT
Source organism: Alexandromys fortis (assembly GCF_014885135.2). Lineage (NCBI taxonomy): Eukaryota > Metazoa > Chordata > Mammalia > Rodentia > Cricetidae > Alexandromys > Alexandromys fortis. The sequence goes on along the minus strand of NW_026067940.1, from coordinate 1,660,808 downwards.
TCGGGGCATAAGCTAGCCAGGCAGCTGGGAGCCAGGGGGCAGGAATGCAGCCCGCCGCTCATCACTACATGCAACCCACATCACTCAAGTTCTAATAGACAAACAAACAAAATTAAGCAGCAGGAAAGTAAAAAGATCAGGAAACACTTTTAAAAAACGAAGAAATGGAGATATTATCTCATGCATAAAGAACTTGAGACATCAGAGCAAAATCCAGTAAGCGAAGAATCAACTTTGCTGTCAACGAATCAGAGTGGATGGATGTTGCTGGATCAAGACAGGATGGCCAGAGAGCGGTAGGAGGCAAACGTCAGCTCTTACATTAGTTCCCAGTCTCTTAGCCTCATTGTACAGATTTCACCATAGAGCTGTATAGCTATGTATAAACGTGCATGTTTATACATAGCTGGCTTTCCCACAACACAGTGGACGTTCCAAGAGTGCAGAGTGCTTCCACTTCATTTGCTATTGGATATACGGAGCCAATTCTTGGGTCTCCAGGAAAGTCTTCACTGAATAAGTACATAAAAACAAACAAATAAATATGCGCATAGGCAGGTAGAGTAATATAAAGTTATATATATATTTAGACTGTCCTATTTAGTGATTTTTTAAAGCAAATTAAAATTGAAGGTAAAAGCCTTCAACGTTTACCCTAGCACTTTCTGTCTGGTGTTCTCTGTTCTTTCCCTTAGGCCTGTGTTCATCATGTTCCATTTTCTACCTCTTCGTCTTTCTTGCATTCGGGTCTACTGCTAAGTCCTTCAGCTGCCAACTACTTACTGAATACACCATTATTTCTGCTTATATGAATTAATGTCCTTTAGTTTTCTCATATACATGGCTTGTAGCACGAATAATAGAAATCCAGAGACAGATATTGGGGTTCAGCCTGAAGATCAGAGATGCAAAGCAGCCAAGCCACCAGAGAGCTCTTACCACTATGAAATCTTCAGACTGAAAAAGCGAGTTCCTGTCTCATTTGGCCTTATATTCCACTGTAGTGCTGGGATTAAAGGTGTGCACCACCACCGCCCTGCCTCTATAGCTAACTAGTGAGGCTGCTGGGATTAAAGGTGTGTGCAACCACAGCCTTTCTATAGCTGTATATATAACCACGCGGCAAGCTTTATTAACATGCAAATGAGATGTCACCACAGTACCTGGCTTATTTCACTATGTGGAGTGTTCTGAGGTCCCTTGTGGAACACTGGTCGGCATTCTGCTTCTTTTGGAGCCGTGTGCATCGCTGCATTCCCTTCCGTGTGCATCCTGCTGATGCTCAGGTTGTGCACAACCTCTGGCCTTTGTGAAGACTCTCGCTGTGAAGAATCCTGTGCAAACACCCATTTGAATTCGCCTTTAACCCTTGGGTAGATGTGATGGAGTTGAGATTCTGGCTATACAGGGAGTCTGCTGCCCTTTCTGTAAAACCACCACATCATTACATGTTTCTGTAGCAGTTCTTAAGAGTTCCTGTTTCTCTACATTTTCCTCAGAATGGTTTTGTTCATTTAGTTCCTTTTTGTCTTGTCTTTCTTTCTCTTTCTTCCCTCCTCCTCCTCTTTCTCACCCTAGTTTTGCTCCTCCTCTTCTTCATCACATACCTTCCTCATCCTCCATGTCTTCGTTTTGATCGCTGCCATCCTGGTAGCTGTGAACTGATATTTTATTGTTGTTTTAATTTTTATCCCCCTAATGACAACAATGCTGCTCATCTTATATTTTAATTGGCTAATTGAATACTTTTCGTGGAAATGCCTAGTATTTATATAAACTATAGGCTCCTTTAATATCATAGCATTTTCTAATAGCCTTCGCTCTGGAGAGTATTTTCTTGTGCATACAGAATCCTAGGCCTTCTCCATACCCCCCTTTCCCCCTCTCCTCTAGTACATCAAACGCATTGGTCAGCTGTTCTATTGTTTGGGCTACTTCCTCCCTTTTTTCTTTTTGAGACAACATCTTGTATAGCCCAGTTGTCCTTGAGCTCTCTATATAGCTGAAGATGACCTTGAACTCCTGACTTTCTGGCCTCTGCCTCCCATGTTTTGGGATCACCGGCGTGCCCACCATTCCTGCTTTACTCGCTGCTGGGGATTGAGCCTGGAACTTTCTCCATGAACAGCAGCCATGACCAGCTGAGCCACAGCCTCATGATTTCTGATCAGAAATAAACGAAAAAATTGTTCTTTTATTTTGTATTTAAGGTTTTCTAAATTGTTTTTAAGGTTTTCTTCCTTTCTTTCCTCCCTCCCTTTCCCTTTTCCCCATTCCAGTCACCATATCTGTCATCAAAGTTCACAGACCAAACATCAGGGAGGGACGTAGCCTATACTTCCAGTCTGAGATACAAAAGGCGCCAACTAGCCGGGTGTAAACCCAGCCAATGAAACATGGCTGAGGTAACTGCTAACTTGAATTCTTAAAACTAATTTTAATTAATTTAAATAACCCACATATAGCTACTTATTCTATTGAGTCGTGCAGCCTTATAGCGATTCTGCTTTTCTTACAGAGGGGACTTATAAAGGAAAACTTGTCACCTGACTAATTGCTGATGGCTCTACTGAATTTCTGTTGTAACTCACTAAATGCTACACGGGGGAAATGTGCTTGGCTAGGCAGCGTGTCAAACACAGGAAATTTGGTTGGATATTGAATATGGTGAAGTCCTGTTGATATCTGCACAAAGCCTTGAATCATAGGGAGGACTCAGGCCATGTGCTTTATACCATGGAGATTTTGCTTTATCGGTGTGCAAGAAGTTTTGTAATTCGCAGCTGTGGGCTCAGGTTTAGTTATTACAGCTATATCATCAGCTACTATAATATTTGGTTATAACTTTAATTAACTACTATAACTGACTAGTTACTAAAAATAGTTAAGAAATACGACGAGGATTTGTGGCATTAGAAGTGCATGTTTAAGTTGGCATGGTAGCACATGCCTTTGATCCCAGCATCAGGAGGCAGAGAACCTCTGTGAGTTCAGGGCTAGTCAGTTCTACATAGAAAATTACAGTGCAGTCAAGGAGAGACTGTGTTTCAAAAAACAACCAAAATAGTGCTTATTTAGAGGCTGGAGAGATAACTTGGTGGTTAAAAGTACTGGTTATTTTTCCAGAAAACCTAGGTTCAGTTCCCAGCCCCCACACAGCAACTCATGGTTGTCTATAACTCCAATCCCGGGGACTCCAACACCCTCTTCTGGCCTCGGTGGGCACCAGGCACACATGTAGTGCACAAACACACATGCCGGCAAAACACTCGGACATAAAACACACACACACACACACACATATACACACACATATATACATACATAAAAGTGCATGCTTAGAATGCCTCGGCTGGGTAAAATCCTGTCTTTGCATTCATTTAAGAATTCCTTTTTCAGAGCTCCTTCTGCAGGGCTGTCTTTCTTACCACGATCCAGCACCCCACTCCCAACCCTGCCCTGCTGTATGCTAGGACCAGTGCTCAACAACAGTTTTAAGCTCCTACTTTAAGCTCCTACTCTAAGGCTACCCACCCAGAGCAGTGAGCCTCAAGGTCCCCAGTAAGAGAGCCTGGCACCCTCAGCCTGGGCT